>NC_046156.1:81097701-81440205 GCF_011064425.1 Rattus rattus
TGTCTAACACAATATGCAATATCTATTGAGTTTTAAGTTCTGTTTTACAGTGGAAATTGATATATCTTTAAATTTAATTCAATTTTTCATTTTATATTATGTTTAAATTGGTTTATTATCATTGTTTATTTTTGTTCTTGTCTGTGTCCGTACAAAGGCATACTCCAGTCTCTACAGAAGTTATAAGTGTAACAGATGCTGAAGCTGGAGTTGCAGAGGTTTGTGAGTCCTGGGCCAAGGACCCAACATATGATCCTCCTCATCAATAACATGTGTTCCTAATTGTTGAGACATCTCCACAGCTCCTGCCCCTTCCCCAAAGAGGAAAAATGTTCTATAAATTAATTGTATTATTCATAATTTTTTCTACATCTTTATTAAATTGGGTATTTCTTCTTTACATTTCAATTGTTATTCCCTTTCCCGGTTTCCAAGCCAACACCCTCCTGGCCCCTCCCCTCCCCCTTCCCTTCTATATGGGTGTTCCCCTCCCCATCCTCCCAAAATTCCAGCCCTCCCCACAAAAATCCCCTTCACTAGGGTTTCAGTCTTGGCAGGACCAAGGGCTTCTCCTTCAACTGGTGCCCTTACTAGGCTATTCATTGCTACATATGCAGTTGGAAACCAGGGTCAGTCCATGTATAGTCTTTGGGTAGTGGCTTAGTGCCTGGAAGCTCTTATTGTTGGCATTGTTGTTCATATGGGGTCTCAAGCCCATTCAAGCTCTTCCAGTTCTTTCTCTGATTCTTTCAACCGGGGTCCTGTTTTCAATTCAGTGGTTAACTGCTGGCATTCACCTATGTATTTGTCACATTCTGGCTGTGTCTCTCAGGAGAGATCTACATCTGGTCCCTATCAAATTGCACCTCTTTGCTTCATCCAGCTTATCTAGTTTGGTGGCTGTATATGTATAAGCCACATGTGGGGCAGGCACTAAATGAGCATCCCTTCAGTCTCTGTTCTAAACTTTGCCTCCCTCTTCCCTCCCAAGGGTATTCTTGTTCCCCTTTTAAAGTAGGAGTAAAGCATTCACATGTTGGTCATCCTTCTTGAGTTTCATGTTTTCTGTGCATGTAGGGTAATTCGAGCTTTTGGGCTAATAGCCACTTATCAATGAGTGCATACCATGTGTGTTTTTCTGTGATTGGGTTACCTCACTCAGGATGATATTTTCCAGTTCCATCCATTTGCCTATGAATTTCATAAAGCCATTGTTTTTGATAGGTGAATAATATTCCATTGTGTAGATGTACCACATTTTCTGTATCCATTCCTCTGTTGAAGAGCATCTGTGTTCTTTCCAGCTTCTGGTTATTATAAATAAGGTTCCTATAAAAATAGTGGAGCATGTGTCTTTGTTATTTGTTGGAGCATCTTTTGGGTATATGCCCAAGAGAGTTATAGCTGGGTCCACAGGTAGTGCAATGTCCAATTTTCTGAGGAACCTCCAGAATGATTTCCAGAATGTTTGTACCAGTCTGCAATCCCACCGACAATGGAGGAGTGTTCCTCTTTCTCCTCATCCTCACCAGCATCTGCTCTCACCAGAGTTTTTGATCTTAGCTATTCTGACAGATGTGAGGTGGAATCTCAGGGTTGTTTTGATTTGCATTTCCCTCATGACTAAAGATGTTGAACATTTCTTTAGGTGTTTCTCAGCTATTCAGCATTCCTCAGCTGTGAATTCTTTGTTTAGCACTGTACTCCATTTTTAATAGGGTTATTTGTCTCTAACTTCTTGAGTTCTTTGTATATTTTGGATATAAGCCCTCTATCAGTTGTAGGATTGGTAAAGATCTTTTCCCAATCTGTTGGTTGCCGTTTTGTCCTAACCACAGTGTCCTTTGCCTAACAGAAGCTTTGAAGTTTTATGAGATCCCATTTGTCGAATCTTGATCTTAGAGCATAAGCCACTGGTGTTTTGTTCAGTAAATTTTCTCCAGTGCCCATTTGTTCGAGATTCTTCTCCACTTTTTCTTCTATTAGTTTGAGTGTATCTGGTTTGTTATGGAGGTCCTTTATCTGCTTGGACTTGAGCTTTGTACAGGGTGATAAGAGTGGATCGATCTACATTCTTCTACATCCTGACCTCCAGTTGAACCAGCACAAATTGCTGAAAATGCTATATTTTTCCCTTTGGATGGTTTTGGCTACTTTGTCAAAAATCAAGTGACCATAGGTGTGTGGGTTCATTTCTGGGTCTTCAATTCATTTCCACTGGTCTGTCTGTCTCTGTACCAACACCGCTTTTTTTTTTTTTTTTTTTTTTTTTTTTTTTTTTTTATCAATATTGCTGTGTAATACTGCTTGACTTCAGGGATACTGATTCCCCCAGAAGTCCTTTTATTGTTGAGGATATATTTAGCTATCCAGAGCTTCTTGTTGTTCCAGATGAATTTGCAAATTGTTCTGTCTAACTCTGAAGAATTGGATTGGAATTTTGATGGGGATTACATTGAATCTGTAGATCGCTTTTGGTAAAATGGCCATTTTTACTATATTAATCCTGCCAATCCATGAGCATGGGAGATTTTTCCATCTTCTGAGATCTCCTTCAATTTCTTTCTTCAGAGGCTTGAAGTTCTTATCATACAGATCTTTTACTTGCTTGGTTAAAGTCACACGGAGGGACCGGAAGTCCCACACCCGCGGATCCCAGCCCGCAGCAGCTCTCTGCTCCCAGAACCCGTGGGAGAGATACCTTACCGCCTGGTCAGGTGGGCACTCCTGAGGCTGCAGAGCAGAAGAGACCACCAACACTGCCCACCCCTGCCCACATCCCTGGCCCAAGAGGAAACTGTATAAGGCCTCTGGGCTCCCGTGGGAGAGGGCCCAGGTGAGGCAGGAGCCCTGCCTGAGACACCCTTGAACCTGAAGGAAACAGACCGGATAAACAGTTCTCTGCACCCAAATCCCGTGGAGGGAGAGCTAAACCTTCAGAGAGGCAGACACGCCTCATGAAACCAGAAGAGACTGCTCTCTGCACACATTACATTGATTCCAGAGGAAAACACGGAGGCCATCTGGAACCCTGGTGCTGGTGGAGGCCCCGGAAGAGGCGGCATGAGATCTTCCTGGTTGCTGCCACAGCGGAGAGCCCATGGGCAGAACCCCATGAGCTGAACTTGAGCCTTGGGACCACCGGTAAGACCAACTTGTCTGCTGCAAGTGACCTGCCTGGTGAACTCAAGGCACAGGTCCACAGGAACAGCTGAAGACCTGTAGAAAGGAAAAACTACATGCCCGAAAGCAGAACACTCTGTCTCCATAACTGACTGAAAGAGAGGAAAACAGGTCTACAGCACTCCTGACACACAGGCCTATAGGCCAGTTTAGCCCCTGTCAGAAATAGCAGAACAAAGTAACACTAGAGATAATTTGATGGCGAGAGGCAAGCGCAGGAACCCAAGCAACAGAAACCAAGACTACATGGCACCATTGGAGCCCAATTCTCCCATCAAAACAAACATGGAATATCCAAACACACCAGAAAAGCAAGATCTAGATTCAAAATCATATTTGACCATGATGCTGGAGAACTTCAAGAAAGACATGATGAACTACCTTAGAGAACAAGTAGAAGCCTACAGAGAGGAATCGCAAAAATGCCTGAAAGAATTCCAGGAAAACATAAATAAACAAGTAGAAGCCCATAGAGAGGAGACACAAAAATCCCTGAAAGAATTCCAGGAAAACACAATCAAACAGTGGAAGGAATTAAAAATGGAAATAGAAGCAATCAAGAAAGAACACAGGGAAACAACCCTGGATATAGAAAACCAAAAGAAGAGACAAGGAGCTGTAGATACAAGCTTTACCAACAGAATACAAGAGATGGAAGAGAGAATCTCAGGAGCAGAAGATTCCATAGAAATCATTGACTCAACTGTCAAAGATAATGTAAAGCAGAAAAAGCTACTGGTCCAAAACATACAGGAAATCCAGGACTCAATGAGAAGATCAAACCTAAGGATAATAGGTATAGAAGAGAGTGAAGACTCCCAGCTCAAAGGACCAGTACATATCTTCAACAAAATCATAGAAGAAAACTTCCCTAACCTAAAAAAAGAGATACCCATATGCATACAAGAAGCCTACAGAACTCCAAATAGATTGGACCAGAAAAGAAACACCTCCCGTCACATAATAGTCAAAACACCAAACGCACAAAATAAAGAAAGAATATTAAAAGCAGTAAGGGAAAAAGGTCAAGTAACATATAAAGGCAGACCTATCAGAATCACACCAGACTTTTCGCCAGAAACTATGAAGGCCAGAAGATCCTGGACTGATGTCATTCAGACCCTAAGAGAACACAAATGCCAGCCCAGGCTACTGTATCCTGCAAAACTCTCAATTAACATAGATGGAGAAACCAAGATATTCCATGACAAAACCAAATTTACACAATATCTTTCTACAAATCCAGCGCTACAAAGGATAATAAATGGTAAAGCCCAACATAAGGAGGCAAGCTATACCCAAGAAGAGGCAAGAAACTAATCGTCTTGGCAACAAAACAAAGAGAAGAAAAGCACACAAACATAACACATCCAAGTATGAATATAACAGGAAGCAATAATCACTATTCCTTAATATCTCTCAACATCAATGGCCTCAACTCCCCAATAAAAAGACATAGATTAACAAACTGGATACGCAACGAGGACCCTGCATTCTGCTGCCTACAGGAAACACACCTCAGAGACAAAGACAGACACTACCTCAGAGTGAAAGGCTGGAAAACAACTTTCCAGGCAAATGGTCGGAAGAAGCAAGCTGGAGTAGCCATTCTAATATCAAATAAAGTCAATTTTCAACTAAAAGTCATCAAAAAAGATAAGGAAGGACACTTTATATTTATCAAAGGAAAAATCCACCAAGATGAACTCTCAATCCTAAATATCTATGCCCCAAATACAAGGGCACCTACATACGTAAAAGAAACCTTACTAAAGCTCAAAACACATATTGCACCTCACACAATAATAGTAGGAGACATCAACACCCCACTCTCATCAATGGACAGATCATGGAAACAGAAATTAAACAGAGACGTAGACAGACTAAGAGAAGTCATGAGCCAAATGGACTTAACGGATATTTATAGAACGTTCTACCCTAATGCAAAAGGATATACCTTCTTCTCAGCTCCTCATGGTACTTTCTCCAAAATTGACCATATAATTGGTCAAAAAACGGGCCTCAACAGGTACAGAAAGATAGAAATAATCCCATGCGTGCTATCAGACCACCACGGCCTAAAACTGGTCTTCAATAACAATAAGGGAAGAATGCCCACATATACGTGGAAATTGAACAATGCTCTACTCAATGATAACCTTGTCAAGGAAGAAATAAAGAAAGAAATTAAAAACTTTTTAGAATTTAATGAAAATGAAGGTACAACATACCCAAACTTATGGGACACGATGAAAGCTGTGCTAAGATGAAAACTCATAGCGCTGAGTGCCTGCAGAAAGAAACAGGAAAGAGCATATGTCAGCAGCTTGACAGCACACCTAAAAGCTCTAGAACAAAAAGAAGCAAATACACCCAGGAGGAGTAGAAGGCAGGAAATAATCAAACTCAGAGCTGAAATCAACCAAGTAGAAACAAAAAGGACCATAGAAAGAATCAACAGAACCAAAAGTTGGTTCTTTGAGAAAATCAACAAGATAGATAAACCCTTAGCCAGACTAACGAGAGGACACAGAGAGCGTGTCCAAATTAACAAAATCAGAAATGAAAAGGGAGACATAACTACAGATTCAGAGGAAATTCAAAAAATCATCAGATCTTACTATAAAAGCCTATACTCAACAAAACTTGAAAATCTGCAGGAAATGGACAATTTCCTAGACAGATACCAGGTACCGAAGTTAAATCAGGAACAGATAAACCAGTTAAACAACCCCATAACTCCTAAGGAAATAGAAGCAGTCATTAAAGGTCTCCCAACCAAAAAGAGCCCAGGTCCAGACGGGTTTAGTGCAGAATTCTATCAGACCTTCATAGAAGACCTCGTACCAATATTATTCAAACTATTCCACAAAATTGAAACAGATGGAGCACTACCGAACTCCTTCTATGAAGCCACAATTACTCTTATACCTAAACCACACAAAGACCCAACAAAGAAAGAGAACTTCAGACCAATTTCCCTTATGAACATCGGCATAAAAATACTCAACAAAATTCTGGCAAACCGAATCCAAGAGCACATCAAAACAATCATCCACCATGATCAAGTAGGCTTCATCCCAGGCATGCAGGGATGGTTTAATATCTGAGGAAAACCATCAACGTGATCCATTATATAAACAAACTGAAAGAACAAAACCATGATCATTTCATTAGATGCTGAAAGCATTTGACAAAATTCAACACCCTTCATGATAAAGTCCTGGAAAGAATAGGAATCCAAGGCCCATACCTAAACATAGTAAAAGCCATATACAGCAAACCAGTGGCTAACATTAAACTAAATGGAGAGAAACTTGAAGCAATCCCACTAAAATCAGGGACTAGACAAGGCTGCCCACTCTCCCTACTTATTCAATATAGTTCTTGAAGTTCTAGCCAGAGCAATCAGACAACAAAAAAAGGAGGTCAAGGGGATACAGATCGGAAAAAAAGTCAAAATATCACTATTTGCAGATGATATGATAGTATATTTAAGTGATCCCAAAAGTTCCACCAGAGAACTACTAAAGCTGATAAACAACTTCAGCAAAGTGGCTGGGTATAAAATTAACTCAAATAAATCAGTAGCCTTCCTCTACACAAAAGAGAAACAAGCCGAGAAAGAAATTAGGAAAACAACACTTCATAATAGTCCCAAATAATATAAAGTACCTCGGTGTGACTTTAACCAAGCAAGTAAAAGATTTGTACAACAAGAACTTCAAGACTCTGAAGAAAGAAATTGAAGAAGACCTCAGAAGATGGAAAGATCTCCCATGCTCATGGATTGGCAGGATTAATATAGTAAAAATGGCCATTTTACCAAAAGCGATCTACAGATTCAATGCAATCCCCATCAAAATACCAATCCAATTCTTCAAAGAGTTAGACAGAACAATTTGCAAATTCATCTGGAATAACAAAAAACCAGGATAGCTAAAACTATCCTCAACAATAAAAGGACTTCAGGGGGAATCGCTATCCCTGAACTCAAGCAGTATTACAGAGCAATAGTGATAAAAACTGCATGGTATTGGTACAGAGACAGACAGATAGACCAATGGAATAGAATTGAAGACCCAGAAATGAACCCACACACCTATGGTCACTTGATTTTTGACAAAGGAGCCCAAACCATCCAATGGAAAAAGATAGCATTTTCAGCAAATGGTGCTGGTTCAACTGGAGGTCAACATGTAGAAGAATGCAGATCGATCCATGCTTATCACCCTGTACAAAGCTTAAGTCCAAGTGGATCAAGGACCTCCCATCAAACCAGACACACTCAAACTAATAGAAGAAAAAACTAGGGAAGCATCTGGAACACATGGGCACTGGAAAAATTTCCTGAA
Organism: Rattus rattus; assembly: GCF_011064425.1. NCBI lineage: Eukaryota > Metazoa > Chordata > Mammalia > Rodentia > Muridae > Rattus > Rattus rattus. The sequence continues at coordinate 81,105,240 of NC_046156.1, forward strand.
CAAAACACCAATGGCTTATGCTCTAAGATCAAGAATCGACAAATGGGATCTCATAAAACTACAAAGCTTCTGTAAGGCAAAGGACACTGTGGTCAGGAAAAAACGGCAACCAACAGATTGGGAAAAGATCTTTACCAATCCTACAACAGATAAAGGCCTTATATCCAAAATATACAAAGAACTCAAAAAGTTAGACCGCAGGGAGACAAATAACCCTATTAAAAAATGGGGTTCAGAGCTAAACAAAGAATTCACAGCTGAGGAATGCCGAATGGCTGAGAAACACCTAAAGAAATGTTCAACATCTTTAGTCATCAGGGAAATGCAAATCAAAACAACCCTGAGATTTCACCTCACACCAGTGAGAATGGCTAAGATCAAAAACTCAGGTGACAGCAAATGCTGGCGAGGATGCGGAGAAAGAGGAACACTCCTCCATTGTTGGTGGGGTTGCAGACTGGTACAACCATTCTGGAAATCAGTCTGGAGGTTTCTCAGAAAATTGGACATTGAACTGCCTGAGGATCCAGCTATACCTCTCTTGGGCATATACCCAAAAGATGCCCCAACATATAAAAAAGACACGTGCTCCACTATGTTCATCGCAGCCTTATTTATTATAGCCAGAAGCTGGAAAGAACCCAGATGCCCTTCAACAGAGGAATGGATACAGAAAATGTGGTACATCTACACAATGGAATATTACTCAGCTATCAAAAACAACGACTTTATGAAATTCGTAGGCAAATGGTTGGACCTGGAAAATATCATCCTGAGTGAGCTAACCCAATCACAGAAAGACATACATGGTATGCACTCACTGATAAGTGGCTATTAGCCCAAATGCTTGAATTACCCTAGTTGCCTAGAACAAATGAAACTCAAGACGGATGATCAAAATGTGAAGGCTTCACTCCTTCTTTAAAAGGGGAACAAGAATACCCTTGGCAGGGAAGAGAGAGGCAAAGATTAAAACAGAGACTGAAGGAACACCCATTCAGAGCTTGCCCCACATGTGGCCCATACATAAAGAGCCACCCAATTAGACAAGATGGATGAAGCAAAGAAGTGCAGACCGACAGGAGCCAGATGTAGATCGATCCTGAGAGACACAGCCAGAATACAGCAAATACAGTGCGAATGCCAGCAGCAAACCACTGAACTGAGAACGGGACACCCGTTGAAGGAATCAGAGAATGAACTGGAAGAGCTTGAAGGGCTTGAGACCCCATATGTACAACAATGCCAAGCAACCAGAGCTTCCAGGGACTAAGCCACTACCTAAAAGACTATACATGGACTGACCCTGGACTCTGACCTCGTGAGGTAGCAATGAATATCCTAGTATGAGCACCAGTGGAAGGGAAGCCCTGGGTCCTGCTAAGACTGAACCCCCAGTGAACTAGACTGTCGGGGGAGGGCAGCAATGGGGGAGGGTGGGGAGGGAACACCCATAAGGAAGGGGGAGGGAAGGGGATGTTTGCCCGAAACCGGGAAAGGGAATAACACTCGAAATGTACATAAGAAATACTCAAGTTAATAATAAAAAAAAAAAAAAGTCACACGGAGGTATTTTATATTTTTTGGGACTATTATGATGGGTGTGGTTTCCCTAATTTCTTTCTCCGTCTGTTTCTCTTTTGTGTAGAGGAAGGCTACTGATTTATTTGAGTTAATTTTATACCCAGCCTCTTTGCTGAAGGTGTTTATCAGGTTTAGTAGTTCTCTGGTGGAACTTTTGGGTTCAATTAAATATACTATCATATCATCTGCAAATTGTCATATTTTGACTTCTTCCTTTCCAGTCTGTATCCATTTGATCTCCTTTTGTTGTCTGATTGCTCTAGTTAGAATTTTGAGAACTATATTGAATAAGCAGTGAGAGAGTGGGCAGCCTTTTCTTGTCCCTGATTTTAGTGGGATTGCTTCAAGTTTCTGTCCATTTAGTTTACTGTTAGCTACAGGTTTGCTGTATATGGCTTTTACTATGTTTATGTATGGGCCTTGATTTCCTGTTCTTTCCAGGACTTTTATCATGAAGGGCTGTTGTATTTTGTCTAATGCTTTCTCAGCATCTAATGAAACAATCATGTGGTTTTTATCTTTTAAGGGAAATTGGTCTGAAACTCTCCCTCTTTGTTGGGTCTTTGTGTGGTTTAGGTATGAGTAATTGTGGCTTTGTAGAAGGAATTCGGTAGTGCTCCATCTGTTTCAAGTTTTTGGAATTCTTTCGATAGTATTGGTATGAGGTCTTCAATGAAGGTCTGATAGAATTCTGCAATGAACCCATCTGGACCTGGGCTCTTTTTGGTTGGGAGACTTTTAATGACTGCTTCTATTTCTTTAGGAGTTACTAGGTTGTTTAAATGGTTTATCTGTTCCTGATTTAATTTTGATACCTGGTATCTGTCTAGGAAATTGCCCATTTCCTCCAGATTTTCAAGTTTTGTTGAACATAGGTTTTTGTAGTAGGATCTGATGTTTTTTTTTTAATTTTCTCTGATACTGTTCTTGTGTCTCCCTTTTTATTTCTGATTTTGTTAATTTGGACACATTCTCTGTGTCCTCTGGTTATTCTGGCTAAGGGTTAAATATCTTGTTGATTTTCTCAAAGAACAAGCTTTTGGTTCTGTTGATTCTTTTTATGGTCCTTTTTCTTTCTTCTTAGTTGATTTCACCTCTGAGTTTGATTATTTCCTGCCTTCTCCTAGTCCTGCGGGTATTTGCTTCTTTTTATTCTAGAGCTTAAAGGTGTTCCTTCAAGCTGTTGATATATGCTCTCTCCTGTTTCTTTCTGCAGGCACTCAGGGCTATGAGTTTTCCTCTTAGCACAGCTTTCATTGTGTCCCATAAGTTTGGGTATATTGTACCTTCATTTTCATTAAATTCTAAGAAGTTTTCAATTTCTTTCTTTATTTCTTCCTTGACCAGGTTATCATTGAGTAGAGCATTATTCAACTTCCATGTATATGTGGGTGTTTTTCCTTATTGTTGTTGAAGACCAGCTTTAGCCCGTGGTGGTCTGATAAGACACATGGGATTATTTCTATCTTTCTGTATCTGCTGAGGCCTGTTATGACCGATTAAGTGGTCAATTTTGGAGAAAGTACCATGAGGTGGTGAGAAGAAGGTATATCCTTTTGTTTAAGGATAGAATGTTCCAAAAATATCTGTTAAGTCCATTTGGTTCATGACTTCTCTTAGTCTGTCTATGTCTCTGTTTAATTTCTGTTTCCATGATCTGTCCATTGATGAGACTGGGGTGTTGAAATCTCCTACTATTATTGTGTGAGATGCAATGTGTGCTTTGAGATTTAGTAAGATTTCTTTTATGTAAGTAGTTGCCCTTGTATTTGGAGCATAGATATTTAGAACTGAGAGCTTATTTTGGTGGAATGTTTTTCCTTTGATGAATATGAAGTGACCTTCCTTATTTTTTTTGATGACTTTTGGTTGAAAATCGATTTTATTTGATATTAGAATGGCTACTCCAGCTTGCTTTTTTGGACCATTTGCTTGGAAAGTTTTTTTCCAGCCTTTCACTCTGAGGTAGTGTTTGTCTTTGTCTCTGAGATATGTTTCCTGTAGGCAGCAAAATGCTTGGTCCTCATTGCATATCCAGTTTGTTAAACTGTGTCTTTTTATTGGGGAATTGTGTCCATTGATGCTGAGAGATATTAAGGAATAGTGATTGTTGCTTCCTGTTATATTCATCCTTGGATGTGAGATAATGTTTGTATTCCTCTCTTCTCTTTGTTTTGTTGCAAAACTACTAGTTTCTTCCTTTTTCTGGGGTGTAGCTTGCCTCTTTGTATTGGGCTTTACCATTTATGATCCTTTGTAGGGCTGGATTTGTAAGATATTGTGTACATTTGGTTCTGTCATGGAATATCTTGGTTTCTCCCTCCCTATTAATTGAGAGTTTTGCTGAATACAATAACCAGGGCTAGCATTTGTGCTCTCCTAGGGTCTGTTTGACATCTGTCCAGGATCTTCTGGCTTTCATAGTCTCTGGCGAGAAGTCTGGTATGATTCTGATAGGTATGCCTTTATATGTTACTTGACCATTTTCCCTTACTGCTTTTAATACTCTTCTTTGTTTTGTGCATTTGGTACTTTGACTATTATGTGATGGGAGGAGTTTTTTTTCTGGTTCAATCTATTTGGAGTTCTGTAGGCTTCTTGTATGTTTATGGGCATCTCTTTCTTTAGGTTAGGAAAGTTTTCTTCTATGATTTTGTTGAAGATATTTACTGTTCCTTTGAGCTGGAAGTCTTCACTGTCTTCTATAACTTTTATCCTTTGGTTTGATCTTCTCATTGAGTCCTGGATTTCCTGGGCCAGTAGTTTTTTTCTGTTTTACACTATCTTTCACAATTGTGTCGATGATATCTATGGAGTCTTCTGTTCCTGAGATTCTCTCTTCTATCTCTTGTGTTCTGTTGGTGATGCTTGTATCTACGGCTCCTTTTCTCTTACTTTGATTTTATATCCTGGGTTTTCTCCCGTTGTGCTTTCTTTATTGCTTCTATTTCCATTTTTAATTCCTTCACCTTCACTGTTTGATTGTGTTTTCCTGTAATTCTTTCAGAGATATTTGCGTTTCTTCTCTATAGGCTTCTACTTGTTTATTTGTGTTTTCCTGTGTTTCTCAAGCGAGTTCTTTATGTCTTTCTTGAAGTCTTCTATCATCATGATCAAATGTGATTTTAAATCTAGATCTTGCTTTCCTGGTGTGTTTGGATATTCAGTGTTTGCTTTGGTGGTAGAATTGGGCTCTGATGATGCCATGTAGTCTTGGTTTCTCTCGCTTGGTTTCCTGCGCTTGCCTCTCACCATCAGGTTGCCTCAGGTGTTACCTTGTTCTTCTATTTCTGACAGAGGCTAGACCATCCTATAGGCCTGTGTGTCCGGAGTGCTTTAGACCTGTTTTCCTGTTTTCTTTCAGCCAGTTATGAAAACAGAGTGTTCTGATTTCAGGCGTGCAGTCGTTCCTGTCTACTGGTCTTCAGCTGTTCCTGTGGGTACGTGTTCTGAGTCCACCAGGCTGGGCACTTGGACCAAAAAATTTGGTCTTACCTGGTCTCTGGCCTGAAGTCGCTCCTTGGGGCTGGATTTCAGCTCTCTGTGAGGGCATCAACCAGAAGTGTCTGCCCCGCCTTCACTCGGATCCCTGTGCACAAGGGACCCAGATGGCACTAGGTGTTTTCCTCTACAGTCAGAAATGTGGGCAGAGAGTAGTCTCCTCTGGCTTCCCAGGCGTGTCTGCCCCTCTGAAGTCTTAGCTCTCCCTCCCATGGGATTTGGGTGCAGGGAGCTGTTTGTCTGGGTCCCTTCAGATCTGGGCACAGTCTGGACTGCAGGGCTCCTGCAGCTTGAGTGCCCCTATCTTCCTGTTCCCAGAGGCCCTGTACAGTTTCCTCTTAGGCCAGAGATGTGAGCAAGGGTGGGAAGTACTGGTGGTCTTTCCTGCCCTGCAGTCTCATGAGTGCCGACCTATCCTGGTGATGAGCCAGGGGTTTGGGAACAGGGAGCTGTGATCTGGGATCAGCGAGGTTCAGCACCAGCTACAAACCGAAAGTGTCTGGTTCCAGAGGAATTTTGCCTTTGTGTGTCCTGAGTCCAGCAGGCAGGTCACTTGTAGCAGAAAAGTTGGTCTTACCTCTGGTCTCGAGCCTGAAATCGCTCTTTGGGGTAGGGTTTCAGCTCTCCGTGGGAACAGCAACCAGAAGGGCCTGACCTCCCTTCTCTCAAATTATTCATCTTCAGTCAGGATTTTTTTGTCATGAATGGCAGGTTATAAAGTTAGAAACAGAAACCGATAGCTATGATGTTCTCCCAAATCCCTTAAGGAGATCCATTTAATGAACTCTTAAGCTTCAATTGTAATCAGCAGTGAATCTGAAATTGTTACTTTTATTATGTGTTCCTTCCAGGATTTTCTGTGTAGTGACAGCTATACCTCAGTAACCATGCAGCTCTTGGTTGCCATCTTAAAGCTCCTGTTTAGCCATGACCACACACTGTTTCAATTTTCCAGCACAAAAGCAGATGTAATGTGTCTATTCAGTCATCACAGTACTTCCAGTAAGGACACTGAGCATGAGAAAGTAGATACGATTCAAGAGGGAAACAACAACAGAAAGGTGAAATAATAAAAACACATAGTTTTTACTATTAAGTAATATAGATAAATTGATGATAAAGAGAATTTTAAATCAATCTCACTATATCTTTTGAAGCTTACAGGGAATATTCCACAGCTTAAAAACATAATGGAATCTATGACTGAATTATTAAAATGAGATTCTTTTGTGATATTTTCTTTTGAACTGCTGCATGATAAGGTACTTCTGAATAGTAATGACACACTGGTCATGTTTTATATTTGACAATACTGAATATTTTTACAAAACTCAATTTTATATATTTTAAGAAGTGAAATGCAAATACAAAAGTGATGTGAGTCTACCATGTGGAGCAGTATGATTGGTGGAGCTAACATATGAATAAACCTGACACTATTTCCATAAAGTAGTATTTGTGTAGTAAATGTATAAGATACAATCAAGTCAGATAATATAAGGTCCATCTTAAAATATATGGACAAAAAAAATACAACAGAAAAGTTTATCCCATCCTTTAGAAATTTCTGGTAAGAACGTGTTCATAGAGCCCTTATCTGTGTTAGCCAGAACCTGGAAACAACCCACAACAGAAGAATGGATATAGAAAGTATGATTCATTTACACAATAAAATACTATTTAGCTATTAAGAATGAGGACATCATGAGATTTGCAGGCTAATGGATGGAACTACAGAATATCATCCTGAGGGAGATAACACAGACACAAAAGGACATGCAGGATATGTAAACACTAATGAGAAGATATTACTCAAAAAAGTACACAATTCCTAGGACAAAATCCACAGGACTCAAAGGTTAACAAGCAAAAGTGCCCAAGTAAAGATGACTCAAACTCACTTGGGAGGTAGAAGAAAGCAATCACAAAAGGCAGAGGGAGGGAAGGAAAAAGGAACATGATCAGGAATTGTAGGGGCTGGTGGAAGGCAGGAGAGAGACCCTGAGGACCAGCAGAATGAATGGAAATATGCAATCTCTGGATGGCAGGAGGTGGGGGGACCATCTAGAATGTATTAGAGACCAGGGAGGTACCTTAGATGAAATGCCCAACAGTGGGGAGAGGGAACTTGTAGAGATTACCTCTAGTAGAAATGCAGGGCACCAAGTGGAGGGATCAAAAACTCTGACCCAGAATTGTTCCTGCTTATAAAGGACTGCAGGGACAAAAATGAAGAAGAGACTGAGGAAAATAAGGTACAAAGACTGGCCAAAATTGAGAACTATCTCAAGGCGAGACTCCAAGGCCTGAATGTTTTTCTTTTCTTTCTTTCTCCTTTTTATTTTTTGAAACATACATTTGTAATTAATTATTTTTTATTTCCCCTCCCATTCCACCCCCCAGTCTGTTCCACATCCCATACCTCCTTTCTGTTCCCTGCCTCCCAGTCCTCAGAAGGATGTCACCATTCCACCTACCCCACCAGATGTCTAAACTTCCTGGGGCATACAGTCTCTTGAAGTGAGCTGCATCTTCACTGACTGAACCCAGACCTGGGAGTCCTCTGCTTTATATTTGTTGCAGGCCTCATCTCAGTTGGTGTATGCTGCTTGGTTGGTGATCCAATGTCAAATGATCTTGGGGATCCAAGTTAATTGAGACTGCTGGTCCTCCTACAGGGTTGCCCTCCTCCTTAGCTTCTTCCAGCTTTTTCCTAATTTAACCAGAGGGGTCAACAGCTTCGTTTCATTGGCTGGGTATAAATATCTGCATCTGACTCTTTTAGCTGCTTGTTGGGTCTTTTGGAGGGCAGTTGCAATAGAACACATTTTGTGAACGTTCCATAGCCTTAGTAATGGTGAGAGGTCTTGGGGCCTCCCATTGAGCTGGATTCCACTTTGGGCCTACAGCTGGACCTTCTTTTCCTCAGGATATTCACCATTTTCATCTCTGTATTTCTTTCAGACAGGAAGAATTATGGGTCAGAGCTTTAACTATGGGATAGCAGCTCCATCCGTCACTTGATGCCTTTTCTTTCTGCTGGTGGTGGGTTCAATAAGTTTCCTCTCCCCATTGTAGGGACTTTCATCTAGGGTCTCCCCTTTGAGTCCTGAATTTCTCTCACTTCTCAGGTCTCTGGTACATTCTAGACCTTCCTCCAAAGGTCACCTGTTTCCATTCTTTCTGCTGGCCCTCAGGGCTTCCATCCTTTTCAACCCCCAAATACCTGATCATGTTCCCCACTCTCTCCAGCCATCCCCTTTTCCTCCCCTGTCTTTCTATCCTGCCCCCCCCCGCTTTGTTGTTGCTTTATTCTCCCTTCCAAATGGAACTGAGGCGTCCTCACTTAGAAGGCCTGACACTATTATTGATACTGTGGTGTGCTTACAGACAGGAGCCTAACAATGCTGTTTTCTGAGAGGCCCACTGAGCAGCTGAGTGAGACAGAGTCAGTACTTATACCAAACCAATGTACTTAAGCAAGGCACACCTGTAGTTGAATTAGTAAAAGAGTAGAAGAAGGAGAGGAGGAGGGCAACCCCATAGGAATTCCAGCAGTCTAAACTAACCTGGATCCCTGAAATCTCTCAGATACTGAGCCACCAACAAGGCAGCATACACCAGCTGTTTGAAGACCTTCTGACATTGATACAGTAGAGGACTGCATGGTCTGGTCTCAGTGAGAGAAGACATGACTAACCCTTCGGAGTCTTGAGTCCCCAGAGAGTGGGAAGGCCTGGTAGGGTGGCATCCTCTTGGATACAGTGGGGAGGAGGAATATGTTGAGGAACTGTGGAAGGGTAGATTTACCTGGGCTAACAACTGGACTGTAAAAAATAAATGTAATAAAAGGCAAAAAACAAAAAAAAAAGAAAAAGAAAAGAAAAGACTACTGCTCTATAACTAGGGAGAGCTTCTTCAGTGGTTGCTGAACTTGTAAGATAGTTTTGCAGTGATTTTCAATACTGTGGTGCTATCAATTTTATTTTTCTGACTCATTATTCTTGTTGTTTTGTATAAACACCTTTTTATATCCAAAACTGAAACATAAGCTAGTTTAGTTTTCTTTTACTCACTTTCTTTTTATTTCTACTTTATTTTTTATCATGTCTTTATCTTCTTTATTTTTCCTACCTCCTCCCCTGCTCCTCCTCCAAATACCTTCTAAGTAAAGGGAATGAGAAAGAAGCAATTTAAATTTATGAATATTTTGGAACGAAAATATAGGCTTTGATGTCTCTAAAGTTACTTTATTTAAGGTCTAGAGTGGTTCAACCTCCCTTCTAGTCAACCCAGCCACATGACATAGGAGAAGAAGCAGGGAAAGGGAACTGTGGACCTACCTGTATAGAAGTAGTTCGTTGGGTAAATTACTTTTGATTGTCAGACTGGAGCAGTAAAGTCCAATATCAAACAGGAAATAGCAATAGGATTCCAGTCCAATATCAGACCAAACACAAATCAATAGCTGTAGTTGAGTCCAATATCAAATAAGAAACACTAATCCATAGCAGTGACTCCCTCCTGCCAAAACCACAATGCTGGGTCCAATCGATCTAAGTCACAAGAAAGAATGAAAGAACGTCCTCTACTCTGTGTGGTTATATTTATATTTTCTAATCATGCAATCTCTCAAGTATCTCCTCCAAAAATATATCGTATGACCTCTCATGTGTCCGCATCACCAAAAGATCCTCTCATAAGACAGCTTCCAGAAACTCATCATGTGACACAACTGAGTTTTCAAAGAAACCAAAAAAAATCTCCACTTTACAACAATGATATTGAAAAGAAAAAGAAGAAAGACTTTGTACATCATTTAACTGCTTTTCCATTTAATAAACTTGTTTAATTTAAAATAATAGATAACTACTTTAGTACATGAAGTCTAATATTACAATACTTAATTAGCAAGTTAGAGATGCAGGCATAGGTATTGTAAGAAAATGGAAAATGATTGATTCCACTTAGGTCATTTAGCTTGGATAGGTCACTGAAAAGAGGTTTAGTATTTTTAACTGTATCATGAAGATTTAAAATAATCTTAACTTGAATATCAATGTGCAATAAACATTAAAAGATCACACTTGTAAGCCTAATTTTAATATGAAAATGTTGAGCAGAACAGAAATTATTGAAAGAGAAATTTCAGTTACCTGAAACAGACAAATAAAGCAGAATTCTACCTTTCCTATAAAGTAGTGATCCATATGCAGACATTCTCTATACTTGAAATACAATACAATCAAATGATGTAAACAGGTATCACTTAAATTAAGTCTTTATCATTGTACTGATGAAAATTATAATCTGTTTTTTATTTTCTTGTTTTATTATGAAAATAAATGACCTTGGAAATAGCAATAAAACAAAATATCATGTGGAATATTTTATTTAATATGTATAGTTTATACAAAACTACATAAGTATATATGAATATATAATTAATATATAACTACAAACTGTATATGCATAGTACGATTATTGTACGATGTATACTTTGTTATAGGAGTACAATTCATTATGATTATTTTTGCTTATTCTCACTGTTATTCTTCCCTCTTTCCCTATCCTTCTGTATTTATCTTTCCTTCTTTACAGAATTACAGCCCATCAATTTTCCATTTTCTGTCATACCTCTTGTACACTGCAAATCCTACATGTATAGCTCCTCCACTTCCAATCTCTCCATACTCTCAGGAACATTAAAGAAGGAAAATAAAATGAGTTTAAGAATAAGAAGAATAGGGGTTGAGGATTTAGCTCAGTCGTGAGAGCCCAGTTCGGTCCCCAGCCCCCTCCAAAAAAAAAAAAAAAAAAGAAAAAAAAGAATAAGAAGAATAGAGAATTGGTTGTATGGGTTTGTCCTCTAAGAATTTTGAGAAGCTATTTCCGTGAAGTCTTGGAACCTCAATGAATAATCATGAGAGAAACTATAGACATACTGAACTAGAGTTTTGGAGCTGGACTGGGGTGGAAATGACAAGATAGCAGCTCATGAGGCTTCAATTGGACAAAAGGAAAATCAGGTAAATAAGGTAAGATCTATGAGGAAAAATAATTTTCCAAGAAAAAGCATACCAATTAATTATCCAATACAATTTGCCTACATTGGAGCTTACATACAATTTACATTATACAGACTCAGTAGACTATATTAATACATATGTTCAAAAATGTCATTAAGTGATCACCTAAAGTAAATCTTGAAGTGGGAAAATTATACATATATGTATATAACATATACAAGTATTCTCTCTATATATATCATATTCATGTATGTAATAAAAATTTAAAGATAGGAAATTTTGAACTGGAAAGACAATAAAGAGGCATATATATGGAAGCATTTGGAGTAGGAAAAGTAAAAGGGAAATGTAATTATATTACATTTTCAATAATGTAGAAAACAAACAAAAAAGCAAAAACCAAAGATCATGAACTCACCATCATTATAAAAGGTGTAAATCTGTTCAAATGCTTCCTGACACAACTCAAAGCAAGTTAACGTTAAATTGAAATGAGCAACTTCAACCTTGGAATAACTGTAACAGAAACTAAACTTTCCCTGGAACCAAAACAGTCAGCAGTTAAAAAGTTCTCTCTTTTATCTTTTATATGTGAATATGTATTTTTAACGAGATAGAATTATTAGCTTAAATAGAGTCATAGAGATTTGCTATTAATATCATATAAATTTTCATTACTTTTGAGCTTCTTAATAAAAATGTAAACTTTATTTCATTTTTGTATGTTTTACTGTGAAATTATGTTCTGTATAAGTCTAGGCCCACTTAATTGAACTTGACCAACTATGATCTTTTTCTACTTTTATTACTGGTCATTTTGGAGTTCACTGTGTTTTCTGATTAATTCTGCTCATGATAAGAGTAATTTTGGCACTAAATTTAATCATCCTATCTCCACACTCTATGCAATGGGGAAAATATCACAGTTTCTAACAAGATGTAATCATAAAGGATAATATCATTTGGCTTAATTACCATGACTGTTGCTTGCTGGAAGGCAAATTAGAGAAACTATTTTAACAGCATGCTGAGTCTATCATTACTGATTTTTTATATCTTAAGTTGAAGGTACATATCAAAATATTCATGGAAAAATTATAAATTTGTCAGTTATATTTGATGTCTTAGTTAAAACCCATTGTTACTTGTGAGATAATTTTATTTATATTTACTATTTTCTTTTTTGACTTCCTTTGCTCTACAATATATAAAAGAAAAATAATTTTCCATGTCTTCATTTTTGCCCCTTTAATATTTTTTATTACTTGGATGTTAATATAGTAAGTAAAGGTGTTGCATGTGCTTTTACAGATGGTTGTAAATATATAATCTATGCTATTTTTTCATTATGGTTCATGTTATTTTCAACTCATATGCTTTACGGTGCTTGAAATGATAACTATAATTACTCCCATCACATAGAGTAACAGATGTGTAGAAACATTTTCCATGCAAACACAGATATTTTAATTTCACATAAAAGTTTATTTCTAATAGAATATGATTAACTATATCCTTTAAATAAGTATGAAATTAACTATCACATTAAACGTACCCACGTAGAGCCTTTGATTAAATATCAAATTGTCTGTACTATATCTACCAATATATTTAGTAAAAATTGTAAGCACATATGCATATCAAAATCTGAAACTGTTTTATAAGTTTGATAATTTTGCCCAGAGTACCACTTGTCCAGAGTGACAATGGTAGTCCACTACCTGAGAGCTTCTTCTGATTGATAGAATCTCCATTTGTTTATGTTAATGGAAAGCTATAAAACTACTAAATCCTTTATAAACCACTGAATAATTAAAATTGTGTATCTTCTGCTTTATTCAGCTGGCATATTGTATACTGTTTTGCATCATTCCTTTAGGGTTACCATTTGTTATCGCTAAGAAATTTGGTTTGGTAGGGAACTTTATTTGTGACAAAAGCTTTCTTTCATCACAACCTTGATTGAAATTAAAGTGCCTATACTTCTCTAAGATAAATTGTTACCATAATCATAATTAAGATCTTTAGAATAAATGCAATGACAGATTCAAGTTCAGAACTTAGGATATAGCCAGAAGAGCTTTTGAAGCTCATTGCTCAACTAGGAAACCCTTGGTTGATAAGTAAATTACAGAAATGTCAACAAAGACATAAAAATTCAACTTTATTCTGTATAGGCATGCATACCCATGTGCATGTGCATGTGTGTGCATGCGTGCATGCACACACACACAAACATGAACATACATACACACATGCCCTCAAATATCGTACAAACATATATATATATATATATATATATATATATATGTTTGTACATACAACAAAACAATTTAGAGAACAGTGAGTCTAGGGTCCAGATCATGGATGTCTAATTCATAAGAACCTGTTGCAATGTGCAATGGAGTACTACTCAGCTATCAAAAACAATGACTTCATGAAATTCATAGGAAATGAATGGAACTAGAAAATATCATCTTGAGCGAGGTAACCCAAAGATACACACACACACACACACACACACACACACACACACACACACACACACACACACCACATGGTATGCACACCTGGTATAAGTGGATAATAGCCCAAAATCTTGGAACACCAAAGATATAATCCACAGACCACATGAAGCTCAAGTAGAAGGATGACCAAAGTACAGTTGATTCAGACCTTCTTAGAATGGGGAACAAAATACTCACAGGAGGAAACACAGAGACAAAGTGTGGAAGAGAGACTGAAGGAAAGGCCGTCCAGAGACTGCCACACATGGAATCAAGTATCATAGTCACTATTGGGGATGCTAAGAAGTGCATGCTGACAGGAGCCTGATATAGCTTTCTCCTGAGAGGCTCTGCCACAGCGTGACAAATACAGAGTTGAATGACAAATAATTGGCAAATAGAGGCCAACCATTGAACCAAGAACGGGGCCCCATTGTAGGAGTTAGAGAAAGGACTGAAGGAGCTGAAGGGGTTTGCAAGCCCATAAGAACAACCATACCAACCAACCAGAGCTCCCAGGAACTAAACCAGCATCCAACGAGTACATACAGACAGACCCTTGGCTCCAGTTGCATATGTAGCAGAGGATGACCTTGTTGGGCATCAATGGAAGAAGAAGCCATTGGTCCTGCCAAAGCTGGACCCCTCAGTGTAGGGGAATGTCAGGGAGGGGAGGCAGGAAGAGGTGAGTGGGTGGGGGAAAACTCTCATAGAAGCAGGGTGAGGGAGGATGGGATAGGGGGTTTATGGCAGGGAAATCAGAAAGGGGATAATATTTGAAATGTAAAATAAAAAAATCCAATAAAAATTCTGGATTCATGGTAAGCTTCTTTTGTTTCTACTGTGGTAGGAAATTCAGGGTTCGCTTTCATAGAATAGTGGGGCTCTGAAGTTACCATCTTGCCCTGTCTCTAGTTGATTGTGTTCTTATTCCAGAATTTAGCCATCTGGCTGACTATCTAGATAATTTTTTTTTTTTGCACCAGCAAGTCTTCTCAGGAAGGCAGGCAGAGTTGTGATCTGGAAAATGGAGCTCAGAGGAAAGAGAAAAACTTACCAACCCTGCCTGTGTTCCAGTGGGACTTGTCAGGGGGTAGGGGTAGGCAATGAGTTGAGTCTTACTTGTAAGTTCTTGGGGCCGGCTGTCTTCCTCATAAAGTTAGGCAGAGCAGTGTCCCAGATAATGGAGCTCAGAGTACAGAGCACTCGCTGCTGAGCAGTGCTGGTTGTGCCCCAGGAGGACCCAGCAGACAAATGATTAGAGTGGATAGGCCTAAACGGTTGTTGCATGGACCAACAGGTCTCCTTGGGAAGGGAGGCAGACAGAGAGGCAGAGCCATGGTCCAGGCAATGGAGGTCTTGGCTGCTATTTACATTTTTATTTTATAATTTGACCTCAGTGAAAATTGATGACTGAATTTGATATTTCTCAAAACCTACTTTTGAATTGCCCCTGTATTTTACCATCACATAAATTTCTACCTGCTTAAAATTATGAGTATCTTCCTTTAGATATTCATAGTTACGAAGCCGTCATGATATGTGTGTGTCATTATCATTTGATTTGTAGAAATCCTGCATTGTCATGCTATTAGGATCTTTATGTATGGGAAATTAACTGACTGGATGAAAGCTGACACGGTTATAACCAGTATACTAAAACTCACGCATTAAGTGTTGATGTAGTTTTAAAAAAATCCAAATTTGTACCAAGACAATGACTGTTGACCTGCACTACAGAGTTTAATCTTTCCCACTTTCAGTACAATTTACACAAAACTACCCCCTGCTTCTGTATTTGAGACAACTAAATAGATGTTACAGGAAGTATTTCCCTTAAAGACACACAATATGGCAAAGAAAGGGACGGTATGATCCAAAGTCATTCAATATCCTTTACAGAGGCTTTCACAATCCTTATTCAAGCAGGCATAGCAGCATCTGTGTGAGGGTTCCCAACTTGAAGGAAGCTCAGAAAAGATTTAGTGAAGACTTTAAACACTCTCTTCTCATTAATCAAGGAAAGCTGACTTAACAGATTGAACCCATGGAAAACAATCAGTGAAGAAACTGGTTTGGAGAGCAGTAGAGAGTTTCAGCTTTAAATGTCACATCATAATTCTTGCACTTATCTTTGCCAATAATCAAACTCTAGTCACCCAGGCCTTCCTAGAGATAAAGATAAAGCTTTTTCAGCTTAGTTATCAATCAACTCAATATCCACAGTGCACATACTGATGGTTTAGCAGCAGCTGACCAAGGCAAAATATAAAAAAAGAAATGGAGAGGAAAGGGTTTTCTGCATAATTTTCAAATATTATCCTCTTAAACTATCACAAATTTAGAAAAAGTTACATTAAAATTATATAAATTAAGACACAGTTCATTATAACAGATGTACAGCAAGAGATAATAAACAGTTTTTGCACAATTATTTATTTATTTATTTATATTTTCTAGTCTTCAAATGTTTCTTGATTAGTTCCCTAAATAAATGCCATTATTTGTTTATTTACCACTCATCTGTATGTTTTGATTAAAATTTCACTGTTATGTTTTTCTGCAAGCCATAGCATTGTTCATTTTGTGAATTGCATGTCTCAAACACCCATTTAGGGAAGAGAACACATATACCATTTTGGCTCCAGTAACTGAATCTATCCTTAAGAAATGGCCATATTATAATCAAAACTAATTGACTCTAGGGGAGAAAGATAAAATAGGGTGAACACAATAGCTAAAAGTTTGTTTCTCCTAGAAAATTCAAGGACAAGATCTAGTTCTGTTATAGACTCAAACATATGTCTGCAGTATATATACTATGAAACATAACAAGTTATTAGACTTTACAATTATCTTAAAAATCAAATCTAAAACTTGTTATGCATTATATCTTGATAATATTTATTAACTGCTTCTAATTTCTTTGAAGAATTTTAATTATTCATCATTCAGAAGAGACACGTTATATCAATATCAAACAAAGTAACTTGAATACAAACACTAAACATGATTATTTAGAATTTAATGGTATCTACAATTAATGAAATAATAAATTTAGTGATTAAATTGAGGACAATAAAATGTAGCCCCAATCCTTATGCAAATTTGTAGCTGATAAAAAAGGTACAATTTTGAAGAAAAATTAAGCTGGATTATTTGTATACTTGTTTGCATATGAAATTAATATTTAGTAATTTAAAGCACAGAAAACAAAACTAAAATAATACCTAACAGGAACACTTACATAAGGTTCTTGCAAAGCTTACTATACCAACATTTTTTTAAATGCCTAATGCATTAAATACTTTGAGTATCAGAGTATTCTCAGGACTGACATGTGTTAGGTAAACAAAATAGAGGCTCCTAATGCTTTATAAGATATAGACTATTGACTTGAATCAATATATTCAAATTAGTAACAATTCTACCTTTAGGGAAATTATATTTTATTTTTAAATACATATAGCATTAGTATTATTACAGAATGTGATGTAGTCTTAAATTGCATTTAGTATTTACATCATTTACCCTCAGACCAAAATAAAATGTAATGGTTCCTGAACATGAAATGGACAAAAATTTGGTGAAGTATTGTATGTCTCATTATTTACTGTTGTAAAAATATTATTCAAAGAATAATAATTTTGAACAAGTGTAGCTAAAGTAAGTGTGAAGAGTAAGTATCTGTGTTGTTAAATTGTTTTTGTTCTAATAAAATTGTGAATAAAAAGATTTTTATACAAAATAAAATTTGAGAGCCAGTTCATAAATGTAAACATATACATGTACATCATGTGTAGTAATAAATATAGAATCAAAATGTTATAAAGTTGTGAGAATTATGATAAATAAATGTGATTTAAATAAAAAAGTGTATTATGTGTTTGTGGTTTGGGTGCATACAATGTATAATGCAGAGCCAAACTATCTGAAACCAATAAGTGACAGATATTACATAGAACATGGAAAAAAGACTTAAAAATTAATTATTACCCTATCCCCCTTCTGGTTGTATCTCCACTTGTAACCGTGGAAGATTGTGTTGAATGCTCCACTTAGAACCCCACAGCCTACCTGGTTCCCAGGAGTTCTGACCATACCAGCTGACAACTCCCACCCCAACACCCTTATCACCTGAAAGCCCCACAGAGAGCAGTAGATGTGAGATCTATGTAACACTGATTAAACCGCATCCTCCTTCATGTGTGTCATTTCTTTTGTACCTATGGTAAAGCAGAATGGCTCCCCTGCCCAAAGCCGCACAGCCTACCTGTCTAGCAGGAGGTGCTCTCTAATTAGGGGCACAGGAGAACTGTTCTTAACAGGAACATGGGAAGCTTCCCCAAACAAAGATAACACTGCCTGCCTCCTCAGACACCTGCTCTAACCCAGACCACACAGCTTTACCTGCCTCCAAGGATGCCTTTCAAATCAGAGACACCTAGGACAGGTAGCACCAGAGATAACCAGATGGTAATAAGCAAGTTCATGAACATAAGTAACATAAGCCAATGCAATTTGGTGAAATCAGAACCCAGCTCTTGTACCATAGCAAGCCCAGGATTACTTTACATACTCAAAGAGCAAGATTATGACCTAAGATCTCATCTGATGAAGATAATTGAGACCTTTAATTAAGAACATAAATAGCTCTCCTAAAGACATACAAGAAAACATGAGCAAACAGGTAGAATCTCTTAAAGAGGTAACAACAACAACAACAACAACAACAATAACAACAACAGCAACAAAAATCCCTTAAAGAAATGTAGGAAAATGCATTCAAACAGGTGAAGGAATTGAAGAAAATGGTCCAAGATCAAAAAATGGAAGTAGAAACAAAAATGAAATCACAAATGGAGGGAACTCTGGAGATGGATAACGTTTGAAATAAATCGGGAGCTACGCAGGCATCACCAACAGAATACAACAACTAGAAGAGGGAATATTAGACATAAAAGGTACCATAGAAGATATTGACTCAATTGTCAAAGAAAATACAAAGTACAAAATATTCCTAATCCAAAACATACAGAAAATTTGGGACATAATTAAAAGAACAAACCTAAGAATAATAGCAATAGAAGGTAAATACTCACAGTACAAAAAGCCAGAAAATATCTTCAACAAAATTATAAATAAAAACTTTCCTTCCCTAAAGTTAGAGATCACTATAAATGTATAAAAAGTGTACAGGACAACAAGAAAATCTTCCAGCCATATAATAATCAAAACACTTATTGTACAGAACAAAGAAGAATATTAAAAATTGTAAGTGAAAAAGTCCAAGTAATATTTAAATGTAGACCTATCAGAATTACACAATAATTTTGAAGCAAAACAATAAAATATAGATGATCCTTTAGAATATCATGCACCATAAGAGATGAGTTGTCAACCCAGACTACGATACCAAGCCAAACTCCCAATCAAATGATGAAACCAAGGTATTCCATAACAAAATCAAATTTAAACAATATTTTTTTAGTTATCCAACCCTACAAAGCATACTAGAATCAAAAGCTCCAACACAAGAAGGGTAAGTTCACATAAGAAAGCTCAAGATATTAATCATCTCACAGCAAACCCAAAAGAAGAGAATCACTCATATGTAATTCAAATCCAACAAACAAGAATGACAGGAGCTAGCATTCATTGGTATTAATATCTCTCAACATTAATGGTCTCACTTCCCTAGTAAAAAGACAGAGCCTAGAAGATTGGATACACAAATAAGATCCATAATTTTGCTACGTACAAGAAACACAACTCAGGAACAGAGGAAGGCATTTTGTCAAAGTAAAGTGATGGATAAAATGTTTTCCAAGCAAATAGTACCCCCACAAAAAAGTGGAGTTGCCATTCTAATATCCAATAAAATATACTTTCAACCAAAAATAATGAAAAGGTATGGAGGAAGGACACTTGATACTCATCAAGAATATACCCCAAGATGAAGACTCAACATCTATGCTCCAAATGCAAAGACACCTACTTTCAAAAAAGAAACTTTACTAAAGCTTAAAACACACTTTAAACTTCATTCAATAATAGTGGGGGACTTCAACACCTCATTCTCATCAATGGACAGGTCATTGAAAAAGACCCTAAACTAACTGAAATTGTGAACCAAATGGATTTAACAGGTATGTAAAGGCCATTTTACATAAACAAAATACACTAAATATAATGGAAAAGAAAGTAAGAAATAGACTCAAATACATTGACACAGGAGAAAGTTTCTTGAAATTTCCACCAATGGCTCTGCCTCTAAAGTCAACAGTAGGCAAATGACAATTTATGAAACTAAAAACCTTCTGTAAGACAAAAGACACTGTCAATAGAACAAAACAACAACCTACAGATTGGGAAAAGAATTTCACTAACACTACATCTTAGAAAATTGGAAATAGTTCTACCTAAAGACACAAGTACAGGGCAGATACCAACAAAATGCTTCACCATATCACAAGGGCATGTGCTCCACTATGTTCACTGAAGCCTTATTTGTAATAGCCAGAAATAGGAACCAAACCACATGTCCCTGAACTTAAGAATGGATACAGAAAATATGGTTCATTTACATAATGGAATACTATTCAACTATTGAAAATGAGCACATCATGAATTTTGCAGTCAAAGTGAATAGAAGTAGAAAATATTATCTTGAGTGGAGTAACCCAGACCCAAAAGGACACACATGATGTGTACTCACTGATGGGTGCATATTAGGCAAAAAATACAGAATGCCCAATATACAACACATAGACCATAAGACTTTTAACAAGAAGGTAGGCCCAAACCGGGATTCTTCATTTGTACTTAGAAGGGGCAACAAAATAATCACAGGAGGCAGAGAGAGGGACAGACCTGAGTTGGAGAGAGAAGGAGATATAAAAGGGGGGGAGTAGGATTAGGTATGAGAAAGACAGGAGAGAGGTTTAGAGGGCCAAGAAGAATGAATGGAAATATGCAACTGTTGGGTGTCGGGGCAGGAGGAACCACTAGAATTTTCCAGAGACCTGGGATGTGAGAGTCTCCTAGGACTCAAAGGGAATAATAACCTTAACCCAAGTACCCAACAGTGGGGAGATGGATCTTGAAGAGAAAACCACCAATATATAGACAAGGGTCCTCTGTGAAGGAATGGGGTTCACCCAACTACCTTTGAAATTTTGACCCAGAATTTTCATGTCAAAACAAAAATAAAACAAAACAACAAAATGAACAAAGAAAAACAAAACAAAACAAAGAAAAACAACAACAACAACAAAACAGCAGGAGCAAAAATGCATCAGGGACTGATGGAAAGGTTGTCCAGTGTCTGGTCTAAGTTGAGATTCATCTCACAGCCAGACATTGACCCTATTCCTGATGCTACTATGTTGTGCTTGCAGACAAGAGCCTAAGAGGGCTCTCCTCTTTGAGGCTCTATCAGCAGTTGACTGAGTCAGGGTTTCATATCATATTGAAACATGGAAATAACAAATCTATCCTTATTAGGTTAGTAGTCAAAAGAACTTATATAACTTACTGCTGAATTCCATTTGAAAGCAAATATAGAAAAAGTAATAGCATAGATAAATCTTAAATATGTACACTTAAGTACAAAATCAACCTTATAAAAGGCCATATAATATTAAACTATTTAACAACATTACTTGGAAAATAGAAAGTGTATGCTGTGCAAACATTAATAGTTCAGTGGTCACCAAAGTCAGGTAGTAGTAAAGGAATTGCACTGAAAACAATGTTATTTTCATGAACTGTGAAACTTTTGTAACAATTGGTACATGACATCACATGGCAATATCCACAATATGTTGTAGGTCAAAACATACAAATCATAATAACTATTAAACACACATACAAAGACACACACATATGCAAATACACACAGAGAAATCATAGTCATTTGAAGTGATTAAGAGGTTATGGAATCTACTTCTTATAAAAGAAAAAGACATATTCACCCTGAATGAAGAGCATAATTGAAGGGCTAGAATAAAAGACCTATAATACACTGTGTAGTTTTGAACAAATATATTCTGAATGTAAGAATTGAATATTGTTGGTTCAGGCCCTGGTGGATTCCAAGCATAACTCTACCAGACTGTCAAGCATTCTACAAAGCCAGTATTACTATAATACTCAAACTAGATTTAAAAACAACAGATCAATTAACCTATATTCCCAATGCACATATATTATTTGAAGGTATATTTAGCTTTTTTATATAGTAACAATCATAATTAACAATAGTTTTAATTATTTATTTACATTTCAAATGTTGCCCAATTCCAGTACCATATCCCAGAATTGCTTACCCCCTCCCCCTCCACTCTTCCTTTGTAAGGGTGCTCCCGCAACCCCAAATGCTTTACCCATCAACCCCTCATTTCACTTATCTGAGGCATGAAATCATTACAATATTAGGCACATCATTTCCAAGAGGACTGTGCTACTGGAGATTTGTATCTACAACCTGTCTCAGTTCTGGAAGCTGTGTGTATAGATATTTGCTCATTTTCAGATTTCTGACAAGGTAGAAGACTGAGTATAGTCTCATAGCCTACTCGAGTCATTTAACTTTAAAAATACATATTTAATTAGATAGTTATCAGATAGTATACAAGCTAGTCAGGATATAACATAAATTTAAACCTATCTTAAGCTGGAATAGATAACTAAATGTTCTGTTTAACTGATAAAGGTTGGACTGGGTATTAGGTATATTTTATACTCTTAAATTACAAAATAATAATAGTTGTGCTCAGCTTATATTTGAGAGAAACTTTTTATTATAATTATACAGAAAGAGTGAAGTGTAGGTTGATGTCATGGTGCAGGTTAAGGAAGGTACAGGATAGTGAGGCCTGTCATTGGACAACAAGAATGGATGGGCAGGAGAAAAGTTTAAGAGAGGCAGGGGAGACTAGAGCTAGGAGAGGGAGCAGCTGACAGAACATGGTGGTAGATGTTAAGATATCTCTCTGCACATTTACAGGTTGTTATGACTATTCTTAAGGGATGAATATGTACAGGATTTTGTGTGTCTAGATGAGCAAATTATATCTTATCTAGGTGGGTGGTTTATATCCTTATGAATTGGTTTTAAATTTATTGTTTGGGCGTATTATACATTGAGAATTTAACATATAAATCTGGTTGTTGAGTTAGTTTGTTGAGTCTTGATATTACCAGGTAGCTGGGACCAGAGTTCCTGCCTGACCAGAGCTGGCCAGGGTGAATAGCAATGGGAGTAGAGAGACCGCTGGGGCCAGGAGATAGCTAGGCTAATGTGGAGTGGTGCCTCGCTGAAGTCAGCTTCCGCTGAGATAAATTAAGGTTAATTGTATATGGCCCTATGGTACCAGAACTAATGCCAGGGAGTGACTTCCCAAGTCCAAGAGTACAAGGGGCCAAGAGTGGAGAGGTGATGTGTGGCAACCATCCTGCCCTTTTTTAAATTATACCACAACAAAGGTCCAGTCAGTTGTAAATGCAGTGCATAGTGGAGATATGGGTTATCAAATCATCATTACTTCACAGATTGCTCACCCAGATATTAATACTTCACTTAGCATAATGCCAGGCAGGCAGATATGACCTGAATCAACAGCTTATATCTGACCGACAAGCAAAGCAGAGAAAAGCAGAGCAGAGCAAGAGTGAGAGCGAGAGCGAGAGAGCGAGAGAGCAAGAGAGAGAGAGAGCGAGAGAGCGAGAGAGCAAGAGAGAGAGAGAGAGAAACAGAGACAGAGACAGAGACAGAGAGACAGAGAGACAGAGAGAGACAGAGAGAGAGAAACTGGGTCTGTAATAGGCTTTTTTATTGCAATGTGATTTATTAACAGAAAAACAAACAGAAAACATGTAGCTAAAGTCTTTAGCTGATTACCTTTAAAGAGGATCTAGGACAGTAAGTCTCAAATATGTACATGATTCTCACTGTTAGACATTCAACACAGGGCCTTGTGCAAACTAGAAAAGTTCCTTATTATAGAGCTGTTTCCTTATGTCAGAAATGGTCTTTAAGTTAAAGAGATAAATGTGTATTATGTACCCAAGTGTATTTATATGTTAGTGCTGTTTCCATAGTTTTTTATTTATAAATATATTTATTTATTTACTTTACAACCTTATCTTCCTCTCCTTTGTTCCCTCCCCCTACCTCACTCTCCCTTTCTTCTCAGAGAAGAGCAGCCCTCCAGAGGATATCAACCAGCCTTGGCATACAAGCTGCTGCAGGATTAGGTGTGTCTTCTCTGTTTGAGCCCACACAAGGCAGCTCAGTTCAGGGAAAGGGATCCAAAGACAGACTACAGAATCAGAGACAAGCACTGCAACAGTTGTTAGGGGTCCTGTGAGAAGACCAAGCTGCACATCTGTTACATATGTGTAGGGGCATAGGTCCATCACTTGTATACTCTGAGTTAGGTAACCCAGACTCAGGAAGGCACACACCGTATGCACTTACTTATAAGTAGACATTAGCCAAAAAAGTAGGGATAACCATACTACAATCCATGAATCGAAAGAGATTAAGCAACACGGGAGGATGCTTCAATCCTCTACTAAAGGGAAAGAGAATAGACATTGGGATGACTGGAGAGAGGGAACTGGGTGGGAGAGTTTGTGGGGAGGGTAACAGGAGGCATCAAGTGTGGGAAAGAGGAAGGGAGAGAGATTTTGAGAGGGAGAGAGAACTAAGATAGAGAACTGGGATTGAGGGTGCACCTTTAAGACAAACAAGACAAGGGAAACCTCTCAGGGTGACCCTAGCTAAGATTCCTAGCAGTAGGAGATATGACCCTGAAATGTCTACCTCCAGTAATCAGGTAGGATTTCCAATGGAGGAATGGGAACAATAACTCACCCACAAATTCTTCAATCAAAAAATTGTCCTGCCTACAAGGTATGCAGGGACAAAGATGGAGCAGAAATTGAAGGAACTGCCAAGCAATGGCTGGCAAAAATTGAGACCCATACCATGAGAGGGAGCCCACTCCTGACATTGTTGTTATTCTCCTATATTTGCACACAGAAGCCCAACATAACTGTCCTCTGAGAGGCCTCACCGAGTAGCTAATGGAAACAGATGCAGAGTCCCACAGTAAAACAGATTCTTAGGGAATCATATGGGAGAGGGCGAGAAAGGAATAGGAAGTCAGGTGGTCAAGGACAATGCAAGAAAACCTACAAAGAAAGCCTACAGAATTGACTAATATGGACCCAAAGGGGCGCATGTAGACTGAATCACAAGCCATTGGTCTTTATATAAAGGTCAAAGAATAAAATGGCTCTCTCTGTAGATAGCATGGCTTATCAGGTGATAAATGAGGCTTTGCTCTTATTTGTGCTAGGTTTAGGTTAAAATGTTTTTAAAGGAGCCAGAGAGATGGCTTGGCTGCTATGAACTCCTAATGTTTTTGCAGAGATGTGGAGTATATGAGGCTAATGTCCTACTACTGTCTATAAGTTCAACTCCAGTTAGAGCTGAAAACTCTGGCACCAATGGGCAAATGAACTCAAAAATACATATTACCCCAACACAATATATCTAAAATAAAGAATAAAATTTTAAAAATATTTTCAAACCAAATGCAAACCTGAATGCAAAGAAGATACATATTATTTTATTTTTACTTTTAAAATTATTGATTAATTAATTCTAAATTGATTTATTTGTTTACATCAAATGATGCCCTCTCTTGGTCTTCACTACAAAGAGACCCTCCCAAGGCTTTTGAACCTCAAAGCCTACCTTCAGTGACACATCTCTTCTAATCTGTCATAAATCTTTCCACTAACTAGAGACCAAACTTTCAAACACATGAGCCTATAAGCTGCTTCAAACCACCACAGGGGTATTGTTCTCAGCTGTCTCCTATGCCCCACATACGGTCTCAGATTTTATTCCCCCCTCAGCTTTGATGTTGAGTTTTACGTTGGTTCCCTCTGTAGGAAGAATGCATCTTAATAAAGATGTCACTGAACAACATAGGTTTTACCAATATTTTCAGATAAAAAGGTAAAGCTGGCTTCTCATCAAGCAACTGATTTCTACCATGCATTTCCGGAGTAGATACTTTCTGGGAAACTCATCATTCTACTATGACAATGTCCCATAATAAAAATTGTACATTTGTAATAAAGTATTTAATTTAGGGACTGGTGTGATGGCTCAGAGGGTAAATGTGTTTGCAGGACAAACCTGGAAACACCAGTGTGATATTCAAGATGCACGTAAGATGGAAGGAGTAATAATTTTACCAATTTTAAATATTTATTTATGTAATAAAAAAAAGACTTCACTTAGCTTAATTAGATTGGCCAACAAAATTTCCAAATTCTATCAATTATGTATATTAATGATTTTGATTTGTCATGTGAAATTTATATAGATACCATATTCCATATCACTAACAGTAAATAGCATTTAAATTATCATAACTCTTGTATTTTAGACATTGTAATGAGGTATAATGCTATCTCATTTGACATCTACCTAATCCACCATAAGTTGATGGCATAAGTATTTATGTACTCTGAAAATGTTTACATAACCAATTATAGTGTGATAGAATTAGGATGAGATGAAAAACTGAGCCAGATGTTAAAATGGAATTGATTTCTTAGAAGAAGAAATATTTTAAAAAGTCCTTCTTTCCTTCATTGTAAACATGTTAAGAGGGAGACAAAGATGCATATGGCTACAATCTGTGAACAGTTATTATCTTGACCTGCCTGGAACTATTACCTTTATTCTTCTACTCCTAAACTGTCAATTACATTGCAACATTTCCCCTTTAGCAGTGTAAATAATAATGCATCCAATGTTCATTATATTTTCTCATTACATAATACAAAAGAATGTGCATTTCCTATGATAGTAATGGTTATCAAACAGTATAACTCATGATGTCTGAAGTTTGCAGTTTTAATTAATTATTATTTCTGAAAAGATTTTCACATACTGAAGATTTGAATTTAACATAAAACTAAGCAGTTATTTTACATGTTAACTTTTTAGCAATTCAAAAACTTTTAAACCAGTTTACAATTTCACATTCTCACAGTTGAAATTCTAGCATCACTAATGCTATGTTTTATAGCCAATATTAAGTAAAATAGGATTATGACATCATAGTTACAGTGGCAGTATGTATATCCAAAGACATGGTGATGTGTTCGCTGAAAGAAATCTCTCATGTCCACTGAAATTCAAAAAGCATAAGGTTTAGTTTACATATTTCAAAAAGTTGTTACAAAAGGTTAATTTAAAATATATGAAACATATCATTAGTTTTCCATTTATTTTGTTTTAACTTTGGATATGTGGCAACTAAAACTGTGAACAGTGAACCCACAGGAAGATTATGTTTCTGAAATTCTGTGACTTAAGCCCTGAGTGTTTAATATTTGCCTAGATAGCCTTAGTGAGGACTTGTGCTGAATATTAGTAATAGACCATTTTGTTTATTCTTTTTCTAATTCTTTTTTTATTGAATTTTTTATGTGTTTACATTTCAAATGTTATCCCATTTTTGCCGTCTGCCCCCATTCCCCCACTACCTGCTTCTATGAAAATGCTTGCACTCCCATCCACTCCTACCTCAATGCCCTGGCATTCCCCTATGTTGGAGAAATGAGCCTTCACAGGACCAAGGGCTTTCTCCTCCTATTGATGCCAGACAATGCCATCCTCTGCTGCACCAACCAAATAAACATTTTTATATGTCTATTTTCCCTGGTAAAATCAACTTTTATATAATTACCCAATTTATCATGCCATTTTCTTTTACATTTCTATGTTTTAATATTCATATACAGTTTTTTTTATTGAATAAGTACTCTGGAAATGTTTTCTCATTCCATTGTTTATATTTTAATGCCCTCCACACTTGCAAAGCAAACTTTACCAATGTAATGAAATACAAGGGAATTTTGTCATTTGCTAAGAATGCTTTAGATATTGAATCTAGAAGTCAGTAACCAAATATGCAGTCATGTAGACATTATTCATTGTCATTTTCTGGGATATGCAGAAGCTGTGTCTTTTATATGCAAGTAAGCATTATGAGCAATCCTTTACCTTAAATATGGGCTGTGTATTTGCTACTTTGTTTTCATTTTCTTTGGTTTGGTTATGAGTTTGTAAATCTTCCTGAAAAACTATTTAAAAGATTACCCATTTCCTATTGAAAATCCTTTTTACCATGTTAAAAAATCTTGACTATAGGAGCTGCTTGCCCTCTCCTCTCTCTCTTACACTTTCCCTCCTGCTCCCTCTCCGGATTTCATTCCTCCTCTCTCTCCACATGCTCATGGCCATCATCTACTTCTTTACCTTCTCTCAGTCTTTCTCTGCCCTGGTTCAGTCTGGACTCCCCTCCTCATGCCCGAAATAAACTTTATTCTATACAAAAAATCTTGACTATGATCATTATTATCTGTTACTATCATATCTGTTTTGGTCTATCTCCTTGTGGCTCCTCTGTATTCTTTCCAACTGGCCCATTTGAATGGCTACTATAATTCTATAATTTAGATTGAATAGATTCCCTTTCTATGTCTCCTTTAT
The DNA here is from genome assembly GCF_011064425.1 of Rattus rattus. Taxonomy (NCBI): domain Eukaryota; kingdom Metazoa; phylum Chordata; class Mammalia; order Rodentia; family Muridae; genus Rattus; species Rattus rattus. Next base: position 81,133,451 of record NC_046156.1, read on the forward strand.
TGTGCTTCTTCCACATAGAGACCTTGGAGGTATGAATAATCATTGTTCAATTCAAGGTTATACGCTAACCAACCACAGTTAATAGGCATCTACTACATAAGTGGTGCAATGAAGCAGATGTTTTTCTTGAATAAAGAGAAAATGTATTTTAGTTTGTTTAATGTACATGGCTGTGGTATTGAACACATTTCAATGAGTATATTTAAGTGTATACAAATGAGAATGTTAGTCCAGTGTTGTCATCTTTCATCTTTTTCCATTATATAATTTAAGACAAGGTCTGAAAGCTCCTGTGTTGAATCACAGTACTTCAGAGATTCTATTTTATCTATCACTCTAGGCCTATAAGTACAGGTATGTGTCATGATGCCAAGATTTCATATAGATTCAGAGAAACAATATTCATCTTCTCCTGGTTTGTATCAGGCAATATTCTCATGGATGAATCACTCCAGATACTTGTTTGAATTCTCAAAATCTTTTACAGTTTCTGTATGCATATGCTATGCTGTTTACTATATACAGAGTTCAACAAATACTGAATATATAAGTCTATGTTTCCATCATTAGATACCACACAATTATATTTATTTTTCCTTTTATTAAAATTACACTTTTTACATAATATATACTAACTACACTTTTTCTGAATCTAATCCTCGCAGTTCCTACCTACCCCTGCTGTTATCCATTATTAGAAAACAAACAAGCTGTAAGTTTAATAACTAATATAGAAAAATAAAATAAAACCAACACATTGGAATAGGACAAAACAAAAGTAAAAGAACCCAAGAAAAGGAGAGGGAGGGAGGGAGGGAGTGAAAAAGGGAGAGACCAACTTGTTCACACACTCATGAATCCCATAAAATCACTAAGCTGAAAGACATAATGTATGTTTGAAGGACTCATAAGGTCAAATTAAGAAGAAAAAGAAAAACAAACTGTAAAATAATACAAAATTAATAAAGGAAAGAAAAATTCCAGACACAGCTTTATTAGACAAGAGGAACCTCCACAGGTTCCTTTGAGATAATTTTCTGTTGAAGACCTACCGGTGGGCATGCCCCCCCACCACTTTGGGGAAAACAAAACTTTAATTTTCAAGTTGTTTTCAACTGGATACTGCTTTGTGGTTATTGATAGTGGAATGCCCACTTCCTTAAGCTCTAAGACTAGTGAAGGCCCTACGGCTCCTGCCTCAATCAGAGAGTTCATATGTGTGTTGACACTGTTAATTAAGAGGGTCTGGTTTACTTGCTGTATTTTATCCTTTCTTGTTCTTATACATCTTTGCTTCTCTTCCAAAAGCTTCTCTTAGACCTGAAGTGAGGGGATTTGACAAAGATACCTAGTTTAAACCTAAGTATTCTAAGGTCTCTCATACTCAATATATTGTTTGGCTATATAATTATAAATAATGCATAAAAGCAACTCTTATTAACCAGATATATTCGTTATTTCAGAGATTCATTGCCGAATTAGCTCACCATTTCTATTTCTTTCTGAACTCTGGATAGCTAGTTCAACTCAGCTGTTTTGGCTTTAAACTTTTCTCCAAGCTGACTGGTTCAAACTGACTTCTCGCGGCTTCTCAGTGAGTTATTCTGTTTGAAAAGCTGCCTCTGAATTCAATGAACTGAACTGCACTGACTGGAATGACTACACGAACTGAATGAAACTAAGTGGAAAGGTATGATCTCAGCTGAACTCCACCACATTATCCGAGTTCAAGTGAACTACACTCACTGAACTGCTCCCCACTCTTGCATCACCCTGAACTGCTCTTAAGTAGCCCTTTTTTCCTGTGCTATTTTCCTGAGAGTTGGACATATCCTATCTCTGATTCATTCGGTCAAATATTTCTCTGATTAGTCAGGTTGTTTGCCCCTCAATTATATGACACCTTTAAACATGGCTGTTTCAATCTACAAAGTAAATTTACTTTCATTGTGCAGGTTTAAAAAAAGTATCAGGGCATGTCTGTATTCCAGCCTGATCATATAGATCTAAAAGGTCATTGGATGTGATCCCTTGGGAGAGCAAACACACTGCTGAATTAAAATTCTTCTACACATGTGTTTTCCCCTCTTCATCCCAATGCCATACAGAACCCAATGTGTCCTCTCTTTTACTAGCTGCACCTAAATTTCTATGTATTTTCATCTCCATTTGGATTTGAACATTTTTCCAAATCTTTTGTAGGTTATATTTTCTAAGGAGAAGGATGCAGGCATAGTTTCTTGTGGAGGCATTATTTTGGGACATTTATAGTGGAAATAATTTTACTTTATAGCAGGAAAATGTGTTCTAGACATTAAATTAAAAGGTCTTGTTGCTGTGAAAGTATAAGGACTACATTATTAAGCTATAAATCTTAGAATTAATAAACAAGATAATGCTTACTGCTAATGGTCAATTAGTATATTATTTTCCTCAGTCATTTCAGTGGCTAAAACAAATATAATTTACTTGTTTCTTCCAATTCTTTTAAAATAACAATAATATCTAGAGATGGAAAGCATACAGATCACAAATATATCTGTTCTGAATATACATCTTAGTATTCATTGCATTCTAGTTAAGAATTAATAAGTAAAACAGATCATGTTCTGAGAAAAATATGCTTTGTTTATTTCAACTGGAGTAAAGACATCCCATGATTAAATATATATTTAAAAATATACTTTTGTTTAATAATTAATTTATATCTTTCATGATTCTACTCACAATTTTTAATATGGGTGCAATTAGAATAACTGTATGATTAAAACTTTTAATGCAGACTAATATTTGATACAATACATCACTAGTCAGTATATCCTGAAAGACATACAGACAAATTGACGGTTGAAAATACAGCCATGTCAACATTTGATACTTATGTTCCAGACTTGGTTGATCTATTGGATAAGTGTTTTGACAATTTAAAAAGAAATTTCAGATGATATAGATATAGATGATAGAGACAGAGATAGAGGATATATAGAAATGATAGACAGATAGAGATAGATGATATATCTGTGTGTTAGGATGGGACACAGAAATCAAGTGAGCTGACTTTCAGTTTTATTATACAAAGTACTCAGCCATTCTTACATGATAAGTTGATTTTCAGGAAGCATACTGCTTATGTCACTGAGCATTAAGATAAAAAATATTAATTTGAAGAAATTCAAAATAACTTAGCCCAACATTAAACCATTTGGCTTCTGTTTCAGCAATTAACTTATGTGACAGGGTTCAGCATATATTAAGCTCTTTTTCTTACCAACAGCCATCATGATATCATCTTCATATTTCTTTTCATGTGCCTTTAGTGAGAGTTGTAGTATTTTTTTAGTAATTGTCATATAATGTCATGATATTTTAATCATATACTTTATTGTCAACTTTCAATGATGTTGTTGCTAAAATTGAAATGTTGGGAGAAAAAGAATCCACTGAAATAGTGAGGTCATAAATTATTTAAATATATATGGACTGACACTGGACTCCAACCTCATAGGTAGCAATGAATAGCCTAGTAAGAACACCAGTGGAAGGGGAAGCCTTCAACTGCCAAAACTGAACCCCCAGTGAATGTGATTGTTGGGGGAGGGCGGTAATGGGGGGGGAGGATGGGAAGGGGAACACCGATAGAGAAGGGGAGGAGGAGGGGTGAGAGTGATAAAAAATTATTTAAATCAATTACTTCTTTATCATCAATCTATTGTAATGAATTCTTCTGTATGTGATTGACTTCATTGTTATTATTTTATTAATTGGGAGCATAATATCCCCTCAAACTATTGTTCTTACAAGTTTTGAACATTGCATTATTCGTCATAGTATGATCTGGAACACAGTATATAGTCGTATGTCACTGAGCTCACAGAAACCACCCTTACTCAACCTTACAAGCACTGGGAATACAGGTGTAAACCTTCATCTTAGCTCAAAACGATAAGGGTCACATCCATAGATAAAGAACTTCAGACAACAAGAATGCTGAGTGCTGAAAAGTTTTCACAAGAGAAGATACCTACACCAATTTGAGTCAGAAATTCAACCTGCTGTTTTTGCTGTTTTTTTTTTTAACTTATTCTAGTATTCTTTATATGGTGGTTAAATATTTATCTGCCTATATCTCTATACATATAAAAATGAAAGGGAGAAGACGTTGTGTATATTCTCTGTATGTTTATTCATGGAATTGCACTGAAAGACAGCCAGAGTCAAAAACCCTAGACCTCTGAGAGCTCTGAGACTGAGTCACCAGCCAAAGAAGATATACAAGCTGGACAAGGCTCCCAGCCTATGTGAAAACTGTCTTTATGGCTACCTTGTCTGGCCTTTTAGGAGAGGATGTAAACATACAAAAAGAAGCTGCTTTGGACATTTTGGCAATTACCAGTTGAAAGAATAGGAAGGAAAGGGAAAGAGTTGTACTTTTTTCTATGAGTGAATTTCTTGATAAATAGGCCATGTACCAGTGAAAGAACACAAACAAACTTTTCTGGGCAGAAATATTGGTCATGTAGTTGTTATTTTATTTTATTTTTTAAAACAGAAACAGGACACACAGTAAGGTGAACAGGGAAGACAGGTAATTAAAAGGATTTGGAAGACTGGAGGATAACATGATCAAAATATCTCGTATAAAATTTACATAGAGAGAGATAATTTAAAAATTCCTCAGTCTTTTAAATTCTAACATATTAATTTTCCTACATTTGATGAAATATAATATGAATGCTAGTATTTCACATTTAATGAAATATGCTCCAATCACATGCTTTTTAAAAGTTTATGGGAAGTAGCTTCTGCATTAAGAAGTGAGATGAGATTCAGTGCACTGAGTAAGGCCTCTTTCACAGCAATCTGCAGAATCCCCTCAACTCATCAGCTGGTGCTGTCAGATCTTTTCAGAAATATTCCATCTTTATTGTAGAAAAGGAAAGCATATGTTACATTTTAGCACTTTTGCAATTGCTGAAGTGCTCCAGAGATAATTGCATATCTGTAATAACTCGCTTGACCCACTAAAAAGCATTGTCAAAGTAATGATCTGAAGAATCAACATATGTCAGTATCAAACCTTGGATTTCTCACTTCATTTGTAAGAACATTTCTGTTGACGGTGGAAATATTCAAACTTGATAATTCAAAATGAATGTAACATTTTTCTCTATTCTTTTCAACATTTAAAATCTTGTAAATGCTGCTAGACTTGCAAATTAGATCCTAATGATTATTTTTTACATAACATTAAATCATTTATGTTTTACATTTTTTACTGACATGTTATGTTCATTTGATTCTTCTGTAGGAATTTGATTATTTGAAAGTTGGTATTACACATTTCTTATATCTATCTATCTATGTATATATATACATATATATACATATATATGTTTATATTAGATACAATGGAACCATTTAAATTAAAAAATAGTAAGATGAATATGAAATTGTGCTGTATGTTCTGAACAAATTACTTTCCTTATAAAGAGTATTCCAAAACCAAAAACAAGGTTATATATAAGCTTTAAACATGATTTCTAATTCCTTTACACAGGATATGTTATATATTCAAGTTATGACATGCTACATATAAAATATAAAGTATGCTTTTCTGAGAATTCATTGTACTACATATTTAAGTTATAACATAACAATTAGTCTCTACATCTTAATGTTCTAGTTCAGATATTGAATGAATAGATTTTATCACACTTAGACTGTTTCCTAATCTGAATTCTCTATAAATCACTGGAAGAAAATTATCATAATCTTTCATTTAATTTGTAAAGTATTTAGTTAATCATTCTTCAAAAGAACCTCTCTATGAGCTATTATCTGAACATTTGATGTGGTGAGCATAATTTAGCATTAGTGTCTGTCCTCAATTTATGTCCTTTGACAATTATGTACTACTCAAATACTGATTTACTCATTGTACTATTGGTCAACCTCTGAATGCACTACCTTTGACATAATGATAGGTAACATAGCAAATACATGCACACAAATACACAAGTATCATTTGAAAAAATATAAAAATATGGAGTTATAATACAAGCTTAGATTATCAAACTAGTGGTTATATAGCAAGCATCATTTACAATATATCATACAATATGAAAAGACATACTAAATGTATTTATAGCAATCAATAAAAGCAACATGTTACAGCAATGCATCTTTCATTATAATTTGTTTAATGAGATTATACTTGTGTATTTATATGTATATGTATATATATGTATATATGTATATATGCATATTATATATATATATATATGCATAATCTTCAGAGACATGTGCTTTTTTAGTTTATGAGTAGATTCCTATTGATATATTTGTAATATACAGGTGCAAGGAGATACTTTTCTTTAGTTACACCAGTTTATTAAATTAAATCAGAATCTCAAATGGCTGAAAAACATCTAAAGATATATTCAAAGTCCTTCTTGATCAGAGAAATGCAAATCAAAGTGACCCTTAGATTCCACCTTACACTAATCAGAATAGCTAAGATTGGAACCTCAGATGAGTATACATGTTGGTGAGGATAAGTAGAATGAGGAACACTCCTCCATTCTTGGTGGGATTGCAAACTGGTACAACCACTCTGGAAATCAATTTGGAGGTTCCTCAGAAAATTGGAACTAGGTCTACCTTAAGACCCAGCAAACCACTCTTGGGAATATACCCAAAAGATTTCCAAACATGCCCACGGGGACAGATGTTCCACTATGTTCATAGAGGTTTTACTTAGGATAGCCAGAAGCTGGAAACAACCCAGATGTCCCACGACAGAAAAAATGGATACAGAATATGTGGTTCATTTACACTGTGGAACACTACACAGCCATTAAGAAGGAGGACATACTGACTTTTGTAGACAAGTGGATGCAATCAGAAAATACCATTCTGAGTGAGGTAACTCAGACCCAAAAGGACATGCAGAGTATGTACTCACTAATATGTGGATATTAACCAAAAAGCAAACAAAAAAAGTAGAACATATACAAGATAGAGTCCAAAGAACTCAGAAAGATCAACAAGCTGAAAGACCCATGTGAGGATGCTCCAGTCCCACTTGGGAGGGTGAAGAAAACAACCGCAAGTGGGGAGGAAGGGATGGACTGGGGAGGGAAATGGGACACGAGGGAGAGGGGAACATGATCTGGGATTGGGTAGGCAGAAAGGATTGATGTCCTGAGGGCAAGCAGAAAGAATGGAAACAGGTGTCCTTGGGAGGAAGGAGGTTGTGAGGACCCTCCAGAATGCACTAGAGACCTGGGAGGTGAAAGACCCTCAGGACTCAAAGTGGGGGACCCGAGATTAAATTCCCTCCAGTGGGAGAGGGAACTTGTTGAGCCAACCACCCACAGAAAGACAGGGTATCAAGTGAGGTATGGTGTTGCTATCTCACACTCAAAACTCTGACCCATAATTCTTCGTGTCTGAAACAAATGAAGGGATAGAAATGGAGAAGAGCCTGAAAAGTCCAGGGACCGGCCTAAAAGGGGATGCAGCTCAAGGCGCGGGGTGGGAGGCAAGGCCTGACACCATTACTGAGGCTATGGAGCATTCACAAAAAGAAACCTATCTTGACTGCCTTCCAAGAGACCCAAGAAGCAGCTGAAAGAGTTAGATGCAGATATTTGCACCCAACCAATCAACAGAAGGTGCTGACCCCTGTGTTTGAATTAGGAAAAAGCTGGCGGAAGCCGAGGAGGAGGGCAACTCTGTAGGAGGACCAGCAGTCTCAATTAACTTGGATCCCCGAGATCTCTCAGATCACCAACCAGGCAGTATACACCAACTGAGATGAGGCTCCCAACACATATACATCAGAGGACTCTCGGGTCTGGGTTCAGTCAGAGAAGATGCGCCTAACCCTCAAGAGACTGGAATCCCTCATGGAGTTGAGAGGTCTGGCAGGGTGTGTGATGTGTGGACATCCTAGTGAAGACAAGGGATAGTAGGGAGGAAGTATGGGATATGGAACAGTCAGAGGGTGGACCAGGAAAGGAATAAAATCTTGAGTGTAAAAATAAAAAAATGAAAAAATAAAAAATAATAAATTAAAAAAAGAAATAAAATAAAATCACTTTGAACTAGGCATATGAATAGAGCTATTTTTGAAGGATAAAATTACAGAAATGATTTAAAAGTTTGTCTAAAACATTTTCTATTTTTAATGATATTATATTTTATGCTATGTTTATTATATTTTCTTCTACATTTACTGCCAACAAAAAAACCTGTCTTTGTGTTACTTCTACTCATTCCTCTCTCTTTCCCTCTCTCATTCTTTTTCATTTCTCTTTTTTTCCTAGTCTCCTCCCTCTCTCCTTCTCCTTCCCCATGTTACCATTTGCTGTTTAAAGAAGCATGCCATATGGGGTTGGGGATTTAGCTCAGTGGTAGAGCGCTTGCCTGGGAAGCACAAGGCCCTGGGTTGGGTCCCCAGCTCGGAAAAAAAAAAAAAGGAATAAAAAAAAAAAAAAGAAGCATGCCATGTAATGTGACTCAGTATTACCAATGATTGACTTCATAGACCACAACAAAACTCAAATTGTGACAATTTTCCTGGCTCATAATTCATGTTTTGAAACAGTTCGGCATTTACTTTTATAAAGGAAGATATTTATCATAGCAATATCATTTAATGGTTCATGTTAAGAAGTTACATAAGGGGGCTGGGGATTTAGCTCAGTGGTAGAGCGCTTACCTAGGAAGCACAAGGCTCTGGGTTCGGGTCCCCAGCTCGAAAAAAAAAAAAAAAAAAAAAAGATTACATAAGACAGTAGTTCTTAACATATACAGTATTACCTCTTTCACATGAGGAAAACTCACAAATTAAGGCAGAATTGCTATTTAAAAATTGGGGTAACAACTTTGATGTAGATCTGAAATACATTAAAATGTTCAAGCAATTATTGATATTTATGTTTTTGCAATTAGATGTTAAGTTTACTGCTTCAGGATTTATGTCAGTGGTATAGTATTATTACTAGCACATATAAGTCCCTAAATTTAATTACAGGTTTGAAAATGTAAAGTTAAAACTAACTACTAAATTCTTGGTTTAAAGTTTTTTTAATGTATTTACTTTACTTAGTTTAATACAATGGTATTAAAATGAGTTATATTAAGTTTGAGAGAAATATTTGAATATTTATGTCTTTAGAAGAGCAAGATATTATATTATTTTAATTTTGGTGGTATATTTTATGAACATAATCCATTGGTTGAAAAGTCTTTTTTCATATTTACAAATGAATGGCAACAGTTTATATTTAAAATACTTTGAGCTCTGAGAATTAGCTTTTGAAATTAATAAAACATACTAATTCACTAATAATCAATTACATAATAAATCATAATAATGAATTGAAACATAATATGAAAAAAAATTAAATTTTGAAGGAAAGTAGCATAGAGCAATGGTCATAAATTTGCTTGCTAGAAATGTCATAGATCATGGTGGAGGAGAGGAGAAAATGTATTAAACAATAATAGATATGTAACTGCAAGAAACCTGTTTCCTGCACATGAAATAAAGCTACATTCATGAGCTAACATCAGTTATGGAAGCATGCAAAAGATCTGGGCATGCCCAAGCCACACAAATTTTGCACATGGAATGCAGAGTAGTTCATAAAGTCTCACCATTTTTTCTTCCATTTTATTTATTTATTTGTCTATGAATTATTATCTTTTTTATCCACATTTTCATTGGTTGTTTTACTTATTAATATTTCAAATGTTATCCCCCTCCTGGGGTCCCCTCTATAAATCCATAATCTCATTTTCTTCTCCCTGCTTCTATGAGGCTGCTCATCCAACCACCTACTCACCCCTGGCTCACAGCCCTAGCCTTACCCTGTGGAATCTAGTTTTCCCAGTACCAATGCCACCCCTCACATTCATGCCAGATAAAGCAATCCTCTGCTATTTATACAGCTGGAGCCATGGGTCCCTCCATGTATATTGTTTGGTTGGTGACTTACTACTTGGATGATCTGGGGTACGTGGCTGGTTGATATTGTTGGTCTTCCTATGGGGTTGTAAATCTCTTCAGCTTCTCCTATTCTTTCTCTAACTCCTTCATTTGGGTCCCCATGCTCATTCCTATGTATGATTGGCTGCATGTATCCACATCTGTATTGGTCAGACTTTGGCAGAAAATCTCAGAGGACAGCTATATCAGGCTCCTGTCAGCAAGTACTTCTTAGCATTAGCAATAGTGCCTGGGATTGGTGTCTGCATATGGGATATATCCCCAGAGGGGGAGTCTCTGGATGGCCTTTCCTTCAGTCTCTGTTCCACTCTTTGTCCCCACATTTCCTTTGGTCTGGAACAATTCTGGGTTAATATTTTTGAGATGGGTAGATGCCCTCATCAGTCAACCAGGGTTGTGCTTAAACTCTGGATATGGTCTCTACCGAATCTGTCACCATTTTGATGGGTGTTTTAGCTACTGTCATACCTGTTGGTCTTGGGAGCCTCTTGCTTTCCTGGGATCTGGGACTTCTGGTGGCTACCTTCAGTTGTCCATTCCACACTGCTACCATGTTCAATTCTTGACCCTCTATATATCTCCCCTGTCTTCTCCACACCTGATCCTGCCCCACTTTTCCCTCCCTTTCCTCTCATCCTCCCTAGTCCTTCCTTCCTTCTACTCCCTGCGATTATTTTGTTCCCCCTTCTAAGTAGCACTGAAACATCCATACTTTATTTTTTCATCTTCTTGAGCTTCATATACTCTCTGAGTATTATGGTAGGTATCCTGATCTTTATGGATAATATCCACTTTTTTTTTTTATTAACTTGAGTATTTCTTATATACATTTCGAGTGTTATTCCCTTTCCCGGTTTCCGGGCAAACATCCCCCTAATCCCTCCCCCTCCCCTTCTTTATGGGTGTTCCCCTCCCCCCCCCCCCCCCATTGCCCCCCTCTCCCCAACAGTCTAGTTCACTGGGGGTTCAGTCTTAGCAGGACCCAGGGCTTCCCCTACCACTGGTGCTCTTACTAGGATATTCATTGCTACCTACGAGGTCAGAGTCCAGGGTCAGTCCATGTATAGTCTTTAAGTAGTGGCTTAGTCCCTGGAAGCTCTGGTTGCTTGGCATTGTTGTACATATGGGGTCTCAAGCCCCTTCAAGCTCTTCCAGTTCTTTCTCTGATTCCTTCAACGGGGGTCCCGTTCTCAGTTCAGTGGTTTGCTGCTGGCATTCGCCTCTGTATTTGCTGTATTCTGGCTGTGTCTCTCAGGATCGATCTACATCCGGCTCCTGTCAGTCTGCACTTCTTTGCTTCATCCATCTTGTCTAATTGGGTGGCTGTATATGTATGGGCCACATGTGGGGCAGGCTCTGAATGGGTGTTCCTTCAGTCTCTGTTTTAATCTTTGCCTCTCTCTTCCCTGCCAAGGGTATTCTTGTTCTCCTTTTAAAGAAGGAGTGAAGCATTCACATTTTGATCATCCGTCTTGAGTTTCATTTGTTCTAGGCATCTAGGGTAATTCAAGCATTTGGGCTAATAGCCACTTATCAGTGAGTGCATACCATGTATGTCTTTCTGTGATTGGGTTAGCTCACTCAGGATGATATTTTCCAGTTCCAACCATTTGCCTACGAATTTCATAAAGTCGTTGTTTTTGAAAGCTGAGTAATATTCCATTGTGTAGATGTACCACATTTTCTGTATCCATTCCTCTGTTGAAGGGCATCTGGGTTCTTTCCAGCTTCTGGGTATTATAAATAAGGCTGCGATGAACATAGTGGAGCACGTGTCTTTTTTATATGTTGGGGCATCTTTTGGGTATATGCCCAAGAGAGGTATAGCTGGATCCTCAGGCAGTTCAATGTCCAATATTCTGAGGAACCTCCAGACTGATTTCCAGAATGGTTGTACCAGTCTGCAACCCCACCAACAATGGAGGAGTGTTCCTCTTTCTCCACATCCTCGCCAGCATTTGCTGTCACCTGAGTTTTTGATCTTAGCCATTCTCACTGGTGTGAGGTGAAATCTCAGGGTTGTTTTGATTTGCATTTACCTGATGACTAAAGATGTTGAACATTTCTTTAGGTGTTTCTCAGCCATTCAGAATTCCTCAGCTGTGAATTCTTTGTTTAGCTCTGAACCCCATTTTTTAATAGGGTTATTTGTCTCCCTGCGGTCTAACTTTTTGAGTTCTTTGTATATTTTGGATATAAGGCCTCTATCTGTTGTAGGATTGGTAAAGATCTTTTCCCAATCTGTTGGTTGCCGTTTTGTCCTAACCACAGTGTCCTTTGCCTTACAGAAGCTTTGCAGTTTTATGAGATCCCATTTGTCGATTCTTTTTTTTTTTTTTTTTTTTTTTTTTTTTTTTCGGAGCTGGGGACCCGAAACCCAGGGCCTTGCGCTTCCCTAGGCAAGCGCTCTACCACTGAGCTAAATCCCCAACCCCCCATTTGTCGATTCTTGATCTTAGAGCATAAGCCATTGGTGTTTTGTTCATGAAATTTTTTCCAGTGCCCATGTGTTCCAGATGCTTCCCTAGTTTTTCTTCTATTAGTTTGAGTGTGTCTGGTTTGATGTGGAGGTCCTTGATCCACTTGGACTTAAGCTTTGTACAGGGTGATAAGCATGGATCGATCTGCATTCTTCTACATGTTGACCTCCAGTTGAACCAGCACCATTTGCTGAAAATGCTATCTTTTTTCCATTGGATGGTTTTGGCTCCTTTGTCAAAAATCAAGTGACCATAGGTGTGTGTGTTCATTTCTGAAATGAAGCTGTTCAGAATTGTTGAGAAAGGAAGATTCAGTTTTCTCTTAGATTATAAACTCCAGGAACTCAACCATGGTCCAATACATCCAATCATATACTGAACTTGATGGAGGATAAAAAGTACCTAAATTTGGAGGGGTGGAGAAGGGGGATGAAATAAAAATACATGGGGTATGAGTATGATAAAAGAGGTACAAAATTAGCAAAGAACTAGGGTGTGTGTGTGTGTGTGTGTGTGTGTGTGAGAGAGAGAGAGAGAGAGAGAGAGAGAGAGAGAGAGAGAGATTAAGAAAACTAGGTTTAATCACAGTTGACACAAATTTTAATTAAGATTTAGTTAAGAATTATTAAAATTATTAAATAAACAATTAATTTAGAAGGAAAGGTTGATGATTATAGGCTTGGTATTTTATTTATTGGCTAAAATATATTTATTTCTAAAATAAGACGTTTTGTGTAATTTGGATCACAACACTTTTTTCTTTACTTAGATCATTCTGAATTACTGTAGTTATTCATAGACCAAGGAATCAAGATTAATTTAAAACAACCAGCCAGAAATTTTGCAGTGTAGAATAAGAAATGTGGTGTGCTTTAACTATATTTTTGGACACAAGTAGGATGAAGAAGTAAAAAAATTCATATTATTATACACAACCACAATCATGAAAGGATCAAAGCAGCTTGCGAGAAAATGCCTGCAAGCCGTAGTGTTCATATTGGAAGAATTACTGCAGATGATATCTATCCCACACTCAAGTGTCATAAAGACACTGGCTCAAAGGGAGAGTCAGCACTGGGTCAGCAGATACTGAAAGTAGATTTGGAAGATGTCAGCATAAATGTAGTAGTAAACTCATGAGCATGATCGATGGTACCCTCAAGAAGCATATAAATGAATACACATTCAACGAGAAGGCTAAATTATCCCTTTGTGATTCCCCGGAAAAGATGCCTAACATTAATTCAATATAACCATGTAACACACTGTAAAACTAAACTTGTCACAGACTATTTTTGTGTGGATTATTATATAATATCAAAAACTTTGTTTTCTATAAAACAACTACCCATAAGGATTATGAATGAAAAAGTTTATATATTTAATTATTAACATAGTATTATTAAGTATACTGGACAATGGAAATCGTTAATTCCACTTGCAAATATAGGTGAATTTCATATAAATATATTTTTTGTTTCTTTTAAGACAATTGAAAAACCCAACACACTAAATAATAAGTATATCAGATTGTGTGTGTGTGTGTGTGTGTATGTGTGTGTGTGTGTGTGTGTGTTTGTATGTGTGTCTGTATTCTATATAACTGGCTATTACATAATTTCACCATGAATTGTATAAAAATAAAATTTGAGAAGGTCTTTTATGTCATGTATTCTACACACATTTAAAAGTGGCATCTTAAGGTTTTTGAAGATAGTGGTACAACAAAGAATTTAAGATTTCTCCAGGACAATTATCTGATTCATCGGTAACAGTTTTATAGCCAATTTAGTAATGCCTCATAAAAATTTGTAACCACTTATCTATTTCAAACGAATAACATAAAATTCATTTTGCCAAGAAATTATGACTACAATTTTTTAAATTTTATTTTGAAATTGAAACTCCCCCATAAAATGTACTTATGAAATAGAAAGAGGCAAGAGATGATAGGTAGTTTGATATTTTATTGCAATTTTCCCTTCTATCTTGGCAGTTGTGAGGAAGGTGATTTCTGTGTTGTCATAGAACACAGTGCTCAGCATCTGCCAATAATATAAGATAGGTGTTTTATACAATTGCAAATGAGAATTGTGTTTGTTGAAAATCAGAACCAATAATAACTTAAGAGAACACTCTGCAAAATTTTATATACTTATTTTAGTGTGTTGTATTTTCCAATTGTCTTATAAAAACAAACAAATTGAGAGATTTATGTGCTTAGCCCATTTATATGAAATTCAACTATATTTACAAGTGGAATTATAGATTTTCCTTTTCCAGTGTATTTAGTAATACCTAATACAGCTAAGAAGAGTGTGAAAGATTAAGAGAAAACAGAGTGTATATTCTTTTAGTATTGGAAGAAAAACAAAATGTGAAGATTTTTAAGAAATTATAATATGAAAAGAATCAAATTCATATATCTCCATAACTGTAATGCAACACCAAAAATGTCAAATTGAAATGAGTTCAGCAAAGATGCTGCCTTAGGGTTTTTCTGCTGTGAACAGACACCATGAGCAAGACAACTCTTATAATTACAACTTTTAATTGGGGCTAGCTTACATGGTTAGAGGTTCAGTCCATAATCATCAAGGCAGGAACATGGCAGCACTCGGGCAGGCATGGTACAAGAGGAGCTGAGAATTGTACATCTTCATCTGAAGGCTGCTAGCAGAATACTGGGTTCCAGGCAGCTAAGATGAGGGTCTTAAAGACCACACCCACCATGACACATCTACTCCAACAAGGCTACAACTACTCCAACAGTGTCACATCTAATAATGCTACTACCTGGGCCAACCATATACACATCATCTCATTCACATTTCAATATTTTATCTGACATATTTCCTTTTACTAATGTGCATGTGTGTGTTTTGTGTGTGTGTGTGTGTGTGTGTGTGTGTGTGTGTGTTGGTGTGTGTGTGTGTGTGTGTGTGTGTGTTGTGCACGGCCAAGCATATGTATTTGCACCTCATGAAGTTTTTTGCTAAAGCTAGAAGAGAGTTTGGATCTACAGGCAATTGTGAGCTTCCCATCATGGTGGTTATAACTGATTTCCATTTCTTTTCAGGAGCAGAAAAGGCTGCTGCCCTCTGAATCTTCCTCCAAGACTAAGGTCAAATATTTGTTATTGAATGGGTCTTCAATGCTAGGACTAAGAGTACTGTGAAGGATACCTTCCTAACATTCACATCTACATTTGAAGTTCTATGAAATTAAACCTTTCTGGACGTAGCATAATTTTCTGACTTCAGTAGAGCAAACAAAATGTTTAAATGCCTATAAATACATATATAAAGTCAAAAATGAAACTAGGACAAGTAAGAATGATTTTATATTAACTTTCTAGATAACGGTGACAAAATATGTAATATAAGACTTTATAAAAGTGTTAAACATGTCTCTTTAATATTTTGTCAAACATAAAGCCTACATCAGTATATTTAAGAGGTTTATCATCTGTAACCATCTAAAGTTTTGCATTAAATATTAAAATGTAATACATGATTAACATCATGTTCCACTTCATGAATAAATCAAATGGGATAATATGAAAAAGGAAATCAGAGCATAAGTACACCAACAAGTTTGGAGTTGGTAACTCCTCAAAATATATATAACTATCTGAACGTTAAAATATTTGACATACCATTCCGTTCATGCAAGTGACACAATTAAGGAGATTTAGGAGACAGGCAGAAAGTCAGCATCAAAAGTGAACTCACTATAGGATTTCTGGTCAGGCACCATGCTGTAAAGTTTGGCAGTTCTCTAGAGCCATACATAATATCTGATATTATTAGGATTAGTTAATTTTTTTCAAGAACAAAAGAAAGAGATCTTTCTGTTTCAATCAACAATGGAGGAGAACAGCATTGCACTGTTCTACTGCATGGTCATGAGCTTCAACAAAGTCCAGAGAATGAGGCAGAAATTCAATAAGCTCATTTATATGTTATATATCCTTTATTCTCTAGGTAGGGATCTGTGAGAGGCCAAAATAAGAATACCACTAAAGTCAAATGGTATACAGATGACTTTATGGAAATTGCATAGTATAGGGGTGGGGTAGTACTCATAGGAGCATAACTAGGTCAGAAGTAATTGTATCTTTCAGGGCCTCTTCACTGAGAATGATTCATGAAAGCTGGAAACTTGGAGCACACGTGCAGTCCCTTCAACAGGTTGGCAAGCATCTCTGTGGGCAGCTCATTTGATCTGAGCCTCTTGGCAGTTAGGCTTCTTTGAGATTCTCCAGCAGCGTATCTTACTGCTTAAAAATACTTGGAGAAGGAGGGGGTCCCTGGATGCTGGTCAGTATCAGAGAGCATGTGAAACTTTTGAATTGTTTACTGCTTGAATTAAAAGAGCTTTCTTATTGAGGATACGTACTTTGTCATTCTCTTGGAGCTAGAAGAGGAAGTCAAAACAAGAGGATGATACAACTGGACAGTAAAAAGAGAAGGAAAATCATACATTTTAAGGAGTGACTCTCTAATATGAAATGTTTTTTCTCAGAGAAAATTATTCCACAACACTGTGGTGTGTGTGTGTGTGTGTGTGTGTGTGTGTGTGTGTGTGTGTGTGTGTGTGTGCATACTGAGCATAGTGAGTTTGATTAGAGTTGCTAATTTGAGGGTGAGTTGAGGTTATTTAGTGGATTACTCATCAGTGAATACAACACTGAAGAAAATGGCATTTCTGTATTCCTCAGTCAAGAACTAGTAATTATATATAGTTTCTCAGTAAAGCTATTACTTCATGACCAAAGTCCAACTGTATTGAAATATTGATGGGTCCAGAGTTCTTCATGTCTTTTCAGGAAATATCAACTCTATGAAGACTTTTCTGTGATGATTTGTTTGAAAGAGACAATGATTCTCAGTATTCTCCATCTTCTCCTTATTTGTTATATTTTCATTCTATTTCTTCCGTATTATTCTGCAAGCATTGGAGAGCAATTACACAGATATCCAACTCAGCACTGAACACTCATAACATTTATTCTCATTATGTTTAGAAGTTCCTAATATCGGTATTAGGCTTTACCCACACAAAAAGAAAGTTCCCTGAAGAAGACAAAGAGGAACACTCATCTATGTCTCTAAATGTATATGGTAAGTGAGAGACATATTTACAACAGAACAATACTAGTTATTTGATTTCTGTGGGTCTTCTGTCCTTCCCATTCTTGAGCTCTTTAGCTGGTGTAGAGTATTGGGCACAAGTACCCTCTTGAGAAGGAAGCCTCAAATCCAATTAAAAAATGGTTGGTTGCCATGATACTTATTTACCAGTAGGCACTCATTACCTGGTACAAAATTATTGTAAATCATTAGAATATTGCTGATATTTTTACTCTCCATCAAGTTTGCATAGCACCTTACAGAACTTGGAGAACTAACTATCATGGAAGAAAATCCCATTTATATTCTATCTATTCTCTATGTTCTACAACTACCATATACATTATCTTTAGTAATAGGGCTTCGCCATCTACCTGGGCTGTGCAATAAACAGTAATTCTAGTAAATTTTACGTTGAACCAGAGCTTCCAGGGACTAAGCCACTACATAAAGACTATACATGGACTGACCCTGGACTCTGACCTCATAGGTAGCAATGAATATCCTAGTAAGATCATCAGTGGAAGGGGAAGCCCATGGTCCTGCTAACACTGAACCCCCAGTGAACGTGATCATTGGGGAGAGGGTGGCAATGGGGAGAGGATGGGGAGGGGAACACCCATAAAGAAGGGGAGAGGGAGGGGTTAGGGGGATGTTGGCCTGGAAACCGGGAAAGGGAATAACACTAGAAATGTAAATAAGAAATACTCAAGTTAATATAAAAAAAAAAGAAAAAAAAGTTTTACGTTGAAAAGAACTGTAGCACCTTTCTAGATATCTCATAGGGAATTATTTTGTACCTGATTCTGTCCCTTTTTTTTTTTTGATTGTTTTGTTTTCTTTACTAACCAATAGCTTCTGAGGGGAACATTAATGACTTGCACTAAGTAACCTTGTTACAAAACCTTATAATATTATATTTTTAAAAAGCTACATAAAGGTAAGTTTCTGCCTTAGTTAGAGGTTCTATTTATGTTTATTAAACACCATGATACAAAAGAAACTAAAGGAAGAAAGGGCTTATTTTACTTATTCTTCCTTATTAAAGTTCATTATTGAGCACAGTCAAGAGAGAAATAAAAAACAAGGTAGAAACTTGGAGGCAGGAGTTGATGCAGATGCTGCAGAGAAGTACTGCATACAGTCTTGCTTCTGACTGCTTGTTCAGACTACCAACACATAGGTGACACTGTTGGGAGCTTTGACCTTAAAACCCTCCATTATTGATGTTAATACTATAGTTAGAGTTAAGTAAGTTAAAATGGAAAAATGTTAAAATGAAAATATGATGACTGTATTCATTAAGAATTCAGGGCAATGGAAAATCCCCAGCCAGCTTCAGAAGGCTAATACAAATCTGGTAGTCAGTTTGTCTAACGATATGACAAACTTGTGACCTTTCTGAAACCAACATCCTGTTGACGTCACCTGATTACCTGACCACAAGAGCACAGTGTCCTTGGCTTGAGTAAATATTTCCCACTTCCCCCCTCCCTCTCTTACCTCACTATGGTATAAATTTCAGCCTTGGGAAAAAATAAAATTTGTTGCCTTGATCAGACTCTTTTCTTGGCATCCTTCTTCGTGTCTATTGTCCTTCATTCTCTCCTAGTTAGTCCCCAACTTCTGCTGACTGCCCTATGGGTCGGGGCATGACACCACACATAGTGGGTAGTACTGTCTTGTATCAGTCACTAATTTATAATAGTCCCTACAGATTTGCCTAAGTCTCATCTTATAAACACATTTACTCAGTTCGGTTATATCCTCATAAACTCCACCTTGTGTCGAATACATAAAACTAGCTACACAAGTGAATCCTTGCCAACTTGCCACACAAATATATTACTTACTAAGCAGACACTTTCTTTTCTTGCTGCCACCAAGATCTCATATTAATAATACTAACCCAATATAAAACATACTGAAAACATATTATCCCACTCTTTACAAATGTAAACACTTTAAGTTTAGTTTCCATAATGATTCAAAGTCTCAGTTAGGGAGAGAAGTTCATGTTCACTTCCAGGTCTCAGCATTGATAGCCTGTGTGGCAAGAACACAGGTAATCCTTGTACATTTAGACATAGTCCTTGTGAGTTCAAATATGTATCAATCCTGTTGACTTTGAAATACACAGTTCCCATCATGCCAAACTACCTTTCTTATTCTTACAATTTTCTTGCCTTCTTTTTCTATGTCTTCTTGAAACCTGAGGGAAGGGCTAGATAAAACCCTTCACCAAGAAGTGATATCCAACTCACGTCTCTTGCTAAGGAAAAATTAGTTTTCTCCATAGGAGTCTTGCTGGGTGTATAAATGACACTGAAGTATTGTCCCTGTGTCAAGCAATAGATGGCCAGCACAAAATGAATTCAAACTATTTTTGTAGAATTTTTGTCTAATATTCATTTATTTAGACCATATTTTGTCTTACTAGTCTTAGGTTTGTATAGTATTATTTTGCATGTTATGAGTTTTGTGAGTATTGTGTGCATGTGTATTTAAGTGTGTGTTTATTGAGCTATTTCTCTGTTTTGTTTTGTTTTCTGGATTATTTGCCTACTTTTCTTTGTCAATTTGTTTTCTAATGAAAACAGGATAGAAAGAAGAAGTGGAATCTGGTGTGTACAAAAGTAGGGAGAATGGCAAGGAAAAGAGATATAGAAGACCATGATTAGAATATATTGTATGTAAAAATGATTTTTTCAATACAATAAGCTATATAAAATAAAAAGATACACAGTCTTCTGAAAACTACAAAATCTTTGTAAAAGTTCAAACTCTTTCAACACAATGCTCCTGTAAATTTAAATTAATATTTTTCTTATTCTAAGAAGGAAGAACAGTCACAATCAAAGAAAGCCAATATCCTTTCTTCAGTCTGATGGAAAGGGCATTCAGAGACTGCCATACATGGGGACACATCCCATATGCAGTCACTAAACTCAGTCACTCTTGGGGATACTAAGAGGTGCATGCTGACAGAAGCTTGATATAGCTGTCTCTTGAGAGGCTCTTCCAGAGTGTGACAAATACATAGGCAGATGCTCGCAGAAAACAATTAACCTGAGAATGTGGTCCCCAATGGAGGAGTTAGAGAAAGGACTGAGGTAGCTGAGGTGGTTTGCAACCACATAGGAAGAACAACAATATCAACCAAACAGACACCTCAGAGTTCCCAGAGACTAAACTAACAACCAAAGAATACACATGGAGAGACCCATGGCTCCAGCAGCATATGTAGCAGAGGATGGACCTGGGCATCAATGGGAGGAGAGGCACCTGGTCCTCTGAAGGCTTGATGCCCCATTGTATGGGAATGCTTGGGTGGCAGGTGGGAGAGTGTGGGTGAGTAGGGGTGAGTACCCTTATAGAGGCCGGAAGAGGAAGGATGGGCTAGTAGTTTTCCAGAGGGGGAACCAGGAAAAGGGATAACATTTGAAAGGTAAACATAGAAAATATCCAATCCAAAAAAAAAGAAAAGAAAAGAAAATCAAAATCCAAATGAATCAGTATACATAACATGATGTCTACTCCCTGGAAATTAGTGATGGTCTTCTGAGCTCTTTCAAAGGCCTTGTGCCAGTTACCTGGTTTCATCTTCTGACAGCTTGTTGGAGGCAGGCTCCATCCATGAGCTTGTCTTTGATTGTCATTCTAGTGACTGATCAATCAACAACACATGAATCTTCTCCAACTTGCCTGAACATTCACCAGAGTAGCTTCTTCTGCTTCAGTTCAGAGACATCAGTTATGCCACACAGTTATATGTCTTACCTGCTCTCCGTGATCCCCTCATGTATTGAAAGATAGTACTGTCTTTGTGACTCTTGTGATTCCAAGTGTCAGAAGAAGACCAACTCAGCTGCCTCTGACCACAGCATCCATTTGCTTACTGTGAGGAACTAATCTCAGTTCTATAATCCTCAGAGATGCTGCTTTTCTTTTCCTTTATCACAGCTAATTTTTCAGCTCCAGCTAACCAGAATCAATTGTCCCAGTTGCAAAGGGTCTAATTCAGTGGTCTTGGTCTTTGATTATGGCTGTTTTTTCAGCCCCAGATGACCAAACTGAATGATTCTTAATTCAATCAAATGGTCTCTCTAGAGTCTACTTCTCTCTGAAATTCCATAAGCAGGCATCTATAGCTTGTACATTTCAGATTTATCATAAAATTTTTCACCAAAACTCCCCAAGATTTTAATACTCGATTGGTTTTCTAGTCAAATTTTCCAAAGTCCTCCCCACATTTGTCCTGAAATACATCCATATCTCATTTCTGGTTCCAAAGTCTGTTTTTTGGTGGTTCTTTTTGTTTGAAACAAAAGAAACTGAAGGAGAAAAATGTTTATTTAAGGTATTCTTCCATATCCCAGTTTATTATTGAAGATAAACAATGCAGAAACTCAAAAGAGTTAGGGAACCTAGAGGTTGGAGCTGATATAGAATGTGAAGTTGCTTCTCACTGGATGGTTCCCTGTGCTTTGCTGAGATTGCTTTCTTATAGAACCAAAGAAAAACAGCCATGGCTATCACCATCCTCAATGGGCTGGGCCCTCCTCCATTAAGCACCAATGAAGTAATGTCTCACAGACTTGCTTATATCTCAATCTTGTGGATGAATTTAATTAAGAGTGTTTTGTATCAGATAAATTTAAGATGTATGAAGTTCACATTAAAACTAGTCAAAACAGTTTCCACCTTTTAAAATAAATTCCTGGCTTTATTTAAATCTTATCTTTAGCCTTTTCCCCCCATCCACCCTCCACCATCTCCCACAGACATTTACAGATACAGTATTCACCGCCTCAACTTTTACACATTGTGTTGTGCTACTGCCTTCTCTTATGATCTCTTCTCCCCTACATATCTAATGGCTCTTTTTTCACCTTCTGATACCTATGCAAAGCACAGGTTAAACACAGTAAGATTGACACTTATAATTCCAAATTCCTGAATATAATAATTTAACCTTAATTAAATCCAGTTACGTCATTTTCCACCTTCCGATTTCTCTTTCTAATTTGTATGTCCCTGCACGCCATTTTTCCAGTGTTTATCTCTAAAATTCCTGACAGTATTATCTCTTTGATTATCATTGTAACATAGATTGTTTTATAATGTTATAATAATATTTGTTTCAAAGAAAGAAATACAGTGTGCTTAGTCTTCTAGTGTTTCTTGCATGTATATATTTTCAAAGCTGACCATTTTGTATTAAATGATCAATTAGAGGACTCTCTTTGGGAAAATTGTTCCTCTCATGATAATTTTTCTCATGTTCCTGTAGTTCTTTGTCTAGAGATAGGGCCAAATGAAATTACCCCTTGAGTACTAACAAGTCTATTGGTGTTACGCATGTCTAACTTTGATTTAACTACATAGGTGTAATATATCCACCATTTCTAGGATACATAATATCACAGCAGATTTCTTGAAACACAATACAGTTACAATATGCCACCCTCCCATTCATAGATATTTCCTGATCCTGAGGTGCAATGGTGTAAAACAGTTCTTTGGATATGGGCACCTGTCTTTGTTAGGATTACCATTGCAATGATGAATCAAAATTACCAAAAGCAAGTTTGGGGAGAGGGAAGGTTTTATATGTTTGTTTTGTTTTTATCTTTATTTTTATTTTTTGTTACACTTCCATACCATAGTTCATCATTAAAGGTATCAGAATAGCAGGAGCTTACACATGGCAAGAACATGGAGACAGGACTTGAAGCAAGGCTTTAGATGAATGCTTTACTAGCTTGCTTATCATTCTTTCTTATAAAACTATTGATTAACTATGTTGAATTGAAATCTCTTTTCCTAAATCCTAATGAAAATGCCTTTATTAAAGGGTAATACTCAAATACAAGAAATGAATTTACATATACATGGCATAATACATCTTTTCTTTTAAAATTATTACCAAGGTTAAATCATATATTCTTCTAATATCATACCTTCTTTGTTCTTCTTCAAAGATAGCCATTATTCTAATAGCTAGGACTTCAAGTGTTTCTTATTTTCTTTTCTGTAAGATCAGAACCAACACAGGTGCATTATCTTATGTCTTTACATAATTATAAATTATTAAATATTGAAGCATTCATGATTATGTAATTTTAACTGTTTTCATAGTTTTGTGGTATGTGAATACATAGATATGCATGTGAATACATGTGTTTGTATGTATATGTTCCTATAGATGGGTGCCAGATGTCTGTATCAATCTCCCTCCACTTATTTCTCTTGAGAAAATATCTGTCACTGAACTAATAGATAGTTCATTCTTTTTTTAATTGGATAATTTTTATTTACACATCAAATGCTATTCCCTTTCCCAGGTTACTGGCCATAAGCCCCCTATCACATCTCCCTCCCTTCTTCTAGAACGGTGTTCCCCCTCCCCAAACACCCCCACTCCTCCCACCCCTCCACATTCTTCTGCACTGGGGATTTTCAGATTGGCATGGCCAAGGGCTTCTCCTCCCGTTGGTGGCCCAAAAGGCCATCCTCTGCTACATATGCAGGTGAAGCCATGGGCCTATCCATGTGTATTTTTTAGGTATTGGTTTAGTCCCTGGGAGCTCTGGTTGGTTGGTAATATTGCTCTTATGGGGTTGTAAACCCCTTTAGCTCCTCAATGCTTTCTCTAATTCCTCCAATAGAGACCCTTTTCTTAGTTCAATGTTTTGCTGCTAGCATTCGGCTCTGTATTTGTCATGCTCTGGCTGAACCTCTTAGGAGACAGCTATATCAGGCTCCAAGCATCATGTACTTCCTGGCTTCATAGATATTATCTAGTTTTTGTGGCTACACACACACACACACACACACACACACACACACACACACACACGCACGCACACACAGAGATGGGCTTTATCCACAGAGGTGGGGCAGGTTCTGAATGGCCATTACTTCTGTCTCTGTCCAAACATTGTCTCCAAATCTCCTCCTGTGAATATTTTTGTCTCCACCTTTTAAGAAGAACTAAAGAATACACACTTTGGTTGTCCTTCTTCTTGAGCTAGGCATATATCCAAATGATGCTCCAATATATAAAAAAGACACATGCTTCAATATGTTCATATCACCTTTATTTATAATATCCAGAAACAGGAATGAACCCAAATGCCCTTCAACAGAGGAATGAATACAGAAAATGTGGTACATCTACACAGTGGAGTATTACTGTCAAATGGAGTACAGCTACTAAAAACAATGATTTCATGAAATTCATAGGCAAATGAATAGAACTAGAAAATATCATCCTGAGTGAGGTAACTCAATCAGAGACAATTCTTAATAGTCTTCCTATCTAGTTTGCCTAGCTTCTGTCTCTACTTTCTAGAATGATGGAATTAATATACCAGCTTTTATGGATATTAAACTAGTTTTCCTGATTGTGCACAAAATTGTAAAATCTACTGACCTATCTTCATAATCTTCGTTCATTCTGCATTTTTTGAATTGGTTTTGCTGGAAGACTATGAATATTATACGTGATACTGGACACAGATGCCTGTCATTTCTTAAATTATGAAATAACCTTTCAATAAGTTATGTGCATTGTATAAGCCCACATACATTAACAAATACCTTCTCTAGTTTACTGTCATTTCTCTGTATTCATAAATTTTCGTTCAAATGTTTTTGCTGTTGAGTTAGAGGTTATTGAGGTGTAAGAATTATTTAGTTATTGCTTCATAAATAGTCTACCTTAAACTCACTACAACAAATATTATAATACCACACTTAATTTTTACTTTGTAAATATATTCCTGTGCTAGGTGTAGAGGATAATGTCTGAATTTTTAGCACTAAACTGAAAACTCAAGATAATCTTCCATACAAATAATTGTTCTGAGCTCTCTTTTGCTTTCTCACTTGTCTTATTTCTCACTCTTTTATCTCTTTCTTCCTTTGCTACCTCCTTTTTCCTACACAAACACACATACACACACACAAGCACATGAAAATACATGCACATATTTTTGTCTCATACATATATCACAGCATTTTCTCTTTTATTTGTAAGATATTTTCTTATCTTAATGCTGTATGATATTTCTGACCCATTTTACATGACTTTATAAAGCTATTGTAAATAGATCTAACATATTTTTGGATGATTGATGTACAGTAAAATACAAAGAATTTAAATTAGTCTAGCAGCTTTGGTGATTAATATGGAAATTTCTACAGATATTTAAAGTAATTTGAGGCTGAGACTTTTTTCAAAACCTCCTTTATTTAGGGTTATTAAATACTTCAACCTCCCTTCTAACCCTCTGATCAGAGGTGTAATGGCTAGTTTTGTGTGTCAATTTGACACAAGCTGGAGTTATCACAGAAAAATGAGCCTCAGTTGTGGAATTAACAACCAGCTCTAAAGCACTTCTCAATTAGTAATCAAGGGGGGAGGGCACAGCCCATTGTGGGAAGTGCCCTTCCTGGGCTGGGGGTCTTGGTTTCTACAAGAAAGCAAGCTCAGCAAGTCAGGGAAAGCAAACTAGGAAATAACATCCCTCCATGACCTCTGCATCAGCTCCTGCTTCCTAACCTGCTTGAGTTCCAGTCCTGGCTTCCTTTGGTGTTGAATAGCAATGTGGAAGTAAGCTGAATAAAACCTTTCCTCCCCAACTTGCTTCTTGATCATGATGTTTGTGGAGGAATAGAAACCCTAAGACAAGAGGTAAGGGAAAAAAGAAGGTTTAATAAGCAAAGGGTGTTTTGTACCTGTTCAGAAGTACTTCCTTGGGGTGATTCCATTCTTTCTTGTCAGAATACCAGCAATCCAGTTCATTAGCAAACACCAAATGTGATTCGATAGCAGGAGCATAAACCTGCAAAAGCACCAAGACTCTGCTGAATAAGCAGAAATCAGCAGAAGCAGACAGAATCAGACAGAATACAAAGAGTTGTTTTGCTTATTTCTCTCTATGGAGTGAAGACCCACAAAGACTAGTGAAGACCCACAAAGACCAGGGAAGACCAGTGAGGCATTACAAGGCAACAAGAAATGCAAGAGTGTCCTCTCACTGGTTTGTGACTCCATTTATATTCTCTCTAATTATTACAAGTCCTCTTAAGTGTGTTTTCAGCAAAACAACATGTGCCCTATCACAAGACAACGTCCAGAAAAATATCACAAGATACAACAAAGTTGTTATACCAGAAATGTCTAGATTTTGGGCTACCAAGAAACAATTCAGAGATGATATGAAGCTCAAGATGAAGGAAGACCAAAATAAGAATGCTTCTGTTCTTTTTAGAAGAAGGAACAAAATACTCTTGTTTGGAAATACTGGGACAAAGAGTGGAGCAGAGACTGAAGGAAATGTCATCTAGAGACTGCCCCACCTGGGGATCCATCACATATGCAGCCACCAAACCCAGTCACTATTGCTGATGCTAAGAATTGTTTGTTGACAGGAGCCTAATATGCATGTCTCCTGAGGGACGCTGCCAGAGTTTTATTGATACAGTTGTGGATGCTTGCAGCTAAATATTGGATTGAGCGTGGAAACCCCAATGGAGGAGTTAGAGAATGACTGAAGGAGCTGAAGTGGTTTGCAACCCCTAAGGAAGAACCACAATATTAACCAACCAGACACCCCAGAGTGCCCAGGAACTAAACCACCAACCAAAGAGTACACATGGAGAGAACCATGGTTCCGGTGGCATATGTACTAGAGGATGACCTTATCTGGCATCAACAGGAGGAGTTGCTTTTGGTCCTGTGAAGGCTCATATCCAAAGTATAGAGAAATGCCAGGATGTTGAGGTGGGTGTGGGTATTTGGGAGTATACGCATCTTCATATAACTAGGGGGACAATAGAAGGGGAAATGGGAGAGGGGGAAATGTGTATAACATATGAAATGCAAATATATAAAATATCCAATAAAAATAAATAAATAATAAAGAAAAAGAAAGCAGAAATAACCACTTCACATAATATTATACATTTGAAAGCTTCTGGATAGAAACCCAAAAGAATAAAAAGTCACTATGGGAAAGAAATGTATGTGCATACTTCCTCATTCCAGTTCTACTTTTCAATAGCCAAGATACAGAACTAAGATAGATTCATGTCAACTGGTCAATGAAAGAGCAAGTATCTCCTGCCCCACATGTGGCCCATACATATACAACCACCAAACTAGATAAGATGGATGAAGCGAAGAAGTGCAGGCCGACAGGAACCGGATGTAGATCTCTCCTGAGAGACACAGCCAGAATACAGCAAATACATAGGCAAATGCCAGCAGCAAACCACTGAACTGAGAGCGGGACCCCCGTTGGAGGAATTGGAGAAAGGACTGAAGGAACTGAAGGGGCTTGAGACCCCATATGAACAACAATGCCAACCAACCAGAGCTTCCAGGGACTAAGCCACTAACCAAAGACTATACATGGACTGACCCTGGGCTCCAACCTCATAGGTAGCAGTGAATACCCTTGTTGGGGCACCAGTGGAAGGGGAAGCCCTTGGTCCTGCCAAGGTTGGGCACCCATTGTAGGGGATTGTTGGGGACGGTTAATGAGGCAGGATGGGGGGGGGAACTCCCATATAGAAGGGGAGAGGGAGGGATTAGGGGTCCGATGGACAGGAATCTGGGAAAGGGAATAACATTTGAAATGTAAATAAGAAATACCCATTTTAATAAAAATTAAAGAAAGAAAGTATCATACACATATTACAGAGTTTTATTCCACACTAAAAAACAAACTTATGTCATTACAAGTTAAAAAAGCCTGCCCCAAGAATATGTGCATCACTCTCATAATTGAAATCTAGAACACCAAAGAATGAAGGCATGCAAGAGAGGGAGAATCAGCAGAGATGGGGAAAGAGAAGGAAAGATAAAGAGAAAAGAAGGTCTAAAAGGAACAGAGGGATGAATATAAAGACAGTGGCATATATGTCATAGGAATTCCATGATGAAAACTTTCATTTACTGCACATTTTTATGCTAAATATATAGAAGTGTTCACTTATTCTTTTGTCTGCTTTTTACTAGTGAACTTTTTGGGCAGCCTTTTGAAAATAAAGTGATTATGATTTCATTTTGAAACTTTCATTATTCTCTACATAATGTCATCTCTAATTTCAAAAAGATGTGAACAAGACTTCACTTCACTTCTTTATAATGCTATTTTTTATTTCATCTTTATATGCACCTCATTTAGAAATTATATGGCATACTTTGTTCCTGAAAGAACTTTTCCATATTTTGAATATGATTCTATTGAATGTATAGAAACTATCACCTAGTTATGAAATAACTTGATGACTTAAGAAATGCAATGGTATGAGTGGTAGTACATAATGCTGTGATTTGCTCCTGTTCTATAACTTAGAGTGATAAAGATTTTGCTTACATATTAATTGTATAAATAACATACTAAATAGTGGAACTTGATACTTTTGATTTATTTTTATCTAAAACAGTTTTCATGCTTGCTTCATTTTATGATACCATTCATATTTTATTCATTGTCAGAATGCTGTCCACACATTTGTACCCTAACTTTGCACATAATTTTACTCTCCTTGTTAACCACAAAATGAGATTATAGCTAAAAGCTAAAAATAAAGATAACAATTATCATAATTTTATAATTTTGTCTACAGGAAATGAAGTAAAACAATAGCCAATGGAACTTAGTCAGATGTATTAGGAATATGAGGAAACTCATGGAACCTTGTACCACTGAGAAGGTCTTCCTGGTAGTGAATATTCTGATTCTCTTTAACTCAGTATGGAATACATATCGGTGGAGCTTTACTTTCTTTCATGGAAAGATTATATTCCTAGTGAGGTTTTTTACTGCTTTTGTCTGAGAGGAAAGCAATGTTATAGCATTTTGGGTAAGAAATTCCCTCTCTTGTAAGATTTCTCAGCATGCCTCTCTGTTAGTCACAGAGAAAGTGCCTTGATATTCTTTGCTTTGTATAAATGTAAAGAAAAACCAAATACAATACCAAACTAGTGTTATACTTTTTTGATAAAGAAAATGAAATACATCTCGGTTGATTACAAGTACTTTCATAAACAAAAAGAGAATTAAAATATTTACAAACAACCAAGTCAATACATATATCCATCGAAAACCTACGATTTTACATGAGATCATTAATGCATTAAGAGCATTAACGTTACTACTAGTTACCATTTTTTACTTTCTTAAACTTTGTAGTAGTTGATGGTGAACACAGACAATCAGAAATAACTGAAAATAAATCAGAGGCTCATATCTTTTTTTGTATCAAATCATCTGAAAAGACATTTTATTATACCCAAAGTTATCAAAGAGTGGGAAATTCTTAATATATGACTTTAAAAAACAGTATTATTCAAAGAACAAGTTGCAAGGTATGTTACTATAGGAAACCCCAAACAAACAAACAGCAAACAAGCCATTAATCTCAGTTCAATCAATCAGTATTCATATACAAACAAGCACAACAGCTCTGCCGGATAGAGCACTATGTACCACTTTTGGGTCTTATTTGAGAATTAGCACTAATCCCATCTGCTAATTTTTAAATGTGTGTACTAGCATGTACTCCTTGTAAGGGATCTTTGGTTTAATTATAGTAACAAATGAGTGTGGCAAGGTACTAATTTTTTTCTATAATTATACATGGGGAGACTAAATAATGTGTTCAGTCTCAGTGTTTGAAAGCCACAGGGCCTGGATTTGAACCCAAAATCTGGCTGCGGAGGTCACCCTATTTCCATATTGTCTCCCACCAGACTCAGCTCCCACTTATTATATAGTTAGCAGAACTGGGGAAGCAAGGAAGATTAGACTTTATGAATATGTCATATTAAGATTCTTCCAAATTGCTTAAATACTTATAAACACTGGAGAAAGATTGGAACGTCCTTCCACTGCTGAATTTGAAAAAAAAAACAAAACAAAAAAATAATCGAGGGAATTTACGAATGTTTAAAGCATGAAGTGCAGACACTATAAAAATAACTGGCTTTAAGCATTTCAGATTTGCCTCGTATCTCATGTGTTGCTTGCTAACTTTTTATTTTCTTAGTTTAAGAATCTAAGCAGATATCTGGAATAGATCTGCCGGAATGGTGTAACTGGATGTTCCTTCAGTCCTTGACACCTGGGTTTATTGTTACCACATTAGTGTCTTCATCTTTCAGAGCCACTGAGGCATAGCTTTGCTCATATCTTGAACCACTGTCTTGAACTCAGTGTCTGCTCTGGGCTGGGACTGAGATAGGTATGCAATTTCTACTATTCTTTCTGTCCTGCATTGCGATCTTTCCAGTCCCTTCTCTAGCCCTGCAGCAGACAGCTTTTAGTGACTTTGCCCTCCAGTTCTTTCCTCAGTTCCCTGGAAAGTCGCACAAAACTTGCAATGGACCTAGTTTTTCTCCTTCTGCCCATCCCATTGGGCAGAAAAACTAGGGAAAAACACTCAGCACGTGAAACCCTCAGTGTCAACACAGGGATGGGACTCTGGTAGGAGATTGTTTACTATCCTTCCCGTCTTCCATACATGCTTTGCATTCTCATCAGAAGACTTGTAGTAGATTGCTTGCTGAGGACTATCTTGAAAGGTGGATAAATTGTAGGTTGGTGGGTTGGTGTCCCAGTGGATCCATTAGAAGTCTTGTCTGGTTACAGAGGATAGTTGTTTCTGTCTCTATAGTCTCCATTGATAGAAGTCCTTGTGAGGATCACCTTGGTAGAATCTTGGGAATTTCTACTGCAGTACTCACATGAGTCATCGCTTAACAGCTATTATTACTATTAATAATAATTAATATTATTAATTATTAATTATTAATAATAATAATTAATATTATTCACTTAAAAGGGAGGAAACAGTATGTTTTCCTTTCTGAGTCTGTGTACTGTCATTCAGGATGATATTTTCTAGTTCCATTCATTTACCTGTAAATTTCAAAATGTCATTTTTTACATATGAGTAATACTCCAATATGCAAATGTAGCACTTTTTAAAAATAGGTCTTACCATTATTTCAAAATTCCAACGTCCAATTAGTAATTGCGCATCCATCAAATGACAGATCATCATTATCCAGTCATTTGAACCTCTTGTAGTCTTTAGGTTATTTTCCTTTTTATTTATTTGACTATATAAATGGAATAACATACTGCTTGTCATTGTTGTTTCCTATGAATATATAATATTATTTAGTCAAATATGTTCATGTCATTATATTACACATATATCAGAGTCATTCTTTTTTATGACATTATATTTCTACATTAGTTACTATGTATTGTTATCTATTAATCTACTAGTAGCCTCTTAAATGAATTTCATTTTTTATTTACTGTGAATAAACATTCAGTGTCATATAGTAAACAATTTGATTTCCAGTTTGCTATTTTCATTATTCTTGGTATCAATCTTGAGTAAAATTGTAGAGTATGTGTGTGTGTGTGTGTGTGTGTTTATATATAGAAAAAAAGAGGAAAGGAAGATAGTAGGAATGGGGAGGAAAAGGAAAATAGAGACAGAGATAAAGAGGCAAAATCAAACATTTGCCTCTCAAAAATCTAGTTATCATTTTCAGTTTGATTCTGATGAGGATGTGAAAAATTCCTTGAGGCTTAACTAAATTTTATAGCTAATCAGTAGCTATATACAGTCTACGCAGTATAAATTGCATAGCTAAGTGATATTTATTTAGGTGTACAAAGTATTAAGTATCCTATTTCTTCTAAGCACATTATTTTAAAGGCATTATTTTGAATGTCTATTACAGATGCAGACATAGGATTTGAAGAAGGTAGTTATAAAACATATATAAGAAACATGCATCAGGAACTGAAGTATTTCTCCTATATCGGACATAAAGTTAAAAAATATTGCACCAATTTTTCTGAAAATTTTACATATGACGTTGGAGAGATGGTTCCCTGGTTTAAAAGCACTAATTTCTCCTCCAGGATTTCCAAATTTATTTCCCAGTAACTATGACTTGAGGCTCACAGCCACCTGTAATTTCCTCTCCAGCACTTCTTTCTGTTCTCCAAAGGAACCTGTATTCAGATTTACATATCCCCAATTAACAGTAATAAAAATAAATTCCTCAGTTTATATACAGTGAGAAAGAAAAGAGATTAATTATCCTTATTTAAGTAGGTGTATTGAAATATTTATTTATTGGCATTGCAGCTACTTCACAATTTCTTAAAAGTATTAAATAGCTAGAAGGAACATATAATTTTTAAGTTAATAATTTACAAAAATGTTTAACAAAACATGTAGGATTGACATTGTGTTTTTTCAAATGACTAGATGTGTTTATGTCAAAATATGCTTTATATAAAAGTTATTTCTATATTTTAAGCTGGCATTTTTCATAATGTTATGATATAATCAAATTAGTCTAAGTTAGTTAAAAGTTAGCTGCAATATAATTCTCACTTCTTTTCTTTAAACTATGCTTTGCAGTTAAATTTATTTTAATATTTTATAAAATATACTACATAGATGTGAATAAGTATAATATGTCTGTTTGCATGTAATGCAGTCCGTGAACTTGTTCCTTATTGGTATTAGAATACTGAAAGCATTAGTCATGATTTCTAGAAAAGAATTCTGCTAAGTAGTGGCCCATATCAAAAATGTACATTTCTATAATTTGCTAATTACATTTGGTAGACAAAAATAATAGACAGCTAAAGTATTTTGCAAAAATATAATAAATATAATCAGAAAATAACCCATTCAATAATTTGTCATTTGAAAATTCATTCAGAATTTTAAATAAAATATAATTCGACTTATAGGATATTACATTTTACCACCACTGATTTGCATTGTATGCTGATATCATACCATGGTTGATTTGCTCTCTTGGAAAATATTAACAGTTCAACAATTGATTTTTACTTTTTAGCTCTGGTAAATTTCATTCTTCTAAGCTTGTTATCATATTGTTTCTAAATCTATTTGCCTTGGAAATCTGAAATATCCAACTGTCAGAAAAGGCATTTTGGTAATTAATTTAATGCAAACTTGGACATCTGCCATGGCAGTGGAATAGATAATTGTTAATGTTTTCTGTAATGCTCATTATGCTTCAGTGCAAGTTAATAGAATAGTTATAAATGACTGATACTGTTTATGGCATAAACTATTTTCATGTATTAATATTCAGTAAATAAATAGAATCGTTTGGTGGTTTTGTGAGTGAATGAGGGAGCTTGTGCCAGTGTTTATATGTAAAATGTAGGGTGGACATGTTGGTGAGGAACCGTGAGTAGGCCAGAGGTCAATACTTGGTCTTTTCCTTTGTTGCATTTCCAATGATCATGAGAGAGGGTCTCTCAATGAACCTGGGACTCATGAATTCATCTAGAAATGCTTGTCATCATGGATGGAATGTTGTTCCTCAGACTCTCTGAAGCTGAAATTATTGGAATACCCAGCCCTGTCAACTGTTTCATTTCTTCTTATTTGCATAGCAATTAAATTACATACTGAGTCATTTCTCCAGCTGCTGTGTTACTCATTTGAAATGACCATTTACATTGTGCAACTGAAGACTGAAAATCTAACTAATATGTCCATAGGAAAACTTATCTCAGAGAGATTTTGAAGAGAAGAGAAAAATGGCTAAGCCTTGAAAGTCTAATTTACATACAGTATTAAATGTTCAAGCATAGGAAGACAATTTAAAGTGATAAGGATGTGGTTGTGGTTTCTTATGAGTTGCACCATGAACCTCATGAACCTTGGCACTCAAAGAAGTTGAATATCAAAAGTATTTTATAAAATTATATTCCCCTCTTTTGAGAATGGAACAACTTAGTAAAAGTTTATTCTGATGACAAGGTTTTCTTTTAATTTTCAATTTCTGATTTGAACCAGAAGGAAATTTAAACTATTGCCTCTGATAAATGTATGCATGTTATTGGTTAGTTTTTACATATAACTCATGATATATGTGTATTAAACTTTTGTAGACAGTTTGGAAATAAAGTATGTTGAGGAAAGAATATATTCTATAATCAATATCTTTAAAAAATGAGAACTTTCCTTTCTGTATAATGTTTGAAATCTTCCATGATAATAAAATATATTAACAGTGTCTCCTATTTTGAAATTAAGAAAAAAATGTTTCTTCCAGTTATTTGTGGGCACAGATTTTTCAAATAAAATTTGAAAATTGCAGTAATTTAATTTAAACAACTAATATAAAATAAATTATGTGTTTTTCTATAAAGAAGACAATTTCAAGTTATCAATAAATATTAAAGGTATGTTGAGGGGAATATAAATGGAACTTTTTTGTCTTAACTACCAAACAATCTAATTTGCAAACATCAAAATAATTTAATGTACATTTGATATTATTTTTTCAAGATTTTCTTCCATGTATTTTCTTCCAAAATTTTTCTTTTTTTGCCAAATGAAATTAGTAAAGTATAATTTATCCTGTAAGTTTTAAATAGTTAAAGTTTAAGGACATATTTCTTCACTTTTTATAGTTTTAGAAATTTGACAGACCTTTATACACACACACACACACACATATATATATATGTACATATATATACATATATACATATATATGTATGTATATATATATATCCCTCTGGTACAGAGCTTAATGACCTTGAAAAGTCCTTGGTTTCTGTGAACCTGCCTTATCTCGAATATAAAGTTAGTAGCTCACAGAAACCAACTTCACAATCTGAAATTTCCTGTAAAACAACTACAACAACACAAAACAAACAGAAGCTTAATCCCTAAGCTTTTTAGTCTTGTTTTATGTACACTGTTAATTTTCAACAAAATTACAGCCTTCAATTTATGTATTTTTATTGATCATATTAAACATATTTTAGGGATACAGTATTTCAAATGATTTTCTACCATATAACTTTTCTCAAACTCAAAATGTTCTTTTAACGATATTGTCATCTGATTTACTTTTATAAATAATTGATTATTTTAAGGTATGGAAACTAATTTGTTCATTGTAAAATGTGGCTTCTTTATAGGGCTATAAGAGAAAGGACAAATCTTTAAAGGTCTGTCAAATTTATAACACTGTAAAAATGAGGAACTATGTCTTTAAACTTTAACTATTTATAACTTATGGGGAAAAAATCACCTATTTGTAGTTTATAATGTGTGCTTAGCCACGAAGACACATGTTATAATTGATATCTCAGGAAAACAAGTTGAAATGTGTAACTTTTATTATAATAATTATCCTCAGTTTGTGTTGATTTCAAATAAAGTAATAAATGTAATATAATTAGCATTTGATAAACACTATTCATAACAGTTGAAATTATACAATATTTCTCATATTAAAACATCAGACTCAATGATAAAAAATAATAAAATAGTCATCATCCTGTTCCAAGCTCTGAAATATTCTAGAAAAATATGAAAAAGAATTATGAATCTGATGGCTTCACTTAATAAACAAATACTATATATGATAAACCCACACATAAAAAAGTGTCAATGCAAATACAATACATGTGTTTCAGACTTCTATCACATTGTTGAAAAATGACAATATACTCCACACTAGATGCAGAATGCAAATGGCATAAAAAAATTTATGAATGACTCTACGTATTTATGCTTATCTATCTCTGTTATCACCTTGCACAGTTCATAGTATCACCTCTTCTTTGAGGATATCAGTTTTAACCAGTTATTCTGGAACTTGAGGAGGAATTCTTATCATGTATTATATTTATGAGCACCACACTCTTGGCTGTATCAAGGTCCATTATCATTAGCTAAATGCTTTTGAATCATTGTAATATACTCATCAAATACATGTTGTGATAGTGGCACAAAACAAAGGCTGTGTATTTAGATGCAATGATGTTGATGACATGGTTGTTGTTGTTGTTGTTGCTGTTGTTGTTGATGATGATGATGATAACTATGGGTTGCTAACAATGTTAAATATTGTAAGTCTGAGGCTAAGGATTTCCCTAATGAAATTTCTAGTTAACCTTGTTCCTAATCGCTTGTTAGGTTTACTTTTTAAAATCAATCCAGGACAACATGGCCATTGTTCTGACTCCCCCTACATCAATCATTAATCAAGAATGTCCCACAAACATGCCTAGGAGGCAAGCTGACAAAAACATTCTTTTCCAATGTCATTTAGACTCCAGATTCTGGACGAATTGATGCAAACAACAAACAAATAAAAACCATATAAATGGAGTTCATCTCATTACCAAGGTTCAAACGTCAAATCATATAAAATTAATGCCTTCCCAAAGGCCCAATTAAAACAGATTACATTTAGAACTACATAGTATGAGTTGGTGAGGGGCACATATGGGGGACATGCCAATATGTCAATGTGAAAATCTTCTCCTAATATTCAATACAGAAATGCTTATTTGTGAATTTAGATTCACTGTTAGAAGTCATGGTTTTCATTGAAAGCAGGAAAAAAACCAAACCACTGTTTGATAAAAATTCAAGTTCAGATATCTTAGTATTTCATATCATATTTCAAAATTTCTAACCTCTGGTATGACTATTTAATACAGGTAGGTTTATTTTTAATTCCATGTTTTCTAAGTGAAAATAAAATATTTTGTTTGTATTTTAGTCTACATTTTAGTGGGTTGTTTACTATCCCAGTCTAGTGAGTTCATACGATGATTCTTTGAAAAAGTTTAGGCTCCCATTTTTGTTTATCTAACTAAAGCAATATAAACAATCCATCATAGGTAACCAATCAATGCAGAATAATTTTGTTTTATCTTACAGTCTACACACATACCCTTGTGAACACAAAATAATTAAAAGTCTTACTTGCTCTTACCCAATGTAAGCCTAAGAGTTTGAACATTTCAATCTCAGTCAGAGATTTTAAAAATTTCTTACACAGTTTAAATTAAAACTGAATCCCACCACTTTTGCCCTACCATTCTCTTCCTTGAAGCTCTAGTAGGTACCTCCCATCATCCTCATCCATGACACCACACTTTGAAATCTATAGCCTCTTTTTACTGCATTATTATTGTTTCACATACACATATACATACATATGTATATGAATGCATAGATATATGAAAGCTGTCTACTGATTCTGTTCTCATAACTCTTGTGTCTCTGGTCTCAGTGCTGGCCTCTGTAGAGAATATTCAATAAAGAGTTGGCGTCATCCCTGAAAGAAGCTTACAACACCCTCTCAGCACACATTGGTTCTTTTTCTAAGAATGAAATGTCATCTCCTTCAATGTTAGAATGTATTTTGATAATGCAATCATTCTGGACACATGTTTTTGGCCCATTAAATTCTTGAGAAATGGTAAGTTCCCACCATTAGATTTTATTATCCATTACAAATAATGGTAAAATTTAAGCACAGTTAAACTAAGAATGTAAAGAAAGGCATTTTTTAGTGTCTTTATCATCCAAGATAGTTTTTATTAATTTTTTTCATACAATGTACTTTGACTCCCATTGTTTTGCAAATTCTCTCCACTCCCCTTCCTACTGAGCTTTATGTTGTTTCACTCTGTCTCTTAAAAAAATGAAACTATCAGAAGACAAAATCAAAACAAAGCAGAACAAGACAAAAATGCCAACATTTAATAAATGGATTTCGTATTCTGTTTGTCAAACACTCCTGGGCATGCTCTCTGCCTTTGAGAGAGTGGATATAATCAATGATATTCCAATGATGGAAACCTGATTTTCCCTTTTCCAGTAGTAACCAATTGAAAATATCTTCTTGGGTACACATGGAATTCTATAGTCTCTTCCCCTTTCAGTTTTGTGACATGTCTGGCTTGGATCTTTATAAATCTTGTATGTGATGATAGAATCTTTGTGCATTTATAAATGTATCAGTCCTTTTGGGTTTGGAAACACTATTTTCTTGGAGGTAGTACAGCTCTTAGTCCCACTTACTTTTCTCCATACATCACTGTTCCTGAAGACATGAATCTGATAAGTAATTACAACGGGATATTCCAAAGGGTCTCTCTCACTGTCTGTTCATTGTCCAGTTGTAGTCTCTATGTTAATTCCCATTTAATGTAAATAAAAAGCATCTTTAATAAGGGTTCAATGAGGCACACATCTAGAAATGTACTAATTATTGCAATTTGCCTTTAGCAGAGTAGTATAATACTTTTGGCATAATGCTGCTTGTATTATAATGTTAATTTTGGTCCCCAAAACTGCTTACATGAAAGGGTGCAGGTAAGATATTGAGGGACCTTGCTGCTAGTGGTTATGTTTGGATAATAAAGATGCTGGAAGTCAGTGGCTGAGCAGGGCAGACAGAGGCAGTGCTTTGAAGATTCCAAGGCTTGGGAAACATAAGAAGGAGAAGAGAGGTTCAACTGGAGGTCAGCATGTAGAAGAATGCAAATCGATCCATTCTTATCGCACTGTACAAAGCTTACCTCCAAGTGGATCAAGGACCTCCACATGAAACCATATACAATAGAACTACGAGAAGGAAAGGTGGGGAAGAGTCTCGAAAACATGGTCAGTGGGGAAATTTTTCTGAATAAAACACCAATGGCTTATGTTCCAAAAATCAAGACTCTACAAATGGGACCTCATAAAACTGAAAACCTTCTGTAAGGCAAATGACACTGTCATTAGGACAAAAAGGTGACCAACAGATTGGGAAAAGACCTTTACCAATCCTACATTTGATAGAGGGCTAATATCCAAAATATACAAAGAATTCAAGAAGTTAGACTGCAGAGAGTCAAATAACCCTTTTAAAAAAAAAGTAATACAGAGCTAAACGAAGTATTCTCAGCTGAGAAATATTGAATGGCTGAGGAGGACCTAAACATCCTTAGTCATCAGGGAAATGCAAATTAAAGCAACTCTGAAATTCCAACTCACACCAGTCAGAATGGCTAAGATCAAAACTCAGGTGACAACAGATGATGGCGAGGATGTGGAGAAAGGGGAACACTCATCTATTGTTGGTGGGATTACAAACTGATACAACCATTCTGGAAATCATTCTGGAGTTTTCTCAGAAAATTGGATATTGCACCAACTGAGGACCCAGGTATACCACTCCTGGGCATATACCCAAAAGTTTCTCCAACATAAAACAAGGACACATGCTCCATTATGTTCATAGCAGCCATATCCATAATAGCTAGAAGGC
The DNA here is from genome assembly GCF_011064425.1 of Rattus rattus. Taxonomy (NCBI): domain Eukaryota; kingdom Metazoa; phylum Chordata; class Mammalia; order Rodentia; family Muridae; genus Rattus; species Rattus rattus. Next base: position 81,173,252 of record NC_046156.1, read on the forward strand.
GGAAAGAACCCAGATTCCCTTCAACAAAGGAATGGATACAGAAAATATGGTACATTTACACAGTGGAATACTACTCAGCTGTCAAAAACAGTGACTTCATGAAATTCATAGGCAAATGGAGTGAACTAGAAAATATCATCCTGAGTGAGGTAACCCAATCATAGAAAAACACATATGGTATATACTCACTGACAAGTAGATATTGTCCCAAAAGCTCGAATTACCCAAGATACAATTCACAAATCACATGAAGCTCAAGAAGAAGGATGACCAAAGTGCAGATTCTTCACTCCTTAAAAATGGGAACAAAAATATTTATTGGAAGGGATATGGAGGCAAGGTTTGGAGAAAAGACTGAAGTATTGACCATTCAGACCCTACCCCACATATGGCCTATAAATATACAACCACCAAAACTAGATAAGACTGATGAAGCTAAGAAGTACATGTTGACAGGAACTAGATTTGGATCTCTCCTGAGAGACACAGTCAGAACATGTCAAATACAGAGGCGAATACTAGCAGCAACCCATTGAACTGAGAATGGGACCCCCTTTGGAGGAATTAGAGACAGGATTGAAAAAGCAAAAGGGGCTTACAACCCCATAAGAACAACAATGCCAACCAACCAGAGCTCCCAGGGACTAAACCACTAACCAAAGACTATACATGGACTGTTAACATCGCTCCAGCTGTATATGTAGCAGAGGATGGCCTTGTTTGTCACAAGTGGAAAGAGAAGTCCTTGGTCCTGCCAAGGTTGGACCACAAAAATAGGGGAATATTGTGGGGGTGAATGGGGAGGAGAACACCCTTATATAAGAAAGGGAGGAGTATGTGATAGGGCGCTTATATCCGGGAATCCCAAAAGGTAATAACATTTGACATGAAAAAAAAAAAACATAGCCAATGGAAAATAAAAGAAAAGTAAAAGAAAAAAAAGGGGGGAAAGATATCTTCCATGCCAGAGACAGGGAAAGATAGAAGAGATTCCTGTCTGAGAAGAATGGAAAGAGGGTATAGCAGACAAGTGGAAGGAACAGGGAGAGTGTACTACTTTGAAAGCCTTCCTGATCCATGGCAGCCAAGTTAGAAATAGAGAAAATCAGAACAATAATTATTGGTGGGGGTATATTATATATGTGGAGATTAGGAAATAGCCCAGCTATTTTGCTGTTAAATCATATCAAAATATAAAGGCTGTGTTTGTGTGTGTGTGTGTGTGTGTGTGTGTGTGTGTGTGTGTGTGTGTGTGTGTGTGTGTGTGTCTTTTATTTGGAAATCTCAGGCATTGGTGAGGGGAGCAAGAACCCTTTGCTCAGATTTATATATAAAAAATATTGTGACAATATGTATTCTCCTAGGAACATATTTCATCTAGTTTCAGGATCTCAGCCAATTTCATAATGTCAATTATGGATTCTGATTTTCTGATTTTACCTTAAAGAAGGTGTGTGTGAAGGTGGGGTGGGTAATTACTGCCATAACATTTGTGTCAATAGTGCTTCAGAATGTCTTATAGGCAAGTTACTGGTGTAGACCACAGGGTTTGAAGTTTCGTAATATTGATGAGTATCTGCCTCTCCCAGGAGTGAATGTGCAGTGCTCATTCCAGCAATATGAATGTTCTTCATCAAGAATAAAGTTTCTAATTGGGCCCGTTTGTCTATGTTCAATGACATAGTAATTATTGTCTTTAGGAATGGGCCCTTCTCACCACATTGTGTGTGATAGCAATTAGTCTTGGCAATACTCTGAGATGTTTGAAAGGAATCCACAGTACAGCTTTTGCTAATGATTCAATATCATGTAGCCATTTGTAACACTTGAAGTTGTAATTAGTGTTATAAAACGTCTATCTTAGACATTGTTGCTCCAATTATATGCTAACAATATTTAGATTCTTTTCACACATGGGCATACCTTGGGAAGAGTCTACAGTAGTAAATTTGCATATTTTTCAAAAACATGATGCATTTATTGTCTGTCCCCATAGTCTATATTTTATCCTGCTCTCCCACTCTCTCCCCATTGAATTATTCCCACTCCACTTTCCAGTTTATCTCTCTATAACAGTATATTCTATTTCTCCTTTCTTAGTTTTGACGTAAAAGCAGACAGGTTGATAAGTAGATTCAAATTAAAGACCTCATTCTTTCTACACACTTACAGACATATCATTTTTAATAGAGACACTAGCATGTACACTGGAGGAAAGATATCATCTTCAACAAGTGATACTGCACAAATTGATGTTTGCATGTAGAGTAATGCAAATGAATTCACTTGTATTATGTTGAACAAAACTCAACTCTAGATAGGTCAGGACTTCAGTATATTATCAATTTCAAAATCTGATAGAACAATGGGGAATTGTATTGAAATCTTTGCCACAAAAAAGTCATTTTGAGCAATGTACAAAAGCATTGACTTTAAAAACAATTCATAAATGGAACCTCATGAAGTCAAATATCTTCTGTAAGGCAAAGACATCATGATTCAAACAGAGAGCCAGACTAAGGGGAAATGTCCTTATTAATAAACATATGATAGATGGATACTGTTTGGAATATATTTATGACTAAAAATAGGATTATCAAGAAACAAGTAAGCTAGTTCAAAAATAAGCATTGTAATAAGTAGAAAGATCTCAAAAGACAAAACAAAAATGGCTGAGAATCACTTAAAGAAATGTTCACTATTATTAGCTATCAGATGAATGCAATTTAAAGCTACATTGAGATTTGATATAACCACAGTTAGAATGGTCAAGATCCATGAAACAAATAACAACATTCTGATTTGGTAAAAGGGGGTATTGATTTATTATGGGTGAGTTCAAATTGATACAGTCAATATAGAATCAATACCTGAAGAAGTTGGAAATAAATAACTTCAAGAACCAGCTAATAACATTCTTGAGGATAAAACCAAATCACTCTATATCAATACTACAGAGACATTTGCTCATCTATGTTTAGAATATCCAGAAATTAGAACCAGCCTAGATTCTACCAGCTGAATAATTGATAAATAAAATGTGGTATACAATACAATGTACAGCTATTAAGAAAATAGAAATAATAAATTATGCAGATTAACAGGGCTGAAAAAAATCATCTGGAATGAGGTGGTGAGTCCTGGGAGAATGAAGCCAATAAATAATGCAAACTTAAAAGTTTTTAGTTTAATATATGCAGAGAGGTAAAAAGAATTACACAAGTAAAAGTGTACAATCACAAAAAGCCAAGTTATATATCCAAAAAATCAGGTATTCCAGAGTTATAACAAATAATAATAGCTAGTTGTAAGGAATAATCTGAAATAAACTCACTTGTATCTGTTACATCTGAGAGAGACATGGAAATACAATATAAGAAGAATTCTGTGAGTTGTTTATCTATCTATCTATCTATCTATCTATCTATCTATCTATCTATCTATCTATCTATCTATAGTATTTTGTCACAAGGGCTCAGAATTCACCATACACAATTCCATTCTTGGATTATGTTCCATAGTCCTTCAGACTCCAAAAAATAAATATCACATGTTTTCTCTAATATGCAAATGCTGGCTGTTAAGTTTTTAATTTGTGTGCTACAGTTGAATAATGCTCCTAGTAAGGGACAAGAAGTTGGTGGAGAAGCAGGATCATTACTGTCAATAATCTTCTGTGTAGGTTTTGATGCAAACTTATTTTTCTTCCTTTCAATCATCATTTCATACTTATTAAGTAGTGTTTGAGCTAGGTGATGGCTTGTATATTCTATGCCCAGGGAATGGCACTACTAGATGTTGTGGTCCTTTTGGAGTAGGGGTGTCACTGTGAGTTTCGTCTTGAAGACCCTCTTTCTAGCTGTCAGTATTCTGGAAGCCAGCATTCTTCCAGTAGCCTTCAGAAGAAGATGTAGAACTCTCAGCTCTGCCTATACCATACCTGACTAGATTCTGCTGTACTCCCACCTTGATGATGATGGAATAGACCTTAAAACCTGTAAGCCAGCCCCAATTTAGTGTTGTCTTCATAAGACTTGCCTTGGTCATTGCATCTGTTCACAGAAGTAAAACCCTAACTAAGAGAGAAGTTGGTACCAGAGACTGGAGTATTGGTGTGTTAGGCCTAACTATGCTTTTGTTTGGAAGAATGTGGATTTGGAGAATTTGGATTTTGAAAGCTGTGGAATGCTTTAAACTAGGCTTAATGTACTATCCTAGTAGGAATTTGGAAGTCTTAGTTACTGAGAGTACTGTGAATGGTGAAGACATGGCCCAAGGGTTTTCAGAAGAGAAGAATTTCAGTTTGTGGTCTAGAGACTTTTTTGTGTTATTTTGGTAAAGAATGTGGCTAATTTTGCCCTGGTCTGAAGAATCAACCTGAGGCTAAGCTAAAGAAGTTGCTGTTAATTGCATTAACAAAGGAAGTCTCAGAAATACACATCATAGACTTTGTTCTCTGGTTAAGTCTCATGAAGAGTGTTTTGAACAAGCATAACAAGCTTAGAAAGGAAAATATGAAATATATGGCTTAAATATTAATGGGGTCCCAGAAAGTAGAATGGAGCTGAATCCTATGTTCTAGGAGACAGCCAATTAAGGGAGTAGGACATTGGGACAAGATTCTACCCAGCTAGATTTAGATCAGGGCATGGTAGTACACACCATTAATCGCTGGAGATAAAGCTAAACAAATCTCTGGGTTCAAGGCCAGCCTGGGAAAGAGCAAGTTCCAGGTGAAGAAAAGCTTAAGTCCAAGTGTGGTGATACACACCCTTAATCCCAGCATTGATAAAGTTGAACAAGGGGTGGGATTTGTTCCAGCCCCAGCAATCAGTAGAACGCAGCAGTTTCAGCTATATGGCTCTGGCTTTATAGTCAAGAATAGAAGAGACTACTGGTGGAATTGTTACTGGTTAGCTAGAGCTAAGAAATTAGCAGTGATTAAAAGAGACCAGCATCATTGAAGTGAAATCTTTTGGAAAGTGTTTTCTGAGAGTACAAAGAAGCTGTATTCCAGCGATAGCCAAGGTTGTACCTTGTCCTGCAGCTGTAATTGGTAATGTATAAGAGACACCTAGGTGGTACTGGATTTGAAGTCATGAAGGGATCATGATGAACACCTGATACTTAGCACTGTGAGTGGCCATGGAAAGCCACTGGTGAAGGTTCATCCCCCGTTGCAGTTGACAGCCCAGGACAGAAGGGGCCATGCCAAAGAGTTGAGGCTTGGTACCATGCAGAGAGCCTATGAGAGGCTATTGTTGAAGCCTAGTTGCAGGAGAAGTCCCCAGCGTATTGGACATTCCAGTACCATGGAATAATCACCAAGAACAGCAGCATCAATGGAGTGGATCAACCATTGCTTAGAGTACTACAGAGGAAAGAGCTAGAGAAGTGAGACCAGCCCCTTAGTAGGACCATAGAAGATTATGTGTGGATCCAAGACATTAGAATGAGAAGTTGTAATGTTGAAGTTGCCTTGAATCCTCCAAGATGTTTGAGATGCCAAGGCCTCTTCTATATCTGGTGTTGTACATTTTTCTTTGGTCTTGAGGTTGTTTTGAAGAATAACTATTCATTATCATTGTGCCAGTTCTCTAGAGAATTTGTGTGCTATACAATTAGAAGCACACTGTGCACTAACACATTAACCTAGTTAAAATGATAGACTAAGTACTACACTATGTCTAGCATTGCCTTACTGTTCACTCGTGTGGTATTGTAGAAATATGAATAAAGTCCTTTTATAACTTGAATAATAATCTGACTTATCTGATGATGTCTTTGGACTTATTATGTAGTGGCCTTTACCATATCATTTGCAGTCAGGTATAGTGGCACATACCTTTAAACTGAGAACTTGGGAGACAAATGTAGGGAGACCTCTGTGAGTTCAAAGTCAGCCTGATCTACATAGTGAGTTTCAGGACAGCCAGAGCCACACAGTAAGACCCTCTAACAGGAAAAAACAAACAACAAACAAAGAAACAAACAAACAAGAAGTTTGAAAAGGCGTTGGTTAGTTTAGTGTGGTCTATACTTTAATAAATGTTAATTTCTTTCTGTGGCGTTTTAGCTGTCAATTCTTATTACGTGTGTGCATAAATGTCAATCTCTGGTATCAAGGACTTAATTATTGAAACGATGACTATTTATTATCATGTTCAGTGAATCCTTAAGTACAAAATTGCCCATCAGTTTCTAAAGAAGGCTGTGGCAATTACAGGCTTTCTGAACCTGTAATTAAATGAAAATGAAAATCTAGCTGTCTCTGTAAACACACAGCTTCATTTAGAGTAGCCAAGATATGCCTTCATGATGTTTTGTTTGGACTCTGTATTGACATTTGGTTAGGTCAGAATTCAGCATGTTGAAAGGAAGGAGGGTGTGTCTAAAATTCATTTTGACAGGTTCTGCTGCAAAATAGATTTCTTAAAGTACAGTGGCAGTAAAGTAACACAAGTTTCTGCAATGCATTGTTAGCCATCACTCTCCTGAAGCAGCTAAGGAGAAACAGTGATGAATTGCTCAGTGACCTACTTGGTGCAGGTTATAATACAAGCATCAATTTCTTCAAAAAAAAAAAATTGAAGTAGTCATTGACCATTCACTTTTTCAAATGTATACCCCATATTTCTTCTTAAAGGACTTAAGACTCGTAGTTTTCTAACTTAATGAGAAAGCAAAATGTAAAATTTGAAAATAGATCATGAGTCTCATACAAATATTCAGCAATGTATAGAAATGTGAGCTACTTAAACTAGTGCGAACTTTAATTTAGTACCATTGTAAAAATACTGAATAATAATTTTATAAATAATGGAAATTTTTACATGGGTAACTGAAGCAGTAGTAGATAATAATCTTCCTAATGCGATTGTTCTATTAATTGATACTAATGTGATTGTGTGTGTGTGTGTGTGTGTGTGTGTGTGTGTGTTGTGTGTGTGTGGGGAGAGAGAGAGATAGAGACAGAGAAGCAGAGAGATATTTTTCTTTTCTTTTTTGGTACAATTTTCTTCACATATTGTATGTGTCAGAACATGTCACAAGGGCATATAATCAACATTGTACATTTTCCTCTCTAGCAGTTTTTTTTTCTTTATGAGAAAGAGTCTTTTACTAAACCTAAACTTTTAATTTAGCAAGGTTGCTTGACCAGCAAGTCCCTGATATGCCTCTGTCCCTCTAGCATCAGCACAGCTGACATACACACTCAATATTATACTTTAGGTTTGTAATTATTTAGTGGCATAAACTAGTAAAACTACAAGATAGCTGACAAGATGTGACAATATCATTTCTAATGTGCAGTCCAAAAGTCTTAACAATTTTTAGCAGGTAGTCCATATGTTTTATGACATACAAATCTGTTTACAAGCATACACATTACAATTCCATAAAAGTAGAATATCAATTAAATTTTAAATGAACTATTGGTTTAATGAATAAGAGCTTTCATGATAGTAAAGTGAAAAATATTTGCTATAAAAATATAGCTCAAATAACTTTTGATTCTAGAGAGCTAAAATATAAAATTGTTTTTCCACAACAGTAAAAATAATTTTGAAATTAAAGTGAAATTTCTAAGTTTAATCACTTAAATAATACCTACTAATGTCCATAAGCTCTTGATAATGAGCTAAGTTTTTGAAATTATGTAAATGTAATTGACACATTAACAGTTGAAGTGGGATTGTTTTACTTATCTCAGTGGTTATGAGGGTTCTTTCTTACGATCTAAAAACGATATTAGAAGCATTAAGCTACAGTCAAATTACTGTAAATATGTTTTTTATCTATGTGCATATTGCTGTATTATCAAATTCATTTAATTATGGTACTTTTTTACTCAAGGGTCAGTATCATTTTTAGAAAGCTAGTAAGGTACAATATAATATGAAAACATTGAGACTTAGGACCACTTTCACAATCAATATCCTGTAAAACTGCTGCTCGAAGGTGAAGTGCTGTGATGAATAGACAGATCAATGGGACTGGAGTCTTAGCTCTGGCTCTGGGAAGCAGATATATTAGTGTGAGCTGTCAGCAGGCCATTATATATTGCTATCTAAACCAGATTCCCGGATCCCTCAACTTACATATAATTACACTGTACCAAGAAATTCTGTGATAGAAAAGAAACACACACAGTAGTCCTCTAAGAGCCAAGCAACACTGTCAACCATTTAAAAATGACAAGAAGCTCTGAGAAATGTAAGAGGTCCAGAGTCCTACTAAACAATACAAACCAAACCAAAGTAAATTGAGGTGATCGTTCAGTTGTCCCTTGGCTATCTTCCCTTTAAAACTGTCCTCTGCTTCCATGACTGTGCCTAATTTCCTCACCACTACATTCTATTACTTTTGAGTTCTTTTGAGAGATATTATGATAAATAATAAAAAGAGAGATATTAGATGTGGGATTCCAGGGACATTTTGTGTTCCTATTACAGTATGATCAGGTTTTCTTATGTTAATTATATTAAGGTGGTGACTCCCTTTCTCTTGGAGAAACCATGAAACAGTATAAACCTCTCCATTCACAGTGTCCTTCTTTGTATTAATTCATTCATATACTAAATCAACTTACCATAACATAACACATATGCTGAATCCATTCAATACATATAAGCATACATTTATGTGTTTTCTTCTGGGTGAGTGACTGCGTGACTAACTTTTTATATCCCATAGCCATTTGCAATTGATAGTTTCCTCTATTTTGGAAACACTTGTGTTCCATTATATCCCAAACATAACCTCTAATTATTAGCCTAATAAATATAGTGGCCAATAAATATATCTCTATATCTTGTTTTTCCTATAATATGTTTATATACTTATAGGAAATAAATTTATTATAATGCCAGGAGAAGTAATTTTACCTTTGTGGTAAGTGTGTGTGTGTGTGTGTGTGTGTCTGTGTGTGTGTGTGTGTGTGTGTGTGTGTGTAGCAAACATATATGTGTGAATGTGAGGAAGAGAAAGGGGAGAGGGTGAAAGGGAGGGAGAGGGAGAGGGAGAGGGAGATGAATTTGATAATTTTTCAGCCAAATTAAGTCCAGAATCAGGCAAGGCTGCAAGGACTACTATGTTCCCAAGTTCAAGAGAATCAAGCAAGTCTACACATGATTCTTTTGTTACCAAGTGTTGTGTGGAGGTTTCCATAAATCTCTATTAAAAGCCGCCCTACACAATAAGCAATTTTTATTGTCTTTTCTTGTGGATAAGGATGCTTGAGTTCTCAGCTAGTGCTCCAGCATCATGCTTGCCTAATTCCTCTCATGCTCCTTTTTCTTTTCCACATCTTCATGGATAACTGATACCCTTACCAAAGTTTAATTGGATATTTTATGTATTTACATTTCAAATGTTATCTGATTTCCTGGTCCTCCCCTCCTCCTGAGTTTATTAAGAATATCCCCACTCCCACCTCACAACCATGGCATTCCCCTACGTCTCCTATTGACGTCAGACAAGGCCCTCCTCTGCTACATATGTGGCTGGAGCCGTGGGTCTGTCAGTGTGTACTCTTTTGTTGGTGCTTTCATCCCTGGAAGCTCTGGGGCTCTGGTTGATTGATATGTTCCTTATCATGACTGTCATTGAGTCATTGCTGAAACTCTAAGCTCTCAAGTAAATCCTTACTATAAAGGCACTTTGTCAATGGTCTCACCCCAGCAATAAAAATAACTCATATATACCTATTATTTTAGACAATTAGACTCCAATTCTGTCTGGATTATTGTATTAATGGGACTTCTATGATCAAATATTTCATTTTATATTTGAATAATAATTTATTTATTGTTTATCAATATTTTATATTAATACCTAAATGTGTTTTTCAATTATCAGTCAAGTACCTATGGATAAAACTGGGGATTCAGATGAACCCCTAGTAATGGCAACTATATGCTACTGACATACAAGTAAAGCTATCACAGATACCAAGTCTAAAAAAAGATTAAAGGATCCTCAAGATATTCTTAACCAAACCAATATGTTCTACCTCTAGAGGCTCATTTGAGACTTTACAAATTCCTCTACATGGGCTTCAAAACTCCTATCAGTTACCAGATAATATTCCTATGCTGCCTGATAAAGGTTTAGGAATGAGAGATTGGTGAGATAAACGGATTTCACAAAATGATTTATTTCTGATTTATATTAATAAAATATCACATATTGAAGCCAGATTTTCTTCAAGTGGAATATTTAATCCTTCATGAACACTGCATAAAATAATAAATATAATGCAAGGTGAATAGTTCTGAGAATCAGGGTAGGAAACAAATAATGCATTAGCCTTATTAATGACTTTTATAGTCAACATTAAAGGATATTACAATTTTATTAATAATGAAAATTGTATGTATTATTTTAGAGTATTTCTATCTTCTTTTTTGGTTGAGGATTGTTTTGTGTCTTATATTATAATCAATTTTAGAGAAGGTACCATGAGTTTCAGAGAAGAAGGTATATTTTTTTGTTTAGGGTGAAATGTTCTATAGATACCTGTCAAATCCATTTGGTCCAAAACTTTTGTTAGTTTTACTGTGTTTCTGTTTAGTTTCTGTTTCCACAATATTTCCATTAGTATGAGTAGGTATTGAAGTTTCCCATTACTATTGTGTGAGAGGAAATGTATGCTTTGAGCTTTAGTAACATTTCCTTTCTGAAGGGTACCCTTTCTGTGGGTACCCTTGCATTTGAGACATAGAAGTTCAGAATTGAGATTCCCTTTGGGTGGATTTTCTTCCTTTGATGAGTATGTAGTGTCTTTCCTCATCTTGTTTGATAACTTCTTGTTGAAAGTCGATTTTGTTTAATATTAGAATGGTACTTGGTTTTGTGGACAATTTCCTTGGAAATTGTTTTCCAGCCTTTTACTCTGAGGTAATGTCTGTCTTTGTCACTGAGGTGTGTTTCCTGTATGCGGCAAAATGCTGGGTCCTCTTTATGTATCCAGTTAGTTAGTCTGTGTATTTTTAGTTCACTGATGTTAAGAGATATTTAGGACCAATGACCATTGCGACCTGTATATTTTGTTGTTAGGCTGCAATTACGTTTCTCTCTCTCTCTCTCTCTCTCTCTCTCTCTCTCTATATATATATATATATATATATATATATATATATATATATATATATATATATATTTTGAGTGTAAAAAATTAATTTCTCTTTTTCTTAGATGGAGAATCCTTCCTTGTATTACAGTTTTTCATCTATTATCCTTTGTAGGGCTGGATTTGTGGAAAGATGGTGTTTAAATTGGTTTTGTCATGGACTATCTTGATTTTTTCCCCATCTATGGTAATTGAGAATTTTGCTCAGTAACCAGGTATGGCGTTTTTGTTTTCTTAGGGTCTGTATGACATCTGCCCTGAATCTTCTGGCCTTTAGAGACTCTGTTAAGAAATCTGGTGTAATTCTGATAGGTCTGCCTTTATATATTACTTGACTTTTTCCCTTATCACTTTTATTATTTTTTCTTTGTTCTGTGCATTTAGTATTTGATTATTATGTGATGGGAGGAATTTCTTCTCTGGGTTGATTTATTTGGCATTCCGTATGCTTCTTGTATTTTTATGGACATTTATTTTTTATGTTGTAGAAGTTTTATTCTATAATTTTGTTGAAGATGTTTACTGTTAACCTCCCTGTTAGATTAACAAGGATCCCATTGGCTTATAGATACTCATCTTTTCCATTATTGGGGTTTACTTCTTGACAACCATTAATGGTTAAATATTTTGACAGACTGCTTTATAACCATGTCTCTTTCTTTTTTACAAATCCAAAATGGAGTTCACCTAGTTCAGAGTATCATTTCTGCAATTCCATTAATGACTACCTAGATATTAGTAATCAGAAATTCCAGGAGCCATCAAGGAGAAGCTAAAAACTAACAGTTGATCTTCCTGAGATTGTTCTACTATGAACTGTTAAAGTTAATATTAGAACTGCTACTCTAGGTAAAACCAAGAAGAGTTTCATTTTAGGAAAGTTTCCTGATATATATATATATATATATATATATATATATATATATATATATATATATATATCACTATTTGCCAACCCTTTTGAGCAGAACAGATGTCTTCAGAACTACAAAGATGTACTGTCTTATAGTGATTATATATAGACTAATGATTTCTTAATTCTTTTTTTTCTGGTTTTGCGTTTTATTGGGGTTTATTATGGAGGGATTATTATTGTTATTATTATTATTATTATTATTATTATTGAGGGTTTATTATTGGGGTTTATTATTATTATTATGGAGGAGCTGCCACCATAAAGTATGCCCCTCCCACCAAGCAGGTCCATTCTAATCCTCCTCCCTTGCCTTCTGGTGCTTTTTCTTTTTCTTTGTGCTGCTCTTTGTGCAGCTGGCAGCAGCCTCAGGCTCCTCAGAAAGTTTCCTTTACTTCTTAGGGGGATTTCTCAATTCTTAATGATGATCCTATAAAAAATCCTAAAATTATATAAATATCATTAAGCTCTTTTCTGCTATTAAGTCCTTTCTGATGTTAAACCTGCACTGAGAACTCTTGTCAGTCTTCAAGTGTCATTAGTTAATTGCTTCTGAGATAGAAGACAGGCTTCTACAACTTATACCACATTCCAAGAGTAAACCACCAATCAAAGAGTCCACATGGGGGAACCCGTGGTTCCAGTCCATATGTAGCAGAGGATAGCATTTTATGGCATCAATAGGAGGAGAAGCCCTTAGTCCTATGAAGGATAATTTTCCCAGTGTAGGGCAATGCCAGGGTGTTGAGGTGGAAATGAGTAAGTTGGAAGGGGAACATCCACATAGAAGCAGGAGGAGGAGGTGGAGAGGGGGGAACCTGAAAAGGGGATAACACTGAGAATATAAATACATAAACTATCCAATACAAAACATTAACAAAGGTCATAATAAGGGAACTAGCTTTTTACTACAGGTACAAGCAAAGAAGATAAAATTTTGACAAGTTTATCTATACCAAACTTCAGTAATTACTTAGTCAAAAATGTTATTTTTTTAACTTTCCATGAACCTGCTGAGTTGGTGAGAAATGATAAATGTTTAGCTAGATAATTACTCTTAATGGATATGTACGTAAATATGCTCTTTTGTAAATTTATTTTTAAATTTATGATTTCAATTCATGACTAAACTTGTTGTGAACTTTATACCATATGGTTATGTATTCTAAAAGATATATGTGCTGAGGACAAAGAGAAAAGCCCCCTCACTCCCTTTTCTTAGAGAAGCATAATAGGAAACGTTTTAGAGAGAAATGAGAAATAAATATTAAAATTACATTTCAAAATGTCTGTTTTTCTTCCTGCCACTTTAACTAGTAGACTGAGAGAGCATCTCAGTTCCTGAAGAAATAGAACAAAGGTTATATTACTGAATAACCCACTGTCACACTACAGGTGTTAATCTCCTAAACCAGTTGTTTTTAACTCTCAGAATGAGTAAAAAAGTTTTCAGGATTTTTTGGAAGTTAACAACCACCATTCCATATATTTAAAGAGCTAGAACACCTGAAGGGTATCAGTCTTTAATGCTATACTTGCATTGTACAGTGTCTCCCTTGAATCCATTCCAGGCTGGAGGCCTCCAACACAAGTTTGTTTTTGTCCAAAAGAAATAGATAAATATTTTGATAGACATGAAGGAATGTGGTTGATTAATTATATTTTCTAGATTTACCTACCGTTAGTTATAAGGCAAATATGAAACAGTGATAAAATATTTCAAAAACATATAAATTTATATATATATATAATTCTTATATATTATCATATAATAATATGATATATGCAAATGTACACACATATGAATGTACATGTGTATCACACACATACACATATATTATATATATACAAATATCCTATATCATATATCATATGTAACATGTCATATTTCACATCTCACAAGTTAAATGTCATATATTAATTATCATGCACATATATCATATATTACATATGAGATATATCATGTATTATGTATCAGATATCACTCATATATATTATATAAGGTAATATAAAATATATTAGTTTAATATATAATATTACACGATATATGTAATACACATCATAGAAGTCTAAACTATACCTTCTGGTGGCCCAACACAATATACTAAATTAGAAACTTGATACCATACTTTGTCACCTTGGAACGGCAGATAACTTTGGGAAAAGGGCAGAATCTTAATGTGTTTTATTTGTTATACACACATATATTGCCAACTATAAAGAACAGGCTTCTTTTTTTTTGTTTGTTTGAGTGTTTATGTTTGTTTGTTTTTATTTTTGATATGGTAGCTTTAATTATTCCCATGGTGATGTAAAGTATTTCAAAAATAAAAATATTGTAATTTATTCAATAAACACTCATACATGTCCATATGTAGACTTCATCCTTCATTATATTTGTTTTCTCATGGCAATGGCAATCAAACCAAGCTTAACACCAATCCCAGGGCTTTTGGATTCCTAGGCATATAATCAACTTTTGACCTATATCTGAAGAAGTATTATTTATTCTACTTTTGAATATGGTTTGGTCCTCTATGCAGGAAAGACAATTAGATGATATTTTTAGACTAGCTAGGGACCTGTGAACTAAGAATCTATACAGTTAACTCCTTGGTTAAAAGGATTTTTAGTTCTTGCAGAGGACTGGCTTGTGATCTAGCACCCAACCCAGCTTCTCGCAAATGTCTCTAACTCTAGCTCCAAGAAATCTAATGCCTTTTTCTGGTATCCAAAGGTGTCAGCACACACTTCCAATTTAGAGTCCATGTATAATGTCTGGCTCTAGATCTCTGCACCTGTATCCATTTTTTGCCAAAGGAAGCCTCTCTGATGATGAGTGAACAAGGAATCTATCTATGAGAATATCAAAATATCATTAGGAATCATATTTTTGATTTTTATTTTACCAATTATGTTTTGTTCTATCAGTCTCTACTATTAAGTATCCAGCTCCAGCCATCCAGGCAGTGTTATTGTAATAATAATGGCTCCTGAAGATCTCTTTACTGAAATTAAAACATTTTCTAGCTAAGGAATTTAGTAATGTACTACAAGAGGTATCATATTGCAATACAAGGAAATTCTAAGTCATGACAAGACAAATAAAATATTTAAAAAGAATCAGCTGAACATTCCAAAGTATTGTTGGCTTCAATTTAACACTGTCTTTACAGTTTCACCTTCCTTTTTTTTTTATACTCAGTCTGGAAGAAATTAAGCTGGGCTTTTTCCAAAATTCATAGACAGAAACAAGACTTGTATCTTAAATCAGTAAAAACCTCTACTTTCAACTGTCTATGCA
This sequence comes from Rattus rattus, assembly GCF_011064425.1. NCBI lineage: Eukaryota > Metazoa > Chordata > Mammalia > Rodentia > Muridae > Rattus > Rattus rattus. Next base: position 81,188,603 of record NC_046156.1, read on the forward strand.
ATGGAAAATCATTAAGGAATTACATGCTTATTGCTATCCCATCTAGGACTGATTATCTAGGTCTTGTAAACAGATGTTCAATGGCAACGAACTTTATAAGAATATTGATCAAATTTCACAGCCCTGTGCTTCTTGTACTGTTAATAATCCTGAAGAAAATAAACCTTGCCCCTATTGGCTTTTGTTTAGAGGGGATAATATTCATTATACAGATGAATATTAGCTAATAGCTTTTATCTAACTTCCACCTGATGAAGAATTCAAATAATTATTTTTTGTTTTCTTTATACATTCAACCAAACTCTATTTAAGAAGGCTAGCAAAGTACCCAAAGCCTTTCTCCAGGTGAATATTTTTGCAGTCTGGTTACTCACAATCATTTAAAAGCAGTAATAATTTTATCTTAGTTTTTCAGATCAACCAGTTTATAGCTAAGTATCTAGCACTTAGTCATTATCTTTGTTCTTTTCAGAGAAACATTATAATCAATCATCAAAATTATTTATTAAAAGTTATCCCAAGATACTTGTATGAACTGTAGGGCAAAATTGCCAATAGTTCTACTTAGAATCCCTTTGAAATCCTCTGACATAATGTTCTTTTAAGGCACATCATGAACAAACTTCCCTATATTCACTTCACTTCATAAATGACAAAACAAAAAAAAAAGCCAATATGCCTTGTACTAAGTTTTAGAAGATAATTTTAAGTGCCAAATTTGTTGCAAACACAAGATGAACTATATACATATATGCATACACATGTACAGAAAAATGTACACACATACTCACACTCATATGCACATACACAATTTTATTAAAAATACAGTTTCATACAATACCATCTTATCATATTTCCCCCTTCTTTATTGCCATCCTATCTACTTCCCCATCCATGTAACTCCAAGCCATTATTCTCTCCCTCTTGAGAAAACAGAGGCCAAGAATCCCCACGATTACAGAAACACACAAACAAAAATTACAACACATACATATATACAGACCCACAAACACAAAAGTAAATCCATAAAAATCTCTCTCTATATGTGAACCCATAATATACAAAACCACGTTTCTTTTTTTAATTAATTAATTTATTTATTTTTACAATCCAGATTTCATTCCCCTCCTAGTCTGTCCTCCAACTGTTCCATATCCTAAACCTTCTCCCCACACCCCATTCTCCGCAAGGATATTCCCACCCTACCCACTCCACCAGACCTCTAAACGTCCTGGTGCCTCCATTCTCTTGAGGGTTAGGTACATCTTCTCTGACTGAGCCCAGATCTGAGAGTCCTCTGCTGTATGTGTGTTGGAGGCCTCATGTCAGCTGGTGTATGCTGCCTGGTTGGTGATCCAGGGTTTGAGTGATCTAAGGGATACATGTTAATTGAGACTACTGGTCCTCCTACAGGGTTGCCTTCCTCCTCAGCTTCCTCCAGCTTTTCCATAATTCAATAGAGGGGTCAGCAAGTCCTGTTCATTGGTTGGGTGCTCATATCTGCCTCTGACTCTTTCAGATGCTTGTTGGGTCTTTTGGAGATCAGTCATGATAGTTCTCTATTTGTAAGTGTGCCATACCCTCAGCAGTGGTGTCAGGTTTTGGGACCTCACCTTGAGCTAGAACCTTCTTTAGGCTTATCACTGGACCTTCTTTTCGTTGGACTCTTCTCCATTTCCATCCCTGCATTTCTTTAAGACTGGAAATATTCTGGGTCAGAGCTTTGACTGTGGCATAGCAACCCCGTCCCTCACTTGACGTCCTGTCTTTCTGCTGGAGGTGGGTTCAATAAGTTCCCTCTTCCCACTGTAGGGCATTCAATCTAGGGTCCCTCCGTTTGAGTCCTGAGGGCCCTCTCACTTCCCAGTTCTCTAGTACAATCTAAAGCATCCTCCCAACTTCCTCCACTGCCAAATTTATTGCAAAAACAAGATGGACTATGTACATATATACATACACATATAGAGATAAATATATATACACATACACTCACACACATGCACATACACAGTGTTATTATAAATAAGTTTTTCAGGTTGGGGATTTAGCTCAGTGGTAGAGTGCTTGCCTAGCAAGCGCAAGGCCCTGGGTTCGGTCCTAGCTCTGGAAAAATAAATAAATTTTTCGTATAAGACATTCTTATCAAAATCCCCTTTTCCTACTGCTATCTTGTCTACTTCCCCATCCATGTAACTCCAAGCTATTATTCTCTCCCTCTTGAGAAAACAGAGTTTTAAAAAAAAACTAGAATTATAAAAACACACAGACAAAAATTACAACACATACATATATACAAAGACACGCAGACACAAAAATAAATCCATAAAAACTCTAAATGTGAACCCATAACATACAAAACCATGTTTCTTTTTTTTTTTTTATCTGTCTGTCTCTGTACCAATACCATGCAGTTTTTTTTTTTTTTTTTTTTTTTTATTAACTTGAGTATTTCTTATATACATTTGAATGTTATTCCTTTCCCGGTTTCGGGCAACATCCCCCTCCCCCTCCCTTCCTTATGGGTGTTCCCCCCTCCCCTCCCCATTGCTGCCCTCTCCCCAACAGTCTAGTTCACTAGGGGTTCAGTCTTAGCAGGACCCAGGGCTTCCCTTCCACTGGTGCTCTTACTAGGATATTCATTTGCAACCCTCTGAGGTCAGAGTCCAGGGTCAGTCCATGTATAGTCTTTGGGTAGTGGCTTAGTCCCTGGAAACTCTGGTTGGTTGGCATTGCTGTACATATGGGGTCTCGAGCTCCTTCAAGCTCTTCCAGTTCTTTCTCTGATTGTTCAACAGGGGTCCTGTTCTCAGTTCAGTGGTTTCCTGTGGCATACGCCTCTGTATTTGCTGTATTCTGGCTGTGTGTCTCTCATGAGCGATCTGCATTCACATTTTGATCATCCGTCTTGAGTTTCATTTGTTCTAGGGCATCTAGGTAATTCAAGCATTTGGGCTAATAGCCACTTATCAATGAGTACATACCATGTATGTCTTTCTGTGATTGTTAGCTCCACCAGGATGATAGTTTCAGTTCCAACCATTTGCCTACTGAATTTCACAAAGTCATTGTTTTTGATAGCTGAGTAATATTCCATTGTGTAGATGTACCACATTTTCTGTATCCATTCCTCTGTTGAAGGGCATCTGGGTTCTTTCCAGCTTCTGGCTATTATAAATAAGGCTGCGATGAACATAGTGGAGCACGTGTCTTTTTTATATGTTGGGGCATCTTTTGGGTATATGCTCAGGGGAGAGGTATAGCTGGATCCTCAGGCAGTTCAATGTCCAATTTTCTGAGGAACCTCCAGACTGATTTCCAGAATGGTTGCAGCAGTCTGCAACCCACCAACAATGGAGGAGTGTTCCCCTTTCTCCACATCCTCGCCAGCATTTGCTGTCACCTGAGTTTTTGATCTTAGCCATTCTCACTGGTGTGAGGTGAAATCTCAGGGTTGTTTTGATTTGCATTTCCCTTATGACTAACGATGTTGAACATTTCTTTAGGTGTTTCTCAGCCATTCGGCATTCCTCAGCTGTGAATTCTCTGTTTAGCTCTGAACCCCATTTTTTAATAGGGTTATTTGCCTCCCTGCTGTCTAACTTCTTCAGTTCTTTGTTTATTTTGGATATAAGCCCTCTATCTGTTGTAGGATTGGTAAAGATCTTTTCCCAATCTGTTGGTTGCCGTTTTGTCCTAACCACAGTGTCCTTTGCCTTACAGAAGCTTTGCAGTTTTATGAGATCCCATTTGTCGATTCTTGATCTTAGAGCATAAGCCATGGGTGTTTTGTTCAGGGAAATTTTTTCCAGTGCCCATGTGTTCCAGATGCTTCCCTAGTTTTTCTTCTATTAGTTTGAGTATATCTGGTTTGATGTGGAGGTCCTTTATCCACTTGGACTTAAGCTTTGTACAGGGTGATAAGCATGGATCGATCTGCATTCTTCTACATGTTGACCTCAGTTGAACCAGCACCATTTGCTGAAAATGCTATCTTTTTTCCATTGGATGGTTTGGCTCCTTTGTCAAAAATCAAGTGCCCATAGGTGTGTGGGTTCATTTCTGGGTCTTCAATTCTGTTCCATTGGTCTATCTGTCTGTCTCTGTACCAATACCATGCAGTTTTTATCACTATTGCTCTGTAATACTGCTTGAGATCTGGGATAGTGATTCCCTGAAGTCCTTTTTATTGTTGAGGATAGTTTTAGCTATCCTGGGTTTTTTGTTATTCAGATGAATTTGCAAATTGTTCTGTCTAACTCTTTGAAGAATTGGATTGGTATTTTGATGGGGATTGCATTGAATCTGTAGATCGCTTTTTGGTAGAATGGCCATTTTTACTATATTAATCCTGCCAATCTATGAGCATGGGAGATCTTTCCATCTTCTGAGATCTTCTTCAATTTCTTTCTTCAGAGTCTTGAAGTTCTTATTGTACAGATCTTTCCCTTGCTTGGTTAAAGTCACACCGAGGTACTTTATATTATTTGGATCTATTATGAAGGGTGTCGTTTCCCTAATTTCTTTCTCGGCTTGTTTCTCTTTTGTGTAGAGGAAGGCTACTGATTTATTTGAGTTAATTTTATACTCAGCCACTTTGGTGAAGGTGTTCATGAGGTTTAGTAGTTCTCTGGTGGAACTTTTGGGATCACTTAAATCTACTATCATATCATCTGCAAATAGTGATATTTTGACTTCTTCTTTTCCGATCTGTATCCCCTTGACCTCCTTTTGTTGTCTTATTGCTCTGGCTAGAACTTCAAGAACTATATTGAATAAGTAGGGAGAGTGGGCAGCCTTGTCTAGTCCCCTGATTTTAGTGGGATTGCTTCAAGTTTCTTCCATTTAGTTTAATGTTAGCAACTGGTTTGCTGTATATGGCTTTTTACTATGTTTAGGTATGAATCTTGAATTCCTATTCTTCAGGACTTTTTTATCATGAAGGGTGTTGAATTTTGTCAAATGCTTTCTCAGCATCTAATGAAATGATCATGTGGTTTTTGTTCTTTCAGTTTGTTTATATAATGGATCACGTTGATGGTTTTCCAGATATTGAACCATCCCTGCATGCCTGGGATGAAGCCTACTTGATCATGGTGGATGATTGTTTTGATGTGCTCTTGGATTCGGTTTGCCAGAATTTTATTGAGTATTTTTGCATCGATATTCATAAGGGAAATTGGTCTGAAGTTCTCTTTCTTTGTTGGGTCTTTTGTGTGGTTTAGGTATAAGAGTAATTGTGGCTTCAGAAGAAGGAATTCGGTGCAGTGCTCCATCTGTTTCAATTTTGTGGAATAGTTTGGATAATATTGGTACGAGGTCTTCTATGAAGGTCTGATAGAATTCTGCACTAAACCCGTCTGGACCTGGGCTCTTTTTGGTTGGGAGACCTTTAATGACTTCTTCTATTTCCTTAGGAGTTATGGGGTTGTTTAACTGGTTTATCTGTTTCTGATTTAACTTCGGTACCTGGTATCTGTCTAGGAAATTGTCCATTTCCTGCAGATTGTCAAGTTTTGTTGAATATAGGCTTTTATAGTAAGATCTGATGATTTTTTGAATTTCCTCTGAATCTGTAGTTATGTCTCCCTTTTCATTTCTGATTTTGTTAATTTGGACACACTCTCTGTGTCCTCTCGTTAGTCTGGCCAAGGGTTTATCTATCTTGTTGATTTTCTCAAAGAACCAACTTTTGGTTCTGTTGATTCTTTCTATGGTCCTTTTTGTTTCTACTTGGTTGATTTCGGCTCTGAGTTTGATTATTTCCTGCCTTCTACTCCTCCTGGGCAAAACCATGTTTCTTAACCAATAGCATAACTGCTAATTATCATCTACTGGATATCTGTGTGGGCAATATCAGTGCTAAGAACACCCTTTGGAAAGTCTTTCTTTTATTTATGTCTTCTCCTACAAGCATCAAGAGAAAATTGCCAGCTAAATTCATCACTAATGAGACTCAGTCATAGAAAAGAGGTCCTCAAGAACCAGCATCCCCCATAGGCTCTTGGAAAACTGATGTTAATTACATACCCAATTGAATACATGTATGAAAGTTTTATTGGTGACTTGTTCCTTGATACAATGCCATGACTTCAACCTTGATTCAGTCTTGACCCAGTTCTGCATCCATATTCCCATGTTAGACATAGAGCAATCAAGACAAATGCAGGTCTGAGGATTGAAAACTATTTTCAGGGCTTCTAGAATTCAATGGTGGGTGTATGAATCTTTTACGGATAAATTGAATAAAATAAAACAGAACATTAATAATGACAGAACTATTTTACATTAGTGTTAATTCTCCCCAAAATCAAAATGAATATGACAATTGCTTTTAATAAGAGCAGAGAGTATAAAACTACAGAGAAATAATAAGCTTTTTCCTGGTCTTTACCAAGAGAAAAATAATGTCAACCAAAAAAATATAACCACATAGAAATTGGGTGTACACTTGCAAATGTAGAATAAATAAGCATAAATGAATCCAAAAGAGGTTATCTATGTTAGAGTGTATCATTGTGTTGAGAACGACAAAACCTTCACTACTAAATATTAACCAAATGATGTTAATATATAGACAGACATTTCTTTTATTACCTCAAAACATCACTATCTTTCATGTGTCTCAATTATTTTCTTTTTATTCACTATCTTTCATTTGTCTGAACTCTAAAACTCTAGACGACTATTAGACTCAATGCTCCATAGAAATGATCCTTGATACTCGTTACTCCCATGATATACTGAGAAAAGTTCTTTAGTATACTATATAGATATAGAGGCAGCAAGTAGAAACTTTATATCAATCTGTTAATATATCTATAACACTTAACAGTTTTCCATTAGTATAATTACATAAATCCTCTTTGTTCAGCATAGCACATCACATCACAAATGATAATTTTAGCATATTGTAATCCATACTAGTTCACTAAAATTTTCTCTATGACAACTCAGGGAATTTCTCTTAAATCTAGTATCCAAATTCAAAGAAAAAAAGATCTATAGAAGTTAGTTATATTACTTAAGTTATATTCATAGCCAATTGTAGGATTTTTGCATTATTATGAAGGTTCAACATTAATGTATATTTTAATTACTTCTGATCATTACTGTTTTGATTTATATGGTTGAAAACTCAGATTTAAAATATTTAAAACAATACTACTTCTCTTAAAAAGTAACTTTAGTTTGGACGTATATTTTCTTGGTGGAAGTGAATTGTCTCTATTATAAACTTGAGGATTCCATTAGCCTTAGAACCACTCAAGTTTAACTGGTCTTGATTTAATTTCATTTGCATTTCATTAACCCTCAGTTGGTCTCATGACTAGTACACCAATTTTTCTATGTAACTCCTGATCATCTATTTAATCTTGCAAATTTGTTACCTACATTTTAGTTTGCTTAACATATCCCAATATATAATATTTAATTATATAGAGATATTGACCACTTCTGAATTACAATACTACTTGTTTTGAATAAAATCAGAGATTTATATAAAAAAGTATTTGCTCCTTTTGCTATTCAGATATTTTATTTATTTTATATTAATCATTTTATTCATTTACATTTCAATGATATCCTCCTTCCCAGTTACCCCTCCACAAAACACCCATCTCTTTCCCCTTCCCCCCTCCCCTTTGTCTCTTTGAGGGTGCTTCTCCACCCACTCACCAACTCCCACCTTGTCACTCTAGCTTCCTGCTATGCTGGGACATCAAGAATCCACAGGAACAAAGGCCTTCCCTCCCATAGATTTCAGATATTTTACTAGTGAAATACACCAGAGGGTTAAGGCATCCATTATATAGGAACAAAAGTTTACATCATTCTGGCCTTCCTTCACATTTTGTACAAATTTTTCAAATTTTTGTGCTATCTAAGAAAGGTTGAAACACAAGGCATATTATTAAAAGTATGTATTCTCCTTTTTTTATTCCCTAATTCTTCACATCAGTAAAACAAGGGTTCCCAATAGATTTAAAGAGAGAACACAATGCTAATTCTGAGCTACAAACATCACTGCACAAGGCATAGTATTGATAATACATAAGGATTATTATATACAAGGCATTGATCTAGAAAAAAATATAGAGTAGAGAAAGCCTCACTGAAATATAAACAAATGACATGGACATTTAGTGAAGAAAAAAGACATGTGTCTACTCACAAACAAGTAAAGCATGAATAGTTTAAATGATACATTAACATTTCTATAATTAAATAAAAATCTCATGTTTATTGAAATCTAAGTATGTGCTTTGACTTTTTACAAGATATTTTCTGTTTTTCTTATCATAGATAAATTTCAATGCAAAGTTATTTATCAGAATTTTGTCAAATCAAGAACTAATCTGTCTTAGGGCAGAATCTGAAATGGCTAAATATGTGTCACATTTATGGATATGATAACAAACCACACTCTTCCAAGACACTAGAGAATAAATTACCAAAAATTCTTTGGCATTAGAAATAAATTCACATAATTTATACAATGTATAAAAATATGAATTCATAAAATTATTCTCCAAATATAGGACTCTTAAAAATTTCAAACTGTAAAATGGGCTCAGGAAATATAATATTTAAAGGCAGTAGAGAAAGGCAGTTTGTAGTGATTTAATATTAATCATAATTTTAAATCAATGGGTTATTATCTATATGAAGATACTTACAATGCCTCATAGCAAAAAAAAAGTGTTTTGGTGTCAATAGCTTGATCCTTATCCCCACATTGATCTTAAGACATGAAAGGTAGTGTTCTTTGTGAGAAACTGGGCATGTTGCAGAATCTGTATGAGGAAATGACCTACCTGTTCTTATGGAAGAAAAGTAAGCAACTATCCGTCCTCTGTAAATGTACCTCAACAGGCATAAAATGTCAGGTCATAATTTGCCCTATTGGTGTTTAAATAACTACATGGTACTGCTTCCTAACATTCTACAACTTTGCTGCAAAATGCTAATTAGATATTCCAGCAGTCTGTGTAACCCCAGGCTTTTCCACATGTGTCCAACTTCCCAAAATACCGACTTTGAGAAATATTTCTTGAATAAAAGCCTAAGACAAAGGCTTTGACATATTTCTGCTAGCACATAACACAATTACCTTGTTTATTTTAGTCTGTGTCTTAATATGAGTTTAGTTACTTCTCCCAAGTTTCAAGCAACTGTCTTCCCAAGCCTGACTCTGTCCCAGAAATCCTTGCTCTATACTGAAACTTCCACCTCCCTATTTCCTGCCTCAGTTAATGGCCATCAACATGTGATGCTTGTATATATTGCATAAGAATTTTTTTCTTAGAGTCTTACGGTTTAATTTCTTGTCCTATCCTGGGATTTACATTTGGGAATTCCTAATATGGGGTGTGGTAGTTTGGTTTTGAGATTAAAGATTTTTTTTAAAATGAATTATTGTAGAATATCTACCCTTTATAACCTATGAAGTTATGAAGATGGTTTTTAAACTAGAAAAGAAAGTTCTTTCTCATTTCATGATGTGTATATCTCTATACATTAGCACAATGCAAATCTAAGAAAGGTTCATCAGCAGACAGATGAAGCATAATATCTCAGAAAGGACCAAGAACCAGTTTCAATGCAAGCAAAGGACATTTTTTGGAAGCCTATGAGAAATACCTAATTTTTATAAGATCTATGGAATGATTAGCAAGTAATGCATTCTTCTTTGCAATTTTAATATTTTAATATTATATGATTATGGATCTCTTATGAAAAATTTATATATGTGTAATGATCAAATCCAGCTACTTAGAAACACTGTCTCCTTAAGAACCTTTTAAAGTTTTATTAGCAAAACATATTTTATTAACAATCATATAACATAGACGTATAAGAATTATGTGTTAATTCTGTGTAAGAATAGAGCAATAGGCTTTGAGTCAAGTCATTATAATTATATACATATAAGAACTTTATATTTGCATTCTTAGAACTCCTTGTAGTTACACAGAAAAAACCGTACTTTTATGCAGATAAAAAAAACAATATTAGTATATTGCAAATAATTGCACACAGCCAAGTTTATTACTATATTGTTGAAAATTGCTGACAGATACAATTTATTTAGATACCTGTCAATGGATGGAAGGATATGTAAAATGTCTAGGGAAGAAGTGTATGTGTGTGTGTGTTTATAATTTCCTGAGTCATTTCCCTAGAGGAACATATTTCTGGTATGACTGCTATGACTATGACACAGTTGGGACTTACCTAGTAGACTATAAATCGTATGTATTATTCTTTAATTTTCAGCTATATGGATGGAACCAGACAATATTTGGTTAAGTGAAAAATACAAATAATGAAAGAGAGATGTTTTATACCTTATAGTCTTGTACAGAGATGTGAAAATGAGCAGGACACAAGCACCTGTGTTCTAAGTTGCATGGGGTTGGCATGAATGCACAGTGTCCAGTTTGGAGCAGTACCATGGCCATCACAGTGGTTCCTGCCAGACAGCTCAGTGCCACTGCAGAATTTACAGCTCATTATATTTTATGAGCTTAAAAGTATATAAAGATTCAAGTAAAACCAATGTTCCAACGTTTCCAAAATCCACTTCAGCAAAGAGTATGGCATAGGTGGACTCTAACTGAATACAACAAAATAGGCCATAGGTGTAATACTAGGCAGGAACACTATTCCAGCAGAGAAAATATTAGAGATGCCAATCAATGAATTATGTCATTTTTATCTTGTAGCCAGGATCAAGGAAGGTCAAGCTAAAGAACAGAAGTAAATGTATTATCAATATTAAGCCCATTGGTATGATTACAAATGTTTGTAAATGAAAGGCCACTAAGCTACATAAATAGATCTGATATAAAATTTTAAATATTACAGGATGTATATGATGATAAGAGGGGAAAGAAATGAATATCAAATAATCAATATTGAAACTGAAAAATAGTCAATTATCTCTCACAATTTTTATAGAAATGCTCTTGTCAGGTTGCAAATCAGTCAGGAAATGCCATCTGCAGATAGACAAGGACTCATTTTTCCAGGCAGCAGTGTCACATGCTTTTAATCTTAGCACAAGGGAGGCAAATGGATCTCAGAGTTCAAGGTCTTCTTGACCTACAATGTGAGTTCCAGGAGAGCTAGAACTACACAGGGAAACTCTGTCTCAAAACAAAACAAAACAAAGCAAAAAAAAACAACAACAAAAAAGAAAGGGAGGATTGAGGGAATGAAAGAAGGAAGGAAGGAACGGACGATTGGAGAGAGGGGAGAAGATAGGAAGGTAGGAGGGAGAGAGGAAGGAAGAGAGGGAGAGAGGGAGAGAGGAAGAGTGATAGAGGGAGAGAGGAGAGAGGGAGAGAAGGAGAGAGGAAGAGTGATAGAGGGAGAGAGGGAGAGAGGGAGAGAAGGAGAGGGAGAGGGAGGGAAAGAGGGAGGGAGAGAGGGAGAGAGAGAGAGAGAGAGAGAGAGAGAGAGAGAGAGAGAGAGAGAGAGAGAGAGTCTTTAAGGTCCTCATCAGGTTTGATTGAGCATTGAAAATTTGGGTTTATGGGTATTCAAAGTAGCAAATTATGGCGGTAGATGAGAAATTGGCATAGCTATTACCAAATTGATCAATAAGTGAAATAATGACTGTATTCATAGGTGGCTAGAAAGGTGAGTAGGGAGAATCAATTTCTTGGTGTGATTTGCTCTTGGCCAAAGATACTCTATGTAACAAGATCATTATAATTGCTGAGACTATTATACATAGGCTTCATCAAAAGTAAATAAACCTAACTGCTGAATATTGGATTCAATGTTTGGGTCATAGTATATACCCATATCTTATGTGAGTTGCAAGATAGCAGGTACAGAAAATATCAAAATGTAGTTCTTCAGATTGCACCTGAATTAGAGTATCATGATTCAAGATACAATCAATTAAGAATAAGATTAAAAGGGAAATTTTTCACATTATTGCATTCTTCTTTATACCTGTCCATTTTGATATAGGACTGATATTTTGAAATAAATAATAACCCAAATAATGGCATTGTATCAGAAATTTATTTCTTTGAGATTTGAGGTACATGCTTTGTGTTTTCCTGCTATATTGTTTCCCATTTCATCCTTGGTAATGAAGAACAGTGAATTAACAGCTTCCCTATAATAAATCTTTATGGGTTGTGAAAAGGTGCCTATACTTTACCTTGCCCAGTATTTTAAAATATTTCACAAGATCAATTTTAATTCTTCATAAACTATCAACAATACTCAGATCAATGGAGACTAGGATTTGCACATATCACAGTATTATTTTACATAAAGGTAGGAGTTGCTTTATCCTAAATAAATTGTGCCTACCTGCAGAGACTAAAATTAATGGTTAAGCTATCTTTAGTATGTTTTCTTTAAATTTTTTCCTGGTTTGTTTAGAAATTTTAACTTAGGTAATTGCTCACCAAGTTTCAAAATTTCCAACATCACATTGATGAGTGATGTAGTTGTAAAGAATTTTAATAAAACCGCCCACCAAGTTATGTGAGAGGGCACACATTTCTTCTCTCTCAAAACAATGTTTCTTTCTTTTGCCTCTAATACATTTTATTTAAGACTGCGTTAATTTAACAAGAAATATTGGAAAGGTACTTATCACATTTCTTTACCAAGTTTAAATCATATACAATGCAGATAATGGTTCATAATTTCCAATGCTAATTCATGTTTTATTTAGATTGTAGTCATGGATCCTATAAATCTCAAGTTTTCTATTTGTTGAGATTGATTTTTCTTTTTCTTTTTTTTTAATATTCTATAATATTTTTTCTATCCAAACTTGGTCTACTGTTGGTCCACCCTTGGACTGTTCCACATCCCACACTTCTCTCCCCATCTCCTAGATGATGTCCTTACCCCACCCACACTCCACCAGACCTCCCCACTCCCTGTGGCTTCTAGTATCTCAAGGGTAAGTCACAGCTTCACTCACTGAGTCCAGACCCAGCAGTCTTCTACTGTATATGTGTTCGGGACCACTAACCAGCTCTTATATGCTGCCTAGCTTGGTGTCTGTGAGATCCCAGGGATCCAGGTTAGTTGAGACTGATGGTTTTCCTCTAGGGTTGCCCTCATCCTTAGATTCTCCCAGCTTTTCCATATTTCAACCAAAGGGTACCTGACTTCAGTCAGTTGGTTTGTTGTAAGTATCTGCATCTGTTGAAGTAAGCTACCGTTGGGCCTCTCATAGCAAAACGATGCTTGGCTCCTATCTGTAAGCAAACGATACCATCAGTAACAGTGTCAGGTCTTGGAGTCTCCCCTTGAAATGGATCTTATGTTGAGCTGCTCATTGTACTTCATTTCCCTCAGTCATTTCTTCATTTGTGTCTCTACAGTTCTTTTAGACAGGAACATTCTTGGGTTAGAGTTTTTGACTGTGAGATTGCAACCCCATCCCTCCATTTGATGCCCTGTCTTTCTACTGGATGTGGACTCTATATGTTCCCTCTCCCCACTATTGGGCATTTCATCTAAGGCCCCTCTTTTTGAGTACTGAGAGTCTCTCACCACCCAGGTCTCTTATACATTATAGATGCTACACACACCTCCCACCTCAAGGTTGCATATTTCCATTCATTCTGTTGGCCCTCAGGGCTTCTCTCCTATCTCTCCCCTTCCCCAATACCAAATCATGTTCCATTTCTCCTTCTTCTCCCCTTTCCTACCCCAGCCAAGTGGATCAAGGACCTCCAGATAAAATCAGATATACTGAATCTAATAGAAATGAAAATGGGATAGAAGAACCTAGAACACATTGCCACAAGAGACAATTTCCTGAACTGAACACCATTGGTTCATGCTCTAAGATTAACAATTGAAAAGCTTCTGTAAGGCAAAAGACAATGCCAACAGGACAAAATGGCAATCTGCAGAATAAGAAAATATCTTTACCAACCCTATATCTGATATAGGGCTAATATCCAATATGGACAAAGAACTCAAGAAGTTAGATTCCAGAAAACCAAATAATTCTATTAAAAAGGGGGTACAAAGCTAAACAAAGAACTCAACAGAGGAATTGTGAAATGGCCGAGAAGAACTTTAAGAAATGTTCAATTTCCTAAGTCATCAGGAAAGTAAAAATCAGAGCAACCCTGAAATTCAATCTTACATTAATCAGAATAGCTAAGATCAAAAACTCAGGTGTCAGTAGACGCTGGCGAGGATGTGGAGAAAGAGGAATATTCACCCATTGTTGGTGGCATTGTAAACTGGTACAACTATTCTGGAAATCAGTCTGGAGGTGCCTCAGAAAATTGGACATAGAGATACCTGAGGACTGAGCTATATGCTATACCACTTCTGGACATATACACAAAAGATGCCCCAACATATAACAAGGACACATGCTCCACTAGGTTCATAACAGCCTTATTTATAATAGCCAGAAACTGAAAACAACAGAAAACATGGTACATTTACACAGTGGAGTACTACTCAGCTATTTAAAAACAATGACTTTATGAAATTCTTAGGCAAATGGATGGAACTAGAAAATATCATCCTGAGCGAGGTACCCAATCACAAAAGAAGACACATGTGTGTACTCACTGATAAGTTGATATTAGGCAAAAAGCTCAGAAAACCCACAATACAATTCACACATCATATTAAGCTTAAGAAGAAGGAAGACAAAAGTTCAGATGCTTCAGTCCATCTTAGCAGGGAGAACAAAATACTCAGAGATGTAGAGGGTGGGAGAAATTGGGAGGAAGAGAGGAAGAAGAAGGGAAAAACTTGGGTCAGGATGAGAAATGGGGGAGACTGTGATGATATACAGAGGGTCGGAAATTTGAACAGAGTTGTGTAGCAATGGGGAAGGAGACTGGGTGTAGCCACAAGAAAGTCCCAAATTTTAGGAAAAAAAGAGTTCTCTAGGGAACAATGAGGATGAGATTAGCTGAAGTGCACAAGAGAGTGGAGGGAAAACTTGTAGAGACCATATCCAGAGGTTAGGCAAGGCCCATGGTTGTAGGATGAGGCCACACACTCATCTCTAATTTTTTAACCTAGAATTGTTCCCATCTAAAGGAAATATAGGGATAGAGTCTGGAGCAGAGACTGAAACAAAGGTCATCAAGAGACTGTCCCACTGGGGGATCCATCCCATATAGAGACACTAAACTCAGACACTATTGTGGATTTTAAGAAGTGCTTGCTGACAGGAACCTGATATGGCTGTCTCCTGAGGGGCTTTATTAGAGTCTGAAAAAAACCAGATCTCTGGATAAAGGCAGCCAACAATTGTACTGAGCACTGGGACCCCAATGAAGGAGTTAGAAAAAGGATTGAAGGAGGTGGAGGTGTTTGCAACCTCAAAGGAAGAACAATATCAACCAACCAAAGCTTGCAGTGACTAAACCACCAATCAAAGAGTTCTCATTGAAGGACCCATTGTTCCAGCTGCATATGTAGCAGAGGATGGCTTTATCTTACATCAATGGGAGGAGAGCCTTTTGGTCCTGTAAAGGCTTGATGCTTCAGTATAGGGGAATGCCAAGGAGGGGAGGTGGAAGGGAGTAGATGTGTGAGTGACGGCGCACCATCAGAGAATCAGGGGGATCAGGGATAGGATAGGGTTTTTGCATAGGGAATTCAGAAAATGAGAATAACATTTAAAATGTAAATAAGAAATATCCAATAAAAAATCCATAATAAAATATAACATAAGTGCAAATGCAAATGAGATAAAAGAATAAAAATGCATAAATTAAATAATATGAGACAAAAACGTTCTCCAAAACACATTTGTGTTTCTTTAGGTCTGGTCATTTATTGATCTTCATCTTGATGAAAATGAGGATCTTTGTCTAAGTGTGATTTTTATGCTAGATTGGATGTCCTCAGAGATGCAAATTTTCTTTGAATGCTGTGGTTAATTGGAAATAGCATCTTGTTAGGGGATGATCTCAATCTGGTTTAGTTATATGCTGGAACTTTGCTTCTTTTCCCAGTCCCTGTATGTGCATACATGCATCAGGCCTTTAATGTTCAGACACTATTTACCTAGTATTATCCATCCAAGTTGGGTCTTAATCTTTCCACCATCTCTTTCACATAATTCCCTAAACCTTGATGGAAGGACTTTGACGATGAAGTTCAATTTAGACTGACTGTCCAAAGGTTTCCCACTCTCTTTATCTTGTCCAATTGTCTCTATTAGTTAGTTTCCAATCTTACTGCAGGATGATTGTCTGATGATGGCTGAGTAAGATACTGTCCTCGGATTATGGCAGATTGTCACTCAGTGTCAGTTTATTGCTAGTTCTTTAGCTAAAGAACAACAATGCCTGTGGACTATCTAATCTCATATTCTTGGTTACAGAGGATTGATGGGTACCATCCCAAGGAGTTACCATTAAAATTAATCACTTAGTGATTAGTTACAACATGTGTCATCATTGCACTAACTTATTATACATACAGACCATCAATGTAGATCTAGCAGTTTTTAGCAATGTCTAATTTTAGTCTGACATTGGAGGTATCAAGCCTTGATATCAGTTATACAATTAAATGTAAGTCCCTTCAAATTTTTACTCTGGCATTGCCAATGATGTATCTGGTGCCCTAGAATTGCCTTCTATTACACTTAGAATTGATTTCAAATCGGTTCTGAATCAACATACTGTTCAATAGATTTCCATGTTCATCAACATTCTAGATATTCCTTTATGCAGGTTGGCCTATAGTTTAAATCCTCTTTATATATTTAATGTTGCTTGTTTGTGGACAACACATCTCTTCATACCTGCTCTTCCACAGTGGTGACATTCCTCACTTGCGATAAGAAAAGTGAAATGTATGCAATGTTAAATATGAAAAACAACACAAATCATAAAAATATAAAATAGGTGAGTCAATAAATAGAGCAATTTATGAAAAGTAGGTCAATGGGAGGCGGGATCTCAATGATTTCTACACACATAGTTCCTCACATTGGGTCCAAATGCTAAGATAAGACATAACCCATAAGACAACAAAGATAAACTTGAATATAAAAAAAAAAAACTTTGGTTTTCAGAGCTTTAATATATAAGAGAGCACTGCCCAATTTTCTCTATTGTTCATTATTTTCTACTCACTTACATTCAAATTCACTTCAAATAAATTGGAAAAATGTGTCCACATCTTTAAAAGATATTTATCATCAGAGGCTACATGGATAATGGTTTATTGAATCTATACATTAGAATCATATCTACATAATGCTTGTTTGAAATTAACTGAAATGGTCCATGTAGATCTATACACTACTGTATGTAGTATATATGTACTTAAGAGTTGTTGACCCCTTCTTTTAAACATACTCCAACAAAAGTGAGAGTGGGGGGCTGGGGATTTAGCTCAGTGGTAGAGCGCTTACCTAGGAAGCGCAAGGCCCTGGGTTCGGTCCCCAGCTCCGGAAAAAAAAAAAGTGAGAGTGAACAGTGGAAAGACATATTATTTGGCATCATGATCAACACATGCTGCATACATCAAAAGAAATCCATAGAGAATGCTCAAAGTGAACAGTTAATGCATTAAATAAAAAGGTAAAATATTATGGGGTTAACATTTAGGAAATATGCTTAGTGTGGTTATATACTAGTTGTACTTGATTTTCTTCAAAAAATGGGGATTATGATGCTTTCTGTATAAAAATAAATGTTGTCTTCCAGAAAATTTGTAAAATTTATGTTTTTAATTTTGTAAAAAGCATTTATGTTGTAATAAGAAGTACTTAGAAAATAATTAAAAAGATGTTTCTTATGCTGTCTTACTATCTTGAGAATGGTCCAGGGTTTTCTACTTTCAGCATGTGCAGAACTATCTGTTAACTGGTAATACTGTTAACCCTGCAACTGTGGTCCCAAGTGTCATGAGAAAACCAATAATTCATCAGAACTTATACTTTTTAGTAAACTATCAATTGTTTGTTTTATTATTAATTACAACAGGTTTTTGTAATTGCATGATATTGAATTCAATATAATGCAGAATCAATAGGTTCAAAAATCATTGCTCATAATTCAACAATCATTTTAATTCTCATAGGTCTTGAGTCATGAGGAACAATTGAGAATACAGATAATGCTAAAAAATACCTCCCAACAATTTACAAATTTTCAAATGGCATAAATACCTTGAAATACATATTTTAGGAACTATATAATTTCATATATATTATTGAAAATCAATCTCTGTATTATTTCCATGAGGTATTACAAAATTTACCCTCTGTTTTAGAGATATTACACAAGTGTCTTGTTAAAGATGTGGTTACACAATAACCTGCTTTGCTAATTATAGCAGCCTCAAATGCACTTCAAAGCAATTGCGCCTAAGAATTCTGATCTAATGGCTGAGAAATACTTAAAGAAATTATCAACATCCTTAGTCATTAGGGAAATGCAAATCAACACAATTCTGAGATTGGATCCATCAGAATCATCAAGATCAAAAACTCAAGTGACAGCACATGCTGGTGAGGATGTGAAGACTGCTCCATTGCTGGTAGGAGTGCAAATTGTACAACCACTCTGGAAAGCAATCTGGTGTTTTCTCAGAGAAAAATTTGGGAATAGTTCTACCTCAAAACACAGCTATACTTCTCCTGAGCATATACCCAAAATATAATCCACTGTATCACAAGGACATGTGTTTCATTATGTTCATAATACCTTTATTTGTAATAGTTAGAAACTAAAAGCAACCTGGATGTACCTCTACCAAAGAATAGATTTAAAAACGTCATACATGTATACAATGGGGTACTAGCCTGCTTTTATAAACAAAGACATCATGCAATTTGCAGCAAGACAATACTCTGAGTGAAGTAAACCAGAGTCAGAAAGACACACGTGATATGTCCTCAGTTGTATATTAATATTAGCATAAAGTACAGGGTAAACATGTTATAAGCCACTAATCCAAAGAAGCTAAGTAACAGAAAAAGCTCATGGGAGGATGACTGAATCTCACTCAGGAGAAATGAAATAGAAGTGGGTAGAGCACAGGAACTGGGAGGAAGAGAATGGGTAAGGGAATAGGGGGGTGATCAAGTCTAGCAAGAGCCAAGGGGGATGGGGCTGGGAGCAAAGGAAAATTGTTAGCAGTGGCATCTCTGGGAAAAGTCTGAGACTTGGGATAGTAGAAGATTCCAGGAATCTATGGGGTTGACCCTAGCCCAGACTCATAGCAGCAGAGGATAGGGACACTGAAGTAGTCACTTGCTGTAGCTAGGTATTACTTCCAGTAGAGAAAGGTACATCAACTCAACTACAGAATCTTTGACTCCAAATTTGTCTGCTTCTCAGAAGTGTAGGGACAAAAATAGAGCAGAGACTGAGAGAATGTCAACCAATGACTGCACCAACTTGAGACTCAAGCAATGGGCAAGAATCAATCCCTGACACTCTCAACGATACTTTGCTGTGGTTGTAGAGAGGAACCTAGCACAACTGTCCTCTGAGAGACTCCACCCAGCATCTGACAAACAGACCCAAAGCCAAACATTAGATGCAGCTCGTGAAATCTTGTGGAAGAGTTAGGGAAAGAAGGAACCCAGAGACAAGTGGATCTCTGCATGAAATACAGAATCAACTAAACTGGACCATTGATTGCTCCTAGAGATTGACCCACCAATCGAAGAGTATAAATGGGAAGGACTTAGTTTCTGCTGCACATATGTAACAGATGTGCAACTTGGTCTTCAAGCAGATCCTCCAACAACTGGAGGAGAGTCATTTCTGACTCTTTGCCTGCCTGTTGAGTCTGTTTCCCTAATGGGGCTGCCTTGTTTGGCCACAGTGGGAGATGGTGTGTCCAGTTCTTTAGTGACTTGATGTGCCAGTGTTAGTTGGTACCCAGGGGAAAAAAGGCAGGATTGGGGTTTGTGGGGGGGGGGTAATGGGAGGATGGGGGAGATCTCAAGGGAGATGTAAAGTGAATATGTAAGTAAATAAATAAACAAATAAATTAGTAAACAATAAACAATCAGAAAAAGATAATTGCAGTTTGTATTCACTGGATAACTGTACTCAGGCTGTGATATTGAGCCAAATGTTATTAATTTATAACATTTAAATGATAAAAGGATGAAGTTTCTATGAAAATATTATAACTAGTTGTTGTTTTTCAATTTCAGGCTTTTTGTGGTGATGTACTACAGAATATGTTCATTGAATTTACTTCAACAATTCTAATCACATCTGTAGAGCTGCTCCTTTTACATATATTCATAAAAGTTTCCAAGTAAGTCTTAAATTATAACACATGTACAATTTAAGGTACATTATCTGATTAAGATAAACGTTTTATAGTCATATATATGTATGTATATATGTATATAGTCATATATATGTAAATTATATATACATATATATAATTTTTATGAATGTGACCAATGAAGAGATTCTAATTTTAAAAATGCATCATAATTGTCTTCTAATAATATTTCAAATTTATACCTTATATTTGCTTCAACTCATCACATTCTCATGCTTTTCATCTATTTTACACTTTCTGTTTCAATAGTTTTACAAAAATTTATCTCTAGTTTTATTCAAATCCTAAAATATCAGTAATATATCATTTCACATCATAAATTCAAGTAAACATCATGTGTAATTATACTAATTTGTAAAGAACACATTGTTTTTAATTACACACTTTGTTTTCTTCAGTAAAATACAGAGAAAATTTAACATGGCAGATGGTGGGTGGGTGTATTCCATGTTGGCCCAGATGATCCTGGAAAAATAAATGCTGCGAAGGAAATTTGGATTATGTTGATAGTGAACTAAATTATTTAGAAAAAAATTTAAAAAGAAAAAGCTCATGTAAGTATAATTATATTCTAATAAAATAGATACCAAATACTATTTCTGATCAATATACTACTACTGATTGCAAAAGAGAGTTGAACCAAATAATTTCATATAACTAGTAAGTCTATTTAATATATATTTAAATTCATGTATGATTAATATGTAAAAGGCCAAATATCTCAGCAATTTCAATTTGGCACTGAAGACTTGTTATACAGAAGGCAGCCTTCATTTCATACTGGAAATATGAAAGAATCTTGGTTCTCGGCCAGTGGAGAAAAGGCAACAGTGTTGTTGCAGTCTCCAGTAAGGTGCAAATAAAGGAAAGCTAGTAGCACTTTTTGCTATAGCTTTCCTTTCAGAATAATCACAAGGTGCTAGTTATTTTGTGGCAAAATCTTTCCCAGATAATCTTTGGAGAGAACACCCTCTGTATCCACTGGTGTCATGTTGATTAGGTGATTCCTTGTTCAACCACATTTACAATCAAGATTAATGATGTCAAGAATATTCGTCCATCTCATCCTTAAGTTTTAATACTGGAGGCGTTTTATTTAAAAATATTTTCAGTGTTTTAAAAGAAATGATGCAAAGGTGTATTGCATGTATAATTATAAGCAATTATAAATATGCTGTGTTACAACTAGCTAATCTGGGTATGCTCTTAAAATATTTGTTTCTAAATTATTTTAATCTTATCATAATTAATTGATTTTTCTATATAATTGCTTATAAGAGTAAGATATAAACATTGCACACATCATAGTAACTTCTAGTGAACATCAAATAAAATAACATATGTAAAGTTGATCATTTAGCAATTTTCTGGTAGACATGTTCAGCTTGTTTGAGTGTACTACAATTATAGTTGTCATAGTTCTAAGTATTAAGAGAAATGTTATGTTTAATTTTATCTATCTACAAAGCTTTGAGTTTAAATATTCTCATATTTTACCTGAGTAATTATATTTATTGTTACTGCAGAACAATAAAAATAAACAAACATTATCCTAACCACTCAACTGGTAACACTTTCTAAATTTAAAAATTATTATTTCAGGAAATATATGATTTTTGTCTAGATATCTTAGGTAACATTAATAACAATATTGTATAAATTAACTCACCTTCTAAATCACTGCTTCTTTTTCTCAAATGCAAAGTGTTAGTAACGATAAAAAATTTTACATTAGTAAGTCACTACATATTCATATGTCATTTTATAGATGGATTTACTGGAAATCTATCAAAAACCTTTCCTCAGAAAATGTTTTGAATTTTTGTGATATCATAGAAATATTATTTGTTACTTATTATATTTTATATGTGAGGTTTTTCTGTCAGCATATAAGTTTGTGAACCACAAACATGGCTTGTGTCAAGAGTAAACAGAAGATGTTGTTATAGTCAATGGAATTGGAGTTGCAATTCCTGTAACAACAAAGTTTGTGAGCTGCCTTGTGGTGCTAGAAATCAATCGTTATTTTGTTGTTTTGGTTTTTTTGTTTTGTTTTGTTTTTTTTTGTTTTTTTGGAGAATGGCAAGTTCTCCAGTCACAACTTTTCTTACTGTTTTCATACATGGAGAATTTCAAACATAAGTGAAATATGCCTTGTTCCATATCCCCTCCTTTATTTACAAAACAATCTCTCTACCACTATGTGTATGGAAGTAGGACAATGAAAGTGAAAGAGCCTACATGTCTGTCATTTAGTAAAATTCTAATGAAAATTTGTTATTTTTATACAGTGCAATGTTCTTCAGCTATTGCGAAACACAAAATTATGATAATTTCAAGTAAAGTGATAGAGTTAGAAATAATGAGTAAGTTAAACAGATTTTAAAATGACAATGTAATTGTTTGGTTTTAGAGTGTACACCTAGTTTGGAAACTTTAAATCTGTATACTGGAGTTCCATGGAGGTCAGAAAATGTACTTATTGCAATGCTTAAATAGTGAAATTCCATAGTTAAGCTGTAACAGTTTGAAAACAATTGATTCCAAAACATAAGACCTAAAGGAAGTGTTGTAAAATTTAACTCATCTTAATGGCCATGATGGTATGATCACTAATCTACCAGTTGTCTACTATGAAACATCAATGGCTACATTTTTAGAAATAAGACAACAGAATCACATCTACCCATCCAAACAAAGGTTTCAATGATATACAACAAATGAAGATCTATACCTATATATTTTATCCCTTCCTCTCTCTGTTTGTCGCTCTTTGCCTTTCTCTCCCTCCCTCTATCTATGCATATATATGCATACATACATAGACACAGAGATATACAGTTTCTTTCTATCAGAATTCATAATTGTACAGATTAGATCATTTGTTTCTCACTGCTTACTTTAAAAATAGTAAAACCCATCATGAAGCACATGACAACAGTATTCAAATGCAAACTACATGAACTAAGTAATCAATCAGGAGAAATATGGCTAGTTAAAAATTACTGCTTGAAGGGAAATGCAAGTTAGTACAAGAGAAAATATGTACATAATTTTTTTCTGAAAAGTATGCTCATAGCCTTGTCTGTTGACTCTTAAAACTATCCCTGAGATGGATGTGATAATGTGCATTCATCTATCTGGTGAGTTGTTATACATGGCATTCTAACTTATCAAATGCCAGGAACAAGCTTGCAGCCACACATCTGCTAATAAATGCTGTGCTTGGTGTGCTTACTGAAAATACTGAAAGGTTTGTAAGATTTGTATTTTGAGTTCTTAGCATCAGATTTAACAAGTTCGATCTGCAAACTTGGAAAAATAGGAACATAATCACTCTGACTCTGGCTCGAGACTCTGTATACTCTATAAAAGCATGAAGAAACTGAGGGAGGCAGCCTTAATTGTAAAGCAGAGATCTAGTTAATAGACTTTCTGAAATATTCAATGAGTCCTATATCAGAGTGATACTTTTCAATTTCGTTGTTGTAGTTTGTAGTGTAAATATCTTCTAGGCATTCCAGTGTGGAGTCTCATCTACAGTGGTTCAGGGCTCAGGGCTATGGACCTTAGAAGGTACTGCTTTAGAGGGTTCTTATAACATGATAAATTGTTCATATTGTTCTTGAAGTTTGTTCCTTATTATGAACACAAGCTGTCTCTCCCTCTGCATGAACTTCATTTCTGAAGTCGATTCTTATAAACTTTGACTTTATCGATGATTCTGAAATTATTTTTATTTACAATCTAGCCATAACACAATGATGTTTAAATGCTAGCTAAAGAAAGGAAGAAAAAAAACCCAAAGAAACAGAAACAAAAAGAAAATTCTATTTCTGTGAACTATCAAAATATAAAAAAAAGTCTTCATGAATTTTATTCTGACACAAGTAGATGACAAATTACACTGAATAAGAGTTAGAATGCAGATAGAAGAGAAAGCCAAAGTGAGCCCCCTGAAATAGCAACATCTTCAGTATGGCTAAGATAAAAACCTCAGGCAACAGCAGATGCTGGCAAGGATATAGAGAAAGAGGAACACTCCTCCATTGTTGGTGGGATTGCAAACTGGAACAACCTCTTTGGAAATCAGTCTGTAGTTTCCTTAGAAAGTTGGGCATTGCACTACCTGAGGAACCAGCTATATCTCCCCTGGAAATATACCCAAAAGATACTTCAACATACAACCAAGACACATGCTCCACTATGTTCATAGCAACCTTATTTATAATAGCCAGAAGCTGCAAAGAACCTAGATACACAGGGATGAATACAGAAAATGTAGTAAATCTAAACAATGGTGTGCTACTCAGCTATCAAAACAATGACTTCATGAAATTCATAGACAACTGGATTGAACTAGAAAATATCATCCTGAGTGAGATAACCCAATCGCAGAAAAACACACAGGATATGCACTCACTAATGAGTAGATATTAGCCCAAATGATTGAATTACCCAAGATATAATCCATTGACCATGTGAAACTCAAGAAGAAGGATGATCAAAATCTGGTTGCTTCACATACTTCTTAAAAAGGGAAACAACAATATCTATAGTAGGGGATAGGGAGGCAAAATTTAGAGCAAAGACTGAAGGAACGGTCATTCAGAGCCTGCCCCACATGTGGCCCATATGTACACAGCCACCAAAACTAGATAGGATGGATGAAACTCAGAAGTGCATGATTACAGGAACACATGTAGATGTCTCCTGAAAGACACAGTCAGAACATGTCAAATACAAAGGCGAATAATAGCAGCAAACCACTTAACTGAGAAAAAGACCCCTGTTGGAGGAATTAGAGAAAGGATTGATAGAGCCGAAGGGGCTTGTAACCCCATAAGAACAATGCCAACCAAACAGAGCTTGCAGGGACTAAACCACTACCTAAAGAATATACATGGACTGACCCAGGGCTCCAACTGCATATGTAGCAAAGGATGGCCTTTCTGGGCACGAATAGAAGGAGAAGTCCTCAGTCCTGCCAAGCTTGGAGCCCCCCAGTGTAGGGGATTTTGGGGGGGTAGGTGATAAGGGGGGGTGCATGGGGAGGGGAACACCCTTATAAAAGGGAGGGGAAGGTTTAGGGGGTGCTTATGGACAGGAAACCGGGAAAGGGAATAACATTTGAAATATAAATAAATACCCACTTAAAAAAAAAAAGAAAGAAAGAAAGAAAGAAAGAAAGAAAGAAAAAAGTCATTTTAAAGATAAAATCAGGAAGGCATAGGAATAGGTTCCTATACAAGACCAATGGGGCGAAGGCTATGACTCAGGGAATCTAAACAACCAGCAGCACAGAGCATCCTTAGTGAACTCCCAGCAGTAGGGTCCCTCCCCACTAAGGGAAATAAGCTGTTAGTTTCACCTTCACTTTCTGCCCCTGTCATTACAGGGATTTCAATTATTTATCTGTCCCAGGGAACAAGCTCAGATTCCCTAGCTAATCAGCAGCATCCACTCTTGGTACATTTCTGGGAGTTCCTGTTTAAGATTTGATACTGCTATTGTCATAATTATTAGTGTCCTATAAGTATCTCTCCACTTCTTCTGTTTCAGTTTATTAATCTTCATTACATTTAATTGTGAAAGGGAATACTTTCCTGTAATGAAATGCTCAGTGGAAATTTATTTAATTATTACATCATATAAATTGGGAAATGCTACTTTAATATTAAGCATAGTCTTAGTAATGAATTATATTTAACATGATTTAATATTGATAAATGTATATGTAGTGTAAGTATGGATTTTAGATGTGAATAACTATATCTGAATCTAAATTCTCAGATCCAACTGAAATCTCCGATGCCATCCTTATAATTTCACTTGTGATTCATGTCATACAATGGGAACTATTAAAGAAACTACTTTGTTGTTTAATATCAAAGGCATTGTGAAGTATTAGACATCTCAGCACTACAGCTATGGTACTGGACACATTTCTTTTCAACCCATCTTGTACACTTAAAAAAAAAAAAGACTGAGGTGAAAGGAATAGAAAAAAAAATGCCATCAACCAGGAGGGCATTGCAAATATCTAAGGAGATGTATTAAGGTGAGAACACAATAATGTTAGTAGTAAAATCAAAAGTAGTAAAATT
Source organism: Rattus rattus (assembly GCF_011064425.1). Lineage (NCBI taxonomy): Eukaryota > Metazoa > Chordata > Mammalia > Rodentia > Muridae > Rattus > Rattus rattus. The sequence continues at coordinate 81,215,011 of NC_046156.1, forward strand.
CAGTATAAAATTATGATGTGGTTAGTTAATGATATTTATAATTTAACTCTGAACAGTGAGAGAGTTGAGAAGATTACAGTTTGCTTTTGGTTTCATTAACATTCAATTATGGTAGCAAAAATATTTTGTGGAGAGACTCTGCTCTGAGGGGCATAAGCCAGTACTACAATAGTGTTTAATTTTTATGTGTGGATGATGTTTACCACTTTATGAAATAGTTTTATGTGAACATTTATTCTTCAATGACTTTTCTGAACTACATGATAAAAATATATTCAGGGTTCTATGATGGAAATTCAATGGTTCCATAAATAATGATGTTTTCTGTGCAACTATGGAGTGCTGTCTTAAAATGGCCATTATCAATTTTAATATATCAAATATGGCTGCTTCTCTATAACCACAGCCTTGTGGCAGAAGTAGAAAGATTCTGAGAGCTTTATGGTCAGACGCCTAGGAATAATAGGATCTTATATTTCAGCAAGATATACTGTTTTAAGGCAATAATCTGGTGAAACACAAAGGTAGACTGAGCATCCAGATCTTACTTCTAAATGCCTGGCAAAGGCAAAAAGACCTGAAATTCACACATATAAAGTTCTTCTTTCTCTAAACAACACAAGGGACTCTCCAGGCTAGAAACAGTGCAAGAAATAGATGGGAGGCCATAGATAAAGCTTAAGAGTTCTTGACTGCTATAAGAATCAATTAAATGTCTCAATATTACACAACAAGTGTATCTTTTAAAGTTTACTCAACAGATTTCACTAGGTATACAAACCACTCTTAAAGAGCAGGATTCATTCCAAACGGAAGATGGCCAAGACATAACAAATTAAATAGGACTACTGTAGACACAATCTATTTATTTATATTTTTGGTCCTAAAATTAAGTTATTTTGCATGACATATATGTCAATTTTTTGTCCTCAAATAAATAAGACAGATGAAAATAAAACATCGATCCAGAAATAAGTGCAATTGTAGCCGTGGAATGCTAACAATGGCCATAGAGAAGGCATTCTGGGAACAAGTTATCTTAAAATTTGTGCAGGGGAGACACGATTTGTACATAAACACACTGAGATTAGGTTTCTTCATATTAGGGAGAAAAATCAAGCAAAAGTGGATGAAAGTCTTTAAATACTATAAAATACCTTTAAAATTGTATAAAGGAAGTTCCTATTGACATTGGCTTCAGTAATGCTGTTTGGGATTTCATTCCAATATTACAAATAACAGTATCTTAAATAAGTATATGCGACTCCAAGAAATGAATATCTGCACAGACGAAATGACTCATGTCCTGCTCCTGTACCAACTGGACCTCATATACCTGATAGAGATAAGATCCAACATTTCAAAGAATCCTTACATCTCAACTACTGGTAAAGAATAATATGAGGGAAACCCATTTATATCTGATCAGAACTTCGTACAAAAATAAGAAGTAACAGTAAATGGTTTCAAAACGTTGCTGATAACACTGATCCTAAACAGAATTCCATCTGAATCTGTATGAGGTGTTATTTGCCATTTTACATAAATAGTTGTTGTCCCATGGAGAAGGTTTATTTCATTTATAAGGGTGTTAGAAAAATGGACTATTGAGTGGATTGTTATATTAGTATAGACATTATGGAAAATAGCCTGTGGCTAATATATATATATAGTCATTTGACTTAGCAATCCACTAGAAATATACTCAATGGATATTGAATATATTTTCATGTAATAACAATTAGAGGAAAAATAGGAATATATTTGATTTCTATTGAGGATGAAACAGAATATGAATCCAGATATATATTCCTAAATTATATGTATATTTCTAAATTATATATATTTATATATATATATATATTCATAAATTACTAACATGTTCCTAAATTATAGGCATGACTTGACTTTGAAGGAAGAGTGTAGAAGAGGAATATTGAGGTTTTAAATGGAAGAAAATGAGTAGAGAATTGTAATTAAATTATAAATTAAAAAATAAAACCACAAATAAAGGGTATCTTCTGACGAATAGTTGCAACTTGTGCATTCTGAATCAAGAGGACATCAGTAATTGTTGTTCACAATCATGTAATCTATATTAAGAGATTGTAAAATGTTTAAATATATGTCAATAAATATATTATTAATTTCTTAAATAAACTCAAGGACAGAAATCATGTAGTAATATCAATAGAGGCAAAAAACATTTTTGACAAGATCCAAAATCTTCATGTTAAAATTTCTGACCAACCTTGAAATAATATATCTCCACACATTACAGCTTATATATGGTAAGCCTATGACCCGTATTATACTAAGTAAGGAAAATTTCAAATTAATTTCTCTACAATCTGGTACAAGGTAAGTGTCTCTGCATTGTACACTTTTATTCAATACTGTGCTCTTGTCTTCAGTAGAGGGATAAGAAAGGAGAGAAATAAAAGCAAGGCAAATAAGAAATAAAAAGTTTCAAGTATCTGCAAATTGCATGATTAAGTACAAATACACTAAGGATGCAAACACAAGACATTTGAAACTGATAAATTATTTCAACGAAATTGCAGAATGTGAAGTCATCACACACATACGCAAATAACATGAACACACAGATACAAATATACAAACATTAAAATCCTGTTATAACAGAGACAAACATACAAAGGAAGTTATCTAGCAAACAGTTCTATTCACAATATAATCTCAAACAAAACAAAGAGTTGCATAAAGTATCTTGGAATAAATCTAACCAAGGACATAAAAGATCTCTACCATGAAAACTTTAAAGCACTAAGAAACAACACAAACAGAAATTTTTATGCTAATGGATCCGATCAATATTGCGAAATGGCCATTCTACAAAAGCAATCTACAAATGCAATGCAACACCAATAAAAATTCAACTGACATTCTTCTCAGAAATAGGAAACAAAATTTTAAAATTCATGTAGGAAGACAAAAGTCCCCAGACAGCAAAAGCAATCTTGAGCACAAAGAATTCTTGGGAGTTATCAACATAACTGATTTAAAGTTACATTACAGAGACACAGTAATAAAAGAAACATATGTCTGTCACACACGCGCACACACACACACACACACACACACACACACACACACACACACCCCACACTACAACAAAAATAGATGGAATGCAATAGAGGATCTAATATAGGATCACACAAAATAGCCAACTGATTTCTCAGAAAAATACTAAAAATTCACATTGGAGGAAAGACAGGGTCTTAGGAAAAGGATGCTGGGACAGCTAGGGAGCTACAAATAGGAGAATGTAACTTTAAATCCCCCTCCAACTCTCTGCTTAAAAATCAACCCTGAATATATCAAGAAACTTGACATAAGACCTAAACCCATGAAACTCAAAGGTAATAGTATGAAGTACACTTCAGTACACAGGTATAATTAGTGGCTTTCTGTAAAGGACTCAAATGGCATTCAAAATCAGACTAATTACTAAAAAAATGATCTCATAAATTACAATCTTTGTATACTGCAGAAGAAACTGTTAATAAATTCATGGGACAGCCTCAAGATCTGAATAAAATTTCTGTTAGCTATACATCCAACAGATGATGAAAATGATATTTAATATAAAAAAACTAAATTTTCTAAAAATTAGGAAAATAAATATTCCAGTGGTAAAACTGGTCTCTAGAACTGAACATATTTTAAAACAACAAACAAACACAAAACAATAAACTTAATAAAAAAGTGACAACTGTGCAATATGATTAGCTCTTAGGCAAATACAAATTAAAGTTACTTTGAAATTCCATCTCACACCAGTCATATTGGGTAGAAACAGAAACTATTGACAGCAAGTGTTGAAAACTGCATGCTTTTGACAATGATACGGGGAAAGTACTGACCGTTGGTACAATTTAAAATTGGGACTTCAAGATCAAAATTTAGTGTGAAAGTTTCTGACAAATGAAAATAATACCAAGTGGAAGGAGTACAGAACCCTACTGTACTCCTGCAAGGTACCTACAGGACTCCATATCCTACCACAAATGTACTAGCTCCTCTCTAACAACTCTACCCAAAGTTGCTAGGAAATGGAATCTGCATAGCTGCACATCACTACTGATTATATAAGGAACACATTATGTACATACAAAACAAAATTTTCACTGGTAAGCAAAATCATCGTAATAAAGTTTTGTTTAAAAAGGGATGGAATTGTGAAATATACCTAGGGAGACAACACAGGTCCAGCAAGCTAAACTCTGTGTTCTTTCTCATACATGGACCTGAAAGTTGAAATTTTTACATGTATATGTTTACATTGATGAGAGAGCAAAACTGTCATGGGATGATGGAAATTATAGGATACATGTAAGATTAAAATATGAGAAATATGTGCTGGGTGTGAAAAGTTTATATAGAGGATGGGAAAACAAGCATAGGGAGAGAAGAGGATGTGAAGCAGCTTAAATATAACTAACAGTTCGTGTAAACGCCTGTGGACACCCACTTTATTAGAAGATAATTTTAAAATACACTTAAAAGATTGTTTTAAATGAAAGTCCTCAAATTTAGGGGAGAATGACTTCAGTAGACAGAATTAGTAAGCAAAAATCACAGTGCCTGGTAGGAGATCACTCCATACATGTTATTGTGTAGAGAAGGCTGTTATGTGACAAATTATTCCTGGTGAGATGCTACACAAGTCTATTCACACCTGACAGGGAATGCTAAGTGTGGATACCATCCAAGCCCAAGTTTGTGAACTATATATATACAGGAGTTATAGGAATATGGGTGAGGTGTTGGAGGAGCAGAAATGACTCAGTTACATCACCAAAGCCCACCCTACATGAGTGACAGCATCAATAACTGGGAGCAATCAGCACATTGGACAACAGGCAGGCAGAAGAACAGGAAGAAGAATATCCATTCCAAGTGACTCAGTTGGTCTAAACATCTTCCAGGTGGTTGGTCAGTTCTCAAAGGCTGCTGTAGAGATGGCTTGTCTGTGTGGGACTTCTTTGCAGCTTGAATCATTAGACAGTCTCTCCAGTTTTATTGTATTTTTTTTTGTTTTTTTTTAATTTATATTAGATAAATTTCTTTACTTAACATTTCAAAGGTTATTCCTCTTCCCGGTTTCCTGTCCATAAGCCCCCATTTCCTACCCTCCCCCTCGCCCATATGTGTATCCCCCTATAGATCTCTCTTATTGCCCCTTCCCCATATTCCCCTGCACTGGGAATTGTATTATTTTTAATTGTAAGAAGGGAAGACTGTTGAATCTGGTCAGTTTCAATGACTTACTGAAGATATTTTGAGATGTTTATTTTCCTGTTTAAGGAGGTTCCTTCATGATACAATGTTTCAATATCTCTGGAACTTTTTACACAACAAGGAGCAACAGGTCCTAAAGCAGAACAGGGTATTTATCTGTTCATTTCCTGTCTCAATTGATTGATAAGACCCACTGGAAGAAAACACCACACTTTATTGCAAATTGTGAAGAAATGAAGCTGGTAATGATCTGGAAGTTTTCTTCTTGCTGATTAGCTTTCATAGTACTGGAGAAGTTTGTGAATTTTTTAAATAGAGCTCATTGATTCAAGCAATATTCTTCTATCCTTCTATATATCAACATAGTTTATGAATGAAATTTACCAATATGTATTCAATGCTAACCTGAGAATTATGAAAAAATCTATTTTTTTAATGTTATAAGACTTAAAAGAAACTTTCTATACTTCAAAAACTGATGCTGGAGTGTGATCATATAATATGGTGCATAAAGATATTAACTATAGTTTCATTATAATGTTAATGCAAATTGCAAATACATAGTCTGAAATTTCACCTGAATAATTTTGAATTTTGAATTTAAATTACATAATGTGAATCAATTATATAGATGATATTTATGTAAATATAAATTTAAAAAATTCCTTCTTATTTAAATTGGATTTTAATGTATGTTTAAAAATAATGGAATATTTAAAGATATTTTCATGTACATTATGCAGAGAAAACTTAATCTAGTAGTTTTGTATATTTAGGTTTTTCATACTTTCTATTAATGTCTCGTGCCTTGCTTATTGTTTTCTTTGCAACATAATGGAACAAAAAGTAAAATCATTATTCTCAGGTTCAGGAAGGAAGCCGAGAAAACTCAATTCAAACACAGTAGCTCTAAAACAAAAGCTTCGTTTTCTGAGCTTCAAGGAGAAGGCCGGTTCAACCTCTGAACAGACCGAAAGAGAAGGTATGCTGCATTTTTAACAATCAAAACTTGTAAGGGAGGGAGTCGTGGTTGAGATGCGGGGTCACTCAAGTTTTGACATAAAGGGTTAAGCACAGGAATGTTCTACCAGGACATCTGGTTCAAAGACACTTAATTCACCCTTCTAGACATTACTTCTGGACTTTAAGACCCTTAACTCATCCTCTTAGGCAGTTGGTCAAGAGCTCAAGGTGATAAGGAAACAAAGTAACGTCATTTGCATGCAGTTAATGAGGGCACTGGCAGTCACTGGATACATATTTTCCAACTTACCTTGGTTAAGACCACAGCAACTTTTACATTCTTAACCAGTGTAACAGACAAATAAGGGAAGGTTTGGAGGGGGAGATAGGAGTGGGTACCCGATCCTGGGGATGTGAATCTGGCTTGACCCAGTTAACAGAATGGCAGAGCACAAATGGGAGTGTTGCCTCTGAGCCTGCCTGGATTCTGACGCTTCTTCTTACATTACTTGATATCATTGAAACTGATACCACATTCTGTTCTATTTTTACATTTCAAATGTCTTAAAACATTTTTTATCATCCTATACTCTGGATTCATTTCTTTGTAATATTCATAGCACTTGTTTTCACTTTAAATTGATTCATCATTCAGATTCAGTGTCACTTTAAAATAGCACCCATGTTGCTAAAGTAAAGGATGAAATAAAGGAGAAGGCATGGTTAAATGGTGACTGAGTGGGTAGAAGGTTAAAGAGAGAAGATGTAGAAGATTCAACAAACACTCCTCCATTGCTGATGGGATGGCAACCACTCCTACTCTGGAAATCAGTCTGATGGTTCCTCAGAAAATTGGACATAGTATTACCTGAAGATCCAGCTATATCACTCCTGGGCAAATATCCAAAAGATGCTCCAACATATAACAAGGATATATGCTCCACTATGTTCATAGCAGTCCTATTTATAATAGCTAGAAGTTGGAAAGAACCCAGATACTCTTCAACAAAAGAATGGATATAGAAAATGTGGTACATTTACACATTGGAGTACTACTCAGCTATTAAAAACAATGACTTCATGAAATTCATAGGCAAATGGATAGAACTAGAAAATATCATCCTGAGTGAGGCAACCCAGTCATGGAAAACACACACAGTATGCACTCACTTATAAGTGGATATTAGCCCAAAAGCTCGAATTACCCTAGGAACAATCCACAGAACACATGAAGCTCAAGAAGAAGGACAACCAAAGCGCAGATGCTTCAGTCCATCTTAGAATGGGAAACAAAATACTCATAGGCGGAGATATGCAGACAAAGTTTGGAGCAGAGACTGTAGGAATGGCCATTCAGAGCCTGCCCCACCCGGGGATACAGCCCATATGCATAACCACACCTAGACAATATTGCTCATGCCAAGAAGAGCATGCTGAGAGCACCCTGATATAGCTATCTCCTGAAAGGCTCAGCCAGAGCATGACAAAAACAGAGGTGAATGCTAGCAGCAAACCATCGAACTGAGAATGGGGTCCCCATTGGAGGAGTTAGAGAAAGAATTGAAGGAACTGAAGGGGTTTGCTACCCCATACGAACAACAATGCCAACCAACCAGAGCTTCCAGGGACTAAACCCCTACCCAAAGACTACACCCGGATAGACCCATGGATCCAGGTGCATACATAGCAGAGGATGACTTTGTTGGATACCAATGGGAGGAGAAGTCCTTAGTCCTGCCAAGGGTGGGAATGTTGGGGTGGGAAGGCAGGAGGCGGTATGGTTGGAGAGGGGGAACACCTTTATAGAAGAAGGGGAGAGTGATGGAATAGGGGCCTTATCTCAGGGACAGGAAACTGGGAAAGGGAATAACATTTGAAATGTAAATAAAAATAAAATAAAAAATAAAATAAAAAATAACAAAAAGATGTGAGGAGCCATGACGGGAGCCTATTACTTTATAAACAAATTTTATATACTTAAAACAAGCTTATGTTTTATTAGAGGTCATCACTCCAATTCTCACTTTGTTTCTGTTATTAATACTTTTTTACATTGCTGGGAATGTTAGTAAGTCAACAATTAGAATGTTTGCTAGTAGCTAGTTACTATCAACAGCTCTGGCTGTTTTACAATATTAAATTGAAGTTGTTTTATATTTCTATTTAAGTATTACAAAAGATGTATATATGTCAGGATATAGACGCCCAATTATATGTCTAGTGTGTGTATTTTGTGTTACTCCAATTTTCTCTCCAAGTTCAGATTCTTTTCAAATTAGCATCAATGACTTATTACCTGTGATGCCTTCAGAGGCTAAGTGGTTGATAGATAAAACACTGAAACATTCAGTAAATTTAAATGGATGAGTGTATTGCATTTATATATTTTGAAATATCTTATTTTACTACTGCAAATATTAAACATTTATTTCCTGTGAAAATTTTCCAAATGTAAGCTTGCATGTGTTAGCTAGAAGCATAATAAGGACTCATAGCTATATGGAGAAATTTATCAATTTTGCCACTAACCAATTTTATATTTAAACTACTGTGAAACACGCTTTAATAATTTTATATCAATGATATAACTATAAAATTATACTTTATTTCATATTGAACTCTTTTCTATTTTCAAATTGCCTTCCAAATGTAAACTGTCAATATCTATTAACAGATACACATAAACCCTCACCATCTTGACTTCCTAATTATGAGCTGAATATGAATAATAACAGTCATTCCAAAGCGAATGGGAAAACCAAGAGCTCTCAATCCTATATAAGGAAATAAAGACAACTCAAGACGCTTCAAGTGGGAAAAAACAATCTTTTCAGTGAAAGGAACACCAATTGATTATCTAGTACCAGATGTTCAGCACTGAAAACACACAGATTTAACATTACACTGAATAAACAGGTTGTTTTAGCAAAACGTGTGTGTGTGTGTGTGTATGTGTGTGTGTGTGTGTGTGTGTGTGTGTTTCTATAGTGCATGAGTTTAAAAGAGAGCAAGTAGGGGTAAATGGGAAGTTTTGAATGGAGCAAATTTATGGAAAAGTATTTTCAAAAGTAAAAGAAAAAATATACATAATATTTTTAAAAAAATGAGAGTTAACAAAGTCTTAATTATCTTACACAAGTTTATTAGCCTGACAAACAGAGGATACACAATTTAATAGAATGTAAATGCAGAGGAAAGCACGTGGCCAGGGAGTCTACTCCAAATTACTCTTTTACTTTCAGAAAAAAAAAATTGCTATTAACCTGTCAATCTAAATCTTACTGTTTATAAACAAGTAACATATTCTGTCAGCATGCAGTCTTCTAACTGCAAACAACCACAATATTATTCAGTATAGGATCTTGAAGGGAGAAGACTTTCTCTAAATAGATAAGAGGTGATGTTATTAATTTTCTATCCTTATGTTTCAGCATAGGAAGTATACAAATCCTAAGGAAATATAGTTCTGTAAGCATGTGCGTGCTTATATGTGTGTGTGTGTGTGTGTGTGATCAAAAAAGAGATGCAAGAGAGGGAAGAAGAGAAATTCATTCTTTCCTATGAGGATTTAAGAAAACTTTGTATAAATAATAATATTTATGCAAATAAAGTAATTAATATACACTAATATTTAATTCTTGTCAAAATTAAAATAGTAAATAAAAATTGTCACATCATCTGTGGGTTGAAGTTGGGGAACATATAGAATTTTTTGGTTACCAAAATCTATAATCATTTATCAGTAGTGATTACTTGGGATATGAGTGTGTCCAAAGGTCACAGTTTCTGAAACAACAAAGAACATTTGTTAACCCTAAATTAAATTTATTTATATTAGACAAAACACAAATTGTAATATATGCTACCTTAAAACAGAGAACTTATTCAGTCATACCACTCCCTTCCCTAACTCATATTCATTACACACACACACACACACACACACACACACACACACACAAAATTTCGGTATGAAAGGTCTTTAAAGTCTGAATATCTCATAAAGTATTATAAATACTCATAATATAAAAGTGTATATCGACTTCTAATTTATTTATTTCACTTTAGATAAGGGTGATCATTTAACTTAATATATTTATAAAACAATTCGTGTGTATAAATACTGCTATTGAATATTGTATTTCTATGTAGATAGAACAAAGCCTATAATATGAAGAAATATCATGGTTAGATTGAAGCTTCCATGTTTTTAGGTAGAAACAATTTTTGAGAATAAATGGGTGCCATAAAAGATAACAATGCATATATACACATGAGATAATACATCATAGTATTTTTACTCAAAACACTGTATGTCAGAAACAGAAGCATAATGGATGCTGTAAATCAAACAAAGATTAAATAGCATTATAATAGATAATTTTGATTCTTTTGTTTTCTTTTACTTAGAAGAAACTTTATTTAAAAATAAATAAGGATAACTGGGATGTAGGGAAGGAAGCCTTCAGTGTACCAAAATTTCGAGGAAGCTTTGGAAGAGAAAAGGTAGATTGGGACAGATGAAAGACAAGGTTCAAGAGAAAAAGATTGTGATTCGGTTCCTGTAAAAGGGGAACACCAGGAAAAATAAATGTGCAGGTTTCTCACACAGAGAATTATGTACCACCAAAGCCGAGAACAAATGAAAATACAAACAAGAGATGTTGGCTAATGAGGCAGAAACTGCTAGAATTTAAACTTTAACATTTTATTTGCACTTAAAATGGCCTATATAGCTAGCCTTCCTTTTCTGGGATTATTTTAAAGTGAGCTAATGAACATACCATTGAAACTTCTCAAAACACTAAGACAAAGAAAAGATACACATCAAACTCTGGTACCATTAATGACACAGAAGAGGAAAAGGAAAAAGTACCATAAGTCACTGTGTATTTGTTTTCCTGTTGTCACTCATAACTAATTCTGCACTTGGACACTAACAGATTAGCACAACTCTATGAGAAGAAATGGGATCAGTGATACATTAGTAAGGATCCCTTCCAATGACCACTAGTCAATGTCAGCATTTATCTTGTTTAAGAAGTGTTGGAATCCCACCATTCCATTAAGAGACTTCATAGACACATTCCTTTTTTTATTGGATATTTTTTTACATTTCAAATATTATCTACTTTCCCAGTTTCCCACTCATAAAACTCCTTTCCCCTCCCTCTCTCCCTTCTTCTATGAGGGTGTCATCCATCCACCCTTTAGCCTCCCTGTGCTGACATTCCCTTACACTGGGGATGAGGGGTGTCATAGGCACATTCTTAACGGAGTATGAACAACTGATGAAAACCTTTCAAATAAATCAAAATTACTTAATGCATGAAACATGCCCATGGATAATTGACGCAATCAAACTACTGCTTGAGCAAGTCACTGAAATTCAGTTTGCTATTGTGTAAGAAGGGTGGATGCCAAGGAAGTCATAGAATATTTGTGAACATTACCTCATTGGTTTCTTCATATCCTCCCTGCCTCCCATCCATCCATCTATCCACCTATCCATCAATCCAATCCATCCAACTCTGCTCACTCTCTCTCTCTCTCTCTCTCTCTCTCTCTCTCTCTCTCTCTCTCTCTCTCTCTCTAACAGGCATGAATAATAAATGAATAACTAAATTAATAAAAATAAGAAACATACACACACACTAAAATAAAAGAAATGTAAAACATAATATATGATCCAGAGACTAGTAAGGTTAAAAACAAACAATGTTCAAACAGAGAAATAAGAGGGACAAAAATGATACACTAAAACTCCATTGAGCATTGTTGTTGTTGTTGTTGTTGTTGTTGGCGGCCGTCTACTGCCATGCAGAGGTCCTGCCTTTAACTGAATGTTTCATACACCCAGTGAGTTCTAATTTTTAGTTTGTGTCCACTTGCTCCTCTCCATGCTGGAACAGTGTCTAGCTTGAATCTGCTTCTGCCGTTGCCATATTTGTGACATCACTTGATGTTAGATAGAAGACACTGTTTCTTGTTGTCATCCATTGCCCCTGACTGTTACAATCTCCCTGCCTTCACTCATACGTGTTTCCTGAGCCCTTAAGGGAAGGATTTAAAGAAGACATCTCATTTAAGACTGAGTCTTTCAAGGTTTCTCACTCTCCGTACATTGTAAAGTTTTGGATCTCTGTGTCAGTTTCCATCTTCTGTAACAGACAGTTTCTTTGACACTGGTTGAGTGAGACAGCAATATATGAGTATTGAGTGCATATTTTTCTCTAATTCATGTTTCAGATGCTTAAAGTTCTTTCCAAGTTTTCACAGCAGTATAATGACATATGGGTCCTTATTGCTGCCATTGCCTCAGAGAGATGACAAGAACGGAAATGGTGAAAATGTTTAAAAATGATGAGGGCAGGAGAGACATGGCTCAGCTGTTAAAGCCTAGGCTTATAACAACAACAACAAGAAGTTCATGAATGCAGAATTGAAATTCAAAAAAAGATACAGAAATATATTCAAATAAACATATATTCGTTTACATATATAAATTTGAAATCCCTTGTCTTGACGAAAACTCCAGACCTGTCCTTTGTAAATAAATTTACCATTGATGAGGCTCTTAAATATTCAATCAATTACACAGCTAATAGCTACCAGAAAAGGTAATTTTAATAAAATTAGACATTGAATAAGTAAGGGAAATTAACTTAATTCAAATTCATGCGGGTAAGATCATAAATATATATTCAACCAACTATTAAAACAAACATGCTGCTTCCATATATTTTCAACAGTGAAATGGCCAGTGGGATTAACTAAAACTTCCTCAGGAGGAAAAGGAATGGAGTAAAACATGCTGCGAGCTTTCCTAAAAGTTGTATAACTTCAAAATATCTTCTACTAGATATTTATTTTCAGGTCATTTCACATGTTATTACTATTTGCTCTGAGTTTATAGCTTCAGCATGTTTTAACTTTACTCCAGGCAAAATATTGCCTTATGGAAGGATTATAAAATCTAAATCAGGAAACAGATTTTCTTAATGCCTACCAAAGTGAAAGTATTTGAAGTATATTTTATCCAAAACAATAAAAAAGCCTATTGCAGAATTCTGTCATTTATGGAGGAATAAATAATGATATCTATCTTAAAATTTTTCACTATTAAAATATTTAAATTCTTAAATATTGCAAAAGGCATATTTCCTCCCCGAATGGTTACTTTATCTTCTAAAAATATTTTATTTTGTTTGGTGTAATTGTGCACCAGTTACAAATCTGATGCTTACAGAGAACAGAAGAGGACATTCTTGGTTTAATGAAACTGGAATAACAAGAGATTATGTTCCATTTTGGGGGCTCTGAAATTCAAACCCCAGTCCTTTGGAAGCGTGGCCTATTTCTTTTCACAGTGGAGTATTCTCTCCATTACCCCTCTGATAGATTTGTTATATTACTTTATGATAAAATACAAGCACCATGTGTGAGTCATGGAAGAAAGAACTTTGGCTTGTTAGTCTAGAAGGGGTTCCATAGTGGTGAGGAGTGCATGGCATCTGGGAGACAGAGCTTAGAGATCACAGGTCATCAGCACGTGCAATGATCAGAAGATGTGAGCAGGGAGTGGTGAGAGGCTGAGGCTGCAATTCTCAAAGCTCACCCCATGGTGTACTTCATTCATCAACCTCCGCCTGTCAAATATTCTATTCCCTAAAAGCCACCACCAACTGGGAGCAAGTGTTCAGACTGTGCATGAACCTGTGGAAGATATTTCACATATAAACCACCACTCCTCTTCTCTCCTTAAGCTCTCAGGACAATCTGTAAAGAGGATTCCTTGCTCGAGTAACTTTCACACAGACCCATAAATAATGCTTTCATAATGTCAAAAATTAGGAAAATTAGCAAGAAAATTTGAAAAAGATTACAAGGACTTTATTCCCATCAGATATAGAGGGAAAATCTTATTCTTATAAACATTTTTGATTTTGGACACTGTAACAAAATCTCATTCTGCAATTTCAAATATATTTGCAGTTTCAAAATACAAAAGATGTGAGGCATTGCTTCCCTTTCCTTGCTGTTATTTTCATTTGCCCGTCTAATTTGGTGAAGTGCCATTTAAAATAATTGGCCTAGATTTTGTTTTTTCATTTATTAATTTTTAAGTTTGTATATTTATGACAGAATTTAAAGTATAACAATACTGCTTCTGTAAGTAACTTCTTACTCATTTATTTAAGGTCAAACCTAGACAATTCCTTTAATTGATAAAGTTGGGGCTGATTGAAAGCTGTTCAGTAATTTATTTAGAGTAACTAGATATATGTTCATGTCTTCCCATAAAAAAGTGTCATATACAACATTGCAACATTGTTTACCTTTTTCATTTCTTTTCCATGTGGGTATATGAGTGTTTCACAGATATGCTGAAATTTAAGAAAAATTACAAACATAGTTTGAAAGGGGCATCAGCAAAATCTGAGATTGTATTTTTAAAGAACATTGCCAATATTTTAAAGCCACATTTTATTTCACTTTTATTTGAATAGAGGAATTTTTATCCAGAAACACTGCTGCTCTGACAAGAGGTCCCATTCAAACACCTAGGTCTCTGTGATCCCAAACAAAACTTTAATCCTAAGCAATGGATGTGACTTTGCTTTGCAGAGGGAAGAAGCTTCAAGGATAGGATCTGCCAACTCTCATGAGAACAGCACAGAAAATAGAATCTACGGAGTACTACTCAGCTATTAAAAACAAGGACTTCATAAAATTCGCAGACAAATGGATGAAATTAGAAAATATTATCCTGAGTGAGGTAACCCTATCACAAAAGGACACACATGGTATGCCCTCAATGATAATTGGACAATAGTCTGAAAGCTCAGAATACCCAAGATACAATTTACAGACCACATGAAGCTCAAGAAGAAAGAAGACCAAAGTGTGGATGGTTCAGTACTTCTTAGAATGGGAAACAAAATACTCACAGGAGGAAATAAGGACACAAAGTGTGGAGAAGAGACTGAAAGAGAGGTCATTCAGAGACTGCCACACATGGGGATCCATCCCACATTCAGTTACCAAACTCAGACACTGTTGTGAATGCCAAGTAGTGCACGCTGACAGAAGCCTGATATAGCTGTTTCCTGAGAGGCTCTGCCAGAACCTGACAAATACAGAGGCAAATGTTCATCACCATTGGACTGAGAACTGGGTCGCTAATGGAGGAGTTAGAGAAAGGACTGAAGTAGCTGAAGGAGTTTGCAACCCCATAGAACAATAATATCAACCAACCAGAACCACCCCCCCAAAGCTCCCAACGGACTAAACCACCAACCAAACAGTACACATGAAGGGACCCATGGCTCCAGACGCATATGTAGCAGAAGATGGCCTTGTTGGGCATCAATAGGAGAGGCCCTTGGTCCTGTGCATGCCAGGTCAGTGATATAGGAGAAGGTGGGCAGGAGGGGAAGCACCCTGAGAGAAGCAGGGGGAAGTGGGATGGGATAGGGGTTTCCAGAGGCAAAACCTGAAAAGGGAATATCATTTGAAATGTAAATAAATAAAATATTCAATTAAAAAAAAAGAAGAGAGCAGGAGAATCTATCAGATAGGAGTCAGTGCAGTGATCGTAGTTCAGTTGAGTTCAGTCGTATTCCTACAGTTCCTTCCAATTCTGTTCAGTTTGTGCGATTAGTCAGCGTAATTAAGACTGTGGAATTCAGAGGCAGCTTTCCCAAGCAGAACACGTCAGTGAGAGAAGAAAAGCCTGTGTGAATCAATCAGCTTGGAGAAGAACTTTGAGCCAAAACACCTGAATTGAACCAGCCAGCTAAAGTCCAGAAAGAACGAGAAAAGATAAATTTACTTAGCAGTAAGTCTCCAAGATGATAATTACATCTGGCAAATACAAGTCAGTTTTACATGTTTGTTTTTATTTACTTATTTAATTTATGTATCTCTGATTAATGTGAATATTCAATAATTCTGAATTGTTCCCAAATTTGAAAATTTATGGCAATTACCTAACTTGAAAAATTATGACAATTCTTTGTCTTTTCTCTCTCTGAGAGATAAAAGAAACCCATAAACTAGTCGCCAATCATTTATCTTATCCATATTAAATGTTTTGTTTATTATATACTTAGCATATGGATATATATTTAAATGTATACTATTTCATCTTTTTGTATTAATATTTTTTCATTCTCTATAATTATACACAATCACTATATTTCACTTGAAATTTTGTTTTAATTGTAAGCTTTTACTTTTATAATTTACTGTATTTGTAATCCATTCTTCTCCTCTGAAAACAGCAAACTTATCAATAAAAATAAAAACAAAAACAGAAAAACAAACAAACCAACAAACAAAAAAAACAAAACAAAACAAACAAAAAAAAACAAAACTTGTGAGGCAACCCAATAGGAGGAAAAGTGTCTGAAGTGAAAAAAGTCAGAGACTACACCACTCCCACTGTTAGGAATTCCACAAGAATACTAGGCTGAACAACCATAACGTATATCCAGAGGATACTCACACATGTTCAGTGATTGCTGCTTCAGTCTTTCTGATACCCTATGGGACCTACTTAGTTGAAATCTGTGAGTCTTGTTTTGTATTCCTCAACTGCCCTGGCTCCTACATTTCTATGTTCCCACTTTCCATCGAGTATCCTGAGCTTTCAGGGAAGGGACCTATTAGAGATCTACAATTTGGGTCCTCTGTTCCTAATGTTTGACTGTGGGTTTCTGCATGTGCTCCCATCAGCTGCCCATGCTAGCCTCTTTGAGAACAACTCCAGTAGGAACCAAATCTTTAGATGTGATATGTTGGACACTTCCACATGCACAGTTTCTCCATCTCCCCAGTACATCATGCATGTAGAATAGATTATAGGTGGAAGATTTGTGGCTGAGTTAGTGTCTCTGTCCTCTGATTACAGAAGATGGCCAGGTCAAGCAATAGTCCTCAGTGACTAGGTGTCCACATTGACCACTTAAAATTGTCTCTAATTCTAGTCAATTCTGAGTAACCAATTTCTCCATTGGTTCCACCTCAATCATCTTGTTCCCATCCCCATCTTCTCCCAGTGCACTGCAATATCTATTCTATTTCCTCTTTCCAGGGAGATCCTGCTACCTCCATAGATCTCTCCTTGTTACTTAGTCTTTATCAGTCTGTGGACTGTGGTGTGATTATCTTTATTCAACTGCAAATATGCCATTATAGGTGTATTCATAACATTTGTCTTTCTTGATCTGAGTTACTTTACATAGCATGATTTTTCTACTTACACTCATTTGCTTAAAAATCCCATGATGTCATATATTTTCAAACAGCTGAATAATACTCTGTTGTGTAAATGTTCCACATCTTTACCCATTCCCTGATGGCTAACACTGTTGTCATGTCTTTCAGTGTTTCTCAGTCATTTAAAAATTGTATATTGGGCATTCTCTGTTTAGATCTATGCTCCATTTTATAAATTGGATTATTTGTTTCCATGATATCTATTTTCTTGTGTTCCTCATGTATTTTGAATACTAGACCTCTCTGATTTGGAGTTGATGAAAACATTAGAGAATTTCCGTATAGGACTTAATGGATATGACTTAAAGTCATATTTTGAAGAAAGATATGAAGATATTTAAATAGAACTACAATGAGATTCATTGATCTTACTTCTGTGTTTGTAGCCAAAAAGTAAACTAATTATGTTGTGAAGAAATTTGGATCATTGTATATCTCCATATAACCTCCATTAAATATGACATTTATGCAACTGAATCTCATAGAATTTCAGAATGAATGGATTGCTATCAGAGACTGGGGAGACTGGAGAGAATACCAGGGATATATGAAGGATAAGAAAAGGTAATAATTTGGTACTTTGTGAGAATGAGAAAGATGTAAAATGTTTCATGTACTGTCCTTGCTCAGTGATCCCAGAGTTGACAACTGTTTTGCACTGTATATTGTAGAATAATAAAATTAAGACGTGTCTGAATGACTTCTTCATAAAGAAAATATTTGAGGAATCAAATCCACTTACATTTCCTCCTGCTTATCCACGATTCCCTATTGTACTAAAAACTATTCGACATCAATGTTGATTTTTAACTTTCACATTTGGGAAAGAACATTCATTTAGAATGATTATGTCTAATATTTTACTTCAAACAACAGTGTCCACGTCTATCTACTAAATATGGCCTTCACATAGTATTGCCTTTAGATTACATGTTTTGATCCCCTTATCTCTAAATGAATAATTGTATTTATTCCATGTATTGCCTATTATGAAATGTCTGATGATAGAAATGAACACTCGTGGCATTTTATATTATTTTATGTGATTTGCATATATTCAGATCTAGAAAAATAGAATAATGTGCTGTCTATTTTTGTTTCTATAAGAATATTTATTTTGATTTTTTAAAGACTGAAACTTTAATTAAAATTTAAAGTGTTATGACTTTCTTTAAATATCTGTGTACCTTTTCTAGTTTCATTGTTTGTTAGACTGACAGTGGTGATGTTATTGAGAGTTTAATTTGAAGTTCACTATTTTGAGCACTTTTCATACATTTATTGTCAATATTTTAATTTTTAAGAATAAATTCATTAATTTATCTTAGGTGAGGAACTCAAGGCCACTACTAACATTTGTCAATAGCTTATTGTTATACACCAGGCTTCCTCTGAATTGCCCTGCTGTAGTTACAATGGATGAATGGTTGGAGTGGATAATAACATCCAAAACAACATCATCTTTTGTCTGGAGAAAAAAAAAAAATAGCATTCACTAGTTACTTAGAAGGCTAAACTAAAATCTCTACATAAATAGTGGATTCAATAGCAACTTGAATAATAGGTTTTTGTTTCATATATTTGAAAGCATATTTTTAGTATATTTACATTACTACATCTTACTGGCATCCTATTTTTATAATTCTGTTTTATGTTAGTGTCATTACATTTTTATTTTTTGTTAATTAGTACATTGTATTTTCTTCCTCCCACTTACAATCCAATGAAAGAAATATTCAACATCCTTAGTCATCAGGGAAATGCAAATCAAAACAACCCTGAGATTCCACCTCACACCAGTCAGAATGGATAAGATCAAAAACTCAGGTGACAAGAGATGCTGGCAAGGATGTGGAGAAGAAAAACACTCCTCCATTGTTTGGGGATTGCAGGCTGGTGCAGCTGCTCTGGAGATCAGTCTGCGGATTCCTCAAAGATTGGACATGGTTCTGTCTGAGTAACCAGCTGTACCACTACTAGGCATATACCCAAGGAATACTCCAAAATATGGCAGGGACACATGCTCCACTATGATCACAGCAGCCTTGTTTGTAATAGCTAGAGGCTGGAAGGAACCTAGATGTCCTTCAATAGAGGAACGAATACAAAAAATGTGGTACATTTACATAAAGGAGTACTATATAGCTATTAAAAGCAATGACTTCGTGAAATTCATGGGTAAATGGATGGAACCAGGGAGTGTCATCCTGAGTGGGGTAACCACCCACAACAAAACAAAACAAAACAAACAAACAAACAAAAAAAGCAAATATGGTGTGTACTCACGGAGGGGTGGATATTAGCCCAAGGCTCGAATTATCCAAGCTATAATCCACAGACCACATGAAGCTCAAGAAGTAGGATGACTAAAGTTCAGATGATTCAGTCCTTCTTAAAAGGGGGAATAAAAGTATTTATAGGAGTAAATACAAAGACAAAGTTTGAAGCAGAGACTGAAGGAATCGCCATTCAAAGCCTGCCTCACCTTGGGGTCCAGCCCATATATACATCTATATGGATATATACAGCCATCAAACCTAGACAATATTTTTGAAGTCAAGAAGTGCATGCTGACCAGAGCCTGATATAGCTGTCTCCTGAGAGGGTCTGCCAGAGCATGACAAATACAGAGGCGAGTGCTAACAGCAAACCATTGAACTTAGCACAGGGTCCCTACTGGAGGAGTTAGAGAAAAGATTGAAGGAGCTGAGGGGGCTTGCAACCCCATAAGAGCAACAATACCAGCCAACCAGAGCTCCCAGGGACCAAACCACCCTCCAAAGACTACACATGTATAGACCCATGGCTCCAGGTGCATATGTAGTGGCAGATGGGTTCCTTGGTCAACAATGGGAAGAGAAGCCCTTAGTCCTGCCAAGGTTGAAAACCCCCAGTGTAGGGGAATGTCATGTGGTGGAGGGCAGGGTGAGAAGGGGGTGGTTGGGGAGGGTGAACATCCTCATAGAAGAAGAGGGAGGGGGTGATGGGGTAGGAGGGCTTTTGGATGGGCAGCCGAGAAAGAAAATAACATTTGAAATGTAAATAAAAAATTCCAATAAAAAAAAAGAGAGAAAAAAGGAAGTGTATGTTGTCTTTATAATATTTTATGAGAAAGGTTAAGAAAAAAATTCATTAATTGTGTACCTTTATAAAAACATGTGAATGTGTCAGTACACATATGTGAAAGCAAAAGGACAGATGTAAGGTCATTTGTCTTCTTCTACCATGAGGAGCCAGTGTATTCAACTCAGGTCTTCAGATTTGGTAGCAAGTGAACTTTCTGTCCACAATAATCCTTACAGCAGTGTCTATGCAGTCAAGCTCAAATAGGTATTAATGAACAATCTAAAAACAGGTTCAATTTTTTTATGGAATATACACATAGAGGAAGGAGCCTCTATACATACGTTTCTATCTATGTGCATACATACATGCATATATACATACATGCACATGTGTATGCTTATATAACTAAACATTCCTTTTGTTTTTCTCTCATTCATCGCATAAACTCTATGAAGATTACACAATTAATTCTGTATAATTATTTCATATAACTGCACAAGGGAAAAATCATGAATACGAAAAAAAAACTACTTGGCTAAAATAAAACTCATACATTGTTCCATTTGTCTTTTATTTAGCTTTTTTACTTTTTCTCATTTGTATTCATTATCCGAGATGTCTCTACAGCTTATTTTGATATTTTTCCTCACCCATCAGCCAAATCCTTCCATATCCACTACCACTTTGCTAAGTACCAAAACTTCTTCTTCCAATTCTTTCACGTTCACCATTTCTCACATTCATAGCTTTCATTGTTTATTATAGTTATGCAT
Source organism: Rattus rattus (assembly GCF_011064425.1). Classification (NCBI taxonomy): domain Eukaryota; kingdom Metazoa; phylum Chordata; class Mammalia; order Rodentia; family Muridae; genus Rattus; species Rattus rattus. The sequence goes on from NC_046156.1 coordinate 81,236,361, forward strand.
TCTCATGGTGTGTGTGTGTGTGTGTGTGTGTGTGTGTATGAATAAGTATTTAAATACAAACTGTTTAATCAGTTACTTGTATGTATATGATTTTAAGGTTGGCCACTTGGTACTGGACAACTATTATTGAACTCCTTCTCATGGAAAATGAATTCTCCTGTCTCTGAGTTACTGACTACTAGTTGCTCTTCACCTATGGGTGGAGCCCTGATGTTTCTCCATCCACATTAGCATGCCAACTGGTGTTGTCTTGTTCATATTTTTTACCAGCTATGTAAATCGGATGGTGAGGGAGGATTATCATGTCTAGAAGACACACGATTTTAGGTTTTATTAACATTTTTCTTTGTTTTCTTTCACTCTTTCTGCCTTCTAATTCTTGATCCTTAACTTTGTTGTAGGGATGTATTATGGATATGTCAGCCATGGTTTGCCACAATGACATCAGTTTGACCTGGAATTGATGTCTGTACTGATCGATTTTGTTGCAAAGGAAGATTTCTTTGATGGGGGTAAGCATTACATTTATCTGAGGGCATAATGACAAGTATTTGAAATGGTGTTAGGTTTACACTATGTAGGAAACTGGAATAAATGTGATATTCACAGACAAATGTATAGAGTTGGGGAAAATCTAAATGAGCTAAGTCAGACTCAGACTAAGGTTGTATGATTTTTTGCCTTTGTGTTAGCTTGATATCCTCACATGTTTTTGATTTGAGATATCTACAGAAGTCAGGAAAATACTAACAGTATATGAGGTTGGTGGTCAAATAGAGAGGAAAGCTATCCCACAGTGGTAAAAGGCATTCAAGAGGAATAATGAAATAAGAAGCATTAAATGAAGGAGCTACTGGGGGGAAACAGGGTCAGAAGGAGAAAGTGAGGGATATCTAACAATAAACGCATTTTAAAGATCATCATAAGGATGCCTACTGTTCTAATAATTTCTGAAAATACACATACATACATATGTGGAATTTAAAAAGGGTTACATATTTGGCTTTTCTACACACAATTTCTGTAGATTCTTGTAGTTTTAATTTATGTAATTCTTATCAAATTTTAGGTAAATTGCTTAGTTTGTATCAAAAAAATTTAAAACTTACATTATTAAATGCCAAGAATATTATTGTATTTGGCCTAAGAATAGTATCTTAGTATTAATTGCTTATATTAAAATATAATTTTATATAAATTAGTTTTTAAAGTAAGTACTTCCTTAAAAATTTAATATCTCGAGATAAAATTTCTGTTTTACACATCTCAATTATCTATGTAGGTCAGTAAAAATTATGTGTAGTTAAACTGCATGTTATAGCTTCTTAATTATTACAAAAATATTAAATGATCATATATTCTATAGCATATTTTTTCCAGTTTTGGCTACAAGATGGATGTATACAATGTCTCAAAACTAAACTGAAATCCACTTTTCCAGTAGACTTTATCTTCCATGTCCTGCTTCATCTGTCTGCAGAGAGCTTTCAGAATATTGGCTAATCAATTCCTACTACAAACTTCTAGATACTATCTTTATTGTCCAAGATGAGAAAACTTAAGTAGTCTTAAGTAAAATGTACAAGGTCAGTGTGAATCAGTGTCTGAGCAAAGGTTAGCAAATATATCGGTTATTCCCATAGGTGCTGACATATCTCCAAGCAGTTTTAATTTTTTTTTTTTTTTCAGAGCTGGGGACCGAACCCAGGGCCTTGCGCTTGCCAGGCAAGCGCTTTACCACTGAGCTAAATCCCCAACCCCTCTCCAAGCAGTTTTAGGCAGTCTGTTGCATAGAACCCCCCTTTAGTGGTTGGTTTACACTGTTATTTTACAGATGTTAACTTGTGTAACACTGCACATACCTGCCAAAATTTTTCTAACGTCGTTTACAGGACTGATTTAGTAGAGAAAAGTATTTTTAACTTGTGCATTTACAAACACAAGTATATACACACAAACACAAGTACACACACACAAATTGTGTTTATATAAATTCCTTACAAGACAAACTATCTTGAGGCAAAAGGTTCATTTTATTTGTACATTCGCACGCAGTCAAAATCTTTACATAAATTGATGATTTTTGATTCACACCTTTAAAAACCACATATTATTTTCAGTGAAATTTAGACCTGTTTCTTTCAATTCCTAAGACTGAGACCTGTGTTAGATTATTATAGGAAGGATTTATGATAAAAATTGTTCTTACTGACACGACACTGCGATAGCTCTCCCCTGAAAGCCTGACCACTACAGAAGCAGATGTACACAACCAAACATGAGACTGAGCACGGGGACCCCAATGGAGAAGTAAGGGCAAGGGCTGTAGGAGCTGAAGGGGTTTGCCATCCCATAGCAAGAACGACAATATCAAGCAACCGGACCCCGTATTCCTCCCAGGAACTAAACCATCAACCAAAGAGTACCCATGGGGGACCCATGGATGCAGATGGATATGTAGCAGAGGATTGCATTATTGGACATCACTGGGAGGGGAGCCCCTTGTTCCTGAGGAGGATTGATGACCCAGAGTAGGGGAATGCTTGGGCATTGAGGCAAGAGTGGGTCGGTAGGTGGGGGCGCACCCTCATAGAAGCAGGGGGATGGGGCAGGGACAGGGGGTTTACAGAGGGGAAACTGGAAGTGAGATAGCATTTGAAACATAAATAAATAAAATAACCAATGAAAATATGAAAAATAGTGAAACTGAAGTTATCTTTTACTGCTATAACTCATACTGGTGTTCCAGATTCATATACTAATATGGTATTCAGACACTTCATATTTTCACACATAACTTCCTTTCTCTATTGTATAGATTTTTGATTACTCTTTCCCTTTATATGCTACTGAAATACTTCATAGCTTCTGAAAATTATAATCCTTATGATACTTAAGGGAAATATCTTCAATAATATAATATGACACCTGTCAATTTTCTATTACTGTAGAGAACACTAAGATATAACACAGCAAACACATGGGTGAATTGCACCCTGTCTTTGCTTTCACAATCACTATTTTTGGTGTTACACTCTAATCACCTCAATATACTTTCTATGAAATTTCTTTTATTCCAGAGATAAAACTTATTACTTTTTTAAATCACTTAATTGTGATTTAATTATTATTAATACTCTTCAAAATTGTGAATGTAACAGGGGAAAATAACATTCTTTGCTTTCAGGACATTTATCTATTTTCCATGGCTCTCCTAAATAATTTCTTTTTACTCATATTCACCAACTTTTAACATACAGTCTTAATCATTTTAAACTGTTTTTATTCTTTTGTGTTTTATATTTTATACAATGCATCTTAATCTTATTTTTTCACTTTATTTTTTATATTTTTATACTTTTTATTTAATTGGTTTTTAAAGTCCAGATTTTTATCCCCATCCAGGTCCACCCTCTGAGGTCCCACATCCCATACCTCTTCCCCGCATTTCCACAAGGATATCCCCATCCTCCCAAATCCCTCCACACTAGACCTCCCCATTCCCTGGAGCCTCCAGTCTCTTGAGAGTAAGGTTCATCTTCTCTGACGCAGTCCTGGCAGACTTCTGCTGTATATGTGTTGGGGCCTCATATCAGCTGGTATATGCTTCCTGGTTGGTGGTCCAGTGTCTGAGAGTTCATAGGGGTGCAAATTAATTGAGACTGCTGGTCCTTCTATAGGGTCACCCTCCTCCTCAACTTTTTCCAGCTTTTCTCTAATTCAACTACAGAGCTCAGCAGTTTATGTTGATTGATTGGTTGTAAATATCTGCATTGATGCCTTGTTTACTGGAGGTAGTCTCTACAAGTTCCCTGTCCTCACTGTTCGGCTTTCATCTAAGGTGCCTCCCTTTGTGTCCTGAGAGTCACTCACCTCCCAGGGCTCTCATATATTCTAAAGGGTACCCACCTCCTACCTCCTGAGCTTACCTACTTCCATTCTCTCTGTTGGACCTCAGGATTTCATTTTTGTTTCACCCGCCCAATGCCTCACGTTCCACTTTCCCCCTCTCTGTCCTCTTTCCTATCCAGGTCCTTCTCTTCCTCCCTCCTCCTGTGATTGCTTTCTTCTCCCTCTCAAGTGGAAATGAGGCATCATCACTTAGACTCTTCGGCTTAGTAACCTTTTTGAGTTATGTGGATTGTATGCTGGGTATTCTGTATTTTCTTTGGCTAATATCCACTTCTTAATAAGTACATACCATGCAAATCCTTTGGGTTTGAGTTACCTGACTCAGGATATTTTCTAGTATTGTTCTTTGCCTGCAGAACTCATGATGTCCTTGTTATTAATATCTGAGTAGTAATCCATTGTGTAAATGAACTACATTTTCTTCATTCATTCTTCTATTGTGGGACATCTGGGTTGTTTCCATTTTCTGGCTATCACAAAAACGGCTACTATGAACATAGTAAAATATGCTGCCCTAGAGACCCATTTCCCTCAAAAGGGCACATTGTATTTGTCCTTTTTTTTAAATAAAGAAAAAAAGAAAACAGACACGCAAAATATAAACAGTAGTAATACAAAGCAGCATTCATTCTAATTTGTGTTGAGCAACTGTTCCTGAGCAAATGGCCTTTCTTGGAGTGTGGAGAACATACCTAGTATTGCAACATCGAAGATCACAAAATTTCCCGTTACTGTCAACTATTCTTTATATACAGATTTTTTTTGTTAATTGTGTTACATTATACCCAATTTTCTTTTTCTGTGCTGGGATTTTAGTCTCTGTAAAACTTACATAGCTTTCTGTTACAGTCTTTATGTCTTTATAGGTATATCAACAACAGTAGAAAATACAGGGACAAAGAGTAGTGCAAAGACTGACAGGAAGGTCATACAGAGACTACCTGACCTGAGAATCCATCCCATATGTAGCAACCAAACTCAGTCACTGTTACTGATTCCATGAAGTACTTCCTGACAGGAGCCTAACATAATGTCTCGTGAGAGGGTCTGCCAGAGCCTTAGTCAAACAGATGAGGATGCTAACCATCAGATTGAGCGGGGGCACCCCCATGGAGGAGTGAGAGAAAGGACTGAAGGAGTTGAAGGGGTTTGCTACCTCACAGGAAAAACAGCAATATCAACCAACCAGACACCCAGGAGCTCCAAGGGACTAAAGCACCAACCAAAGAGTTACATGGAGGAACCATCTCTCTCTCTCTCTCTCTCTCTCTCTCTCTCTCTCTCTCTCTTCTCTCTCTTTCTATATATATATATATATATATATATATATATATATATATATATATATATATATATTAATGACATTGTCTGTCATCAATAGGAGGAAAAGCCCTTGGTCCTCTGAAGTCTTATTTTCCCAGTGTAGGGGAGTGCCAGTGTGGTGAGGTGTGAATAGTTGTGTGGGAATGGGAGTATCCTCATGGAAGCAAGGGAATACATGATGGAAGAAGGAAGCACCAGGAAAGGGAATAACATTTGAAATGTAAATACATAAAATATCCAATAAAAATGCAAGATTAATACAGTAAAAAAGGCCATCTTGCCAAAAGCAATCTACGGATTCAATGCAATTTCCATCAAAATTCCAACTCAATTCTTCGTAGACATAGAAAGAGAAATTTGTAAATACATTTGGAATGACAAAAAACAAACAAACAAACAAACAAAAAACAAAATCAAGTCAGGATAGCAAAAACTATCCTGAACAATACTACAATACTTTTGGGGGAATCACCATCCCTGACCTCAAGCAGTATTACAGAGCAATAGTAATAAAAAAAAAACCTGTATGGTATTGGTACAGAGACAGGCAGGTGGATCAGTGGAATAGAATTGAAGACCCAGAAATGAACCCACACACCTGTGGTCATTTGATCTTTGACAAAGGAGCTAAAATCATCCAGTGGATGAAAGACAGTATTTTCAACAAATGATGCTGGTTTAAATGGATGTCAGCATATAAAAGAATGCAAATTGATCTGTTCTTTTCTCCTTCTACAAAACTCACCTCCAAGTGGATGAAGGACCTCCACATAAAACCAGATACACTGAAACTAATAGAAGGGAAATTGGGGAAGTGCCTTGAACACATGGGCACAGGGGAAATTTTTCTGAACAGAACATCAATAGCTTGTGCTTTAAGATCAAGAATTGACAAATGGGACCTCATAAAATTGTAAGGCAAAGGACACTCTCAAGAAGACAAAATGGCAACCAACAGATTGGGAAAAGGTCTTTACCAATCTTACATCCGATTGAGGGCTAATACACAAAGAACTCAAGAAGTTAGACTTCAGAGAATCAAATAAACCTATTAAAAAGGGGGTACAATGTTAAACAAAGAATTCTCAACTGAGGAATATTGAATGACTGAGAAGCACCTAAAGAAATGTTCAACATCCTTATTCACCAGGGAAATGCAAATCAAAACAACACCTGAGACACCTCACACCAGTTAGAATGGCTAAGATCAAAAACTCAGGTGACAGAAGCTGCTGGTGAGGATGTGGAGAAAGAGGAACACTCTTCCATTGTTGGTGGCATTGCAAACTGCTACAACCTCTCTGGAAATCAGTCTGGCAGCTCCTCAGAAAATTGGACCTAGTACTACCTGAGTACCAAGCAACAACACTTCTGGGCATATACCCAAAGGATACTCCAACATTTAACCAGGACACATGCTCCACTATGTTCATAGCAGCCTTATTTATAATAGCCATAAGCTGGAAAGAACCCAGATATCCTTCAAAAGAGAAATGGATACAGAAAATATACACTAACACAATGGAATACTACTCAGCTACTAAAAACAATGACTCTTCATGAAATGCTAAGGCAAATATATGAAAATAGAAAATATCCTGAGTGAGGTAATCCAATCACAAAAGTACACACATGATATGTACTCACTGATAAGTATATTAAGTATGTATTAGTCCAGAAACTCTAAATGTCCAAGATACAGTTTACAGAACACATGAAGCTCAAGAAGAAGGAAGACCAAAGTGTGGATGCTTCAGTCCTTAGAAGGGAGAACAAAATACTCACAGGAAGAAACACACAAACAATGTATGGAGCAAAAACTGAAGAAAAGGCTATCCAGCCAGACACTACCATGCACAGAAATCTATCCCACATGCAGTTACCTAACCCAGTCACTATTGTGGAAGCAAAGAGGTACATGCTGACAGGAGCCTGATATAGCTGTATCCTGGGAGACTCTGTCAGAGCCTAACAAATACAGAAGCTGATGTGCTAGCAGTCAATCATTGAACTGAGAACTGGGACCCAAAATTGAGGAGTTACAGAAAGGAGTGAGGTATCCGAGTGGGATTTGCAATCTCATAGGAAGAACTACAATATCGACTAACCAGATACCCCAGAGTTCCCTGGGACTAAACCACCAACCAATGGAGTGACCTGGGGCTCCGCCTACATTTGTAGAAGAGGATTGCCTTGTCAGGCATCATTGGGAGGAGAGGACCTTGGTCCTGTGAAGGCTTGATGCCCTCGTGTAAGGGAATGCCAGGGAAAGCAGGCTGGAGGGAGTGGGTGATTTGGTGGGTAAGCACCCTTATGGAGGGAGGAGGTGGGGGAATTGGATGTAGTGTTTCTGGAGGGGAGACTGGAAAGGGTTTTAAATGAAATGTAAATAAAGAAAATACTCAATAAAAGAAAAGAAAATTGCAAAAAAATGAAAATGTTAATTATTTTGTGTCACACCCTTTGTTTTCATTGTATAATCTTTCTGCCTGGTCTATCACAAGTATCCCAAGACTTAAATGGGGTTTGTAATACAGTCATTCAGTTTTAAGCTGACCGCCTTCTCTGTATGTTGTTCTGTTTTGGGCCTCTGTGTTAATTATCATCCTTTTCACGAAGCAACTTCTCTTATGAGAGTTCAGGGATACACTGATTAAACTATACAATGTTTGATTATGAGTAATTTTTATCGCTGTGTTCATTTATTGGAATAAACGTAATAGTTTTTTCCTTAGGGCTTATAGCCTGATTTTTATCGACAAACATGGATTGTATTTAATCAGGTAGGCCTTCAACCCAAACAATATCACTCCCATCACATTTATGTAATTATTGTACTTTAATGTTATATAGGCAGGTTGCTATAATAGCTCATGTGTTTCACAGCTAAGTGAGATTAATTATTACAGTTTTTCCTTTTACCACATTATTGAATATTATAGCACTATTAAAATGTTGGGCATAGGGGAAGGATGTTTTAGTTTAGCCCCAGGTTTACATCTCAATTACTAATGTATCCAGCAATAGTCTTAAATTTCCACTGGTGCTTGAGAAAAGCCAATAATATTGAAAATTACCAGTAATATTTGGTGGGTCTTCTATAGGACACCATTGACCAACCACAATAAAATGTAAACCATTTCTTACACCGGATGTATTGGTCACATCTTTGGCTGTCAAGTGGATTTGGGGTGATATTGGACATGGTGATGAAGAGGATCTGGAAGTAGGTGGTGGAGTTATCAGAATATACTGTATTACAAAATCTATTTTTAATAAGAAAGATGAAAGGAAAGCACTGAACTTAAGACATTTATCAACTTAAGACATAGAAGATATGGCAGGGGAAATGAATCAGTAAACTTAGAGATTGTTGACAAATCTGATTATTGAGTTTGAGTCCAGAACCAGTGTTAAAGTATGACAGAATCAACTCCTTCCCGTGCTGAGACACACATTACAAATAAAAATACACATTAGAAAATATACAGAAATTTTAAAATTAATGATCAATAAAATGAGGGGAAATACTTAGAATTCAAATAAAAAATCAATTGAAATTGATGTTATTTAGATATTTATATACGTTGAGAATATAGAACAATATCTGCTGATAGAAGTGTATCATAATGTAGAGATAAAATATTGTTTTATTTTATTTCAAAAATCACACATAAACTTATCTTGATGTAATTTATTGTATCCAGTAACCTCATTAGCTTAATTGTTTCAAATGTTCACATTTAAATTTTAAGAGATCAATGGCTGTTAGATTTGTGCATAAATGTCTTTGAAAAATATTGAGTATATTTAATTAATAATATGAAAAATCTAGTATTTTTCTTTGAGTAAAAATTAATCCTTTGTGATAATTTCTAACAAAATATTCAAAAGGATCTGTAAATGAACTATGACATTAAATATAATACATCTAAACTAAAAGGTCTCTAATTCTAAGAACTTTTATAATATTGAAATAGTCTCGATGAAATAAAAATTAGAATTTAAATTTCAGCATTTCAGTGTCTAAGCCAAGTGAGATAACAACTTACTAGTAGGTATTAAAAGCTCCTTACAGAGAAACAATTTATTTCCCACAGAGAAAACAACATAAGAACAGAAACCTCACTAAGGATGCAATCTGGTATAAGAGCAGATGCTGGTCAATAATTCAATATCTAAAACCAACTGATCAGAGAGCAGTGGGAAACATTTATTCATGAAGTGATAAATTATGCATTTCTGTTTCTGGCCTAAATATAGAAGTGTTCTACATCATACACTATATGCTACACACACACACACACACACACACACACACACACACACACACACAAAGTTTATGTGTAGAAAAGTGTATAGTAATAAACCAAATAATGGAACCTTTGATACATATTAATCACTGCTTCAGGCATTTTTATTAAGGAGAATTTTCTGAGTTTTATAAATTTTCCTACTAAATTTGTTAAGAAGTATAATCTACCATATAGTTAAAAAACAATTTAACAGGACGGTAGAGATGAGGACATTTTGTCTGTCTAGATATTAAGCTACGATAGAGCACTGATCATGATGCTTATTTATTTTTAAGAGTTTGTGTTTATCTTGTATGTATGAGTGTTTTGCCTTTATGCATGTATGTGCAAAATATGTATACCAGGTAACCGTGAAGAAGGGAAGAAATCAGATTTCCTAGAATTGGAGTCATACATGCTTTTGAACCTCAGGTTGGGTTCTGTGAACCCAAAGCAAAATTTCTGTAAGAGCAGTGCACATAAGCTGTGTATGTTGAAGAGCCAAATTGCCAGACCATAGTGGGTGTTTTGATTACAGATGTTTCCACTATTATTTGGACTCATACATTATGATTGGATAAAATAATTCAGGTTGGTTAGCGTGATGCACTCCTTTAATCCCAGCACATGGCAGGAAGGAAAAGATAAATTTCTGAATTTTGAGATGAGTCTGGTTTATACAGTGATTTCCAGAAAAGCCCAATCTATGTAGTGAAAACCTTCCTCAAAACAAAACAAAAAATATCATGAAATTATTTAAACTTTTAATATTAGATATCATCAGTCAGTGATTATAACATGTACCTTAAAGTATTTCCAATAGGAAATTGGAATAAATATTCTCAACTCATAAACATGCATATTAACTTTTCTTACATTAATTCTAACATCATTTTCTCATACATTCCCTTAAGTTTTCTCAACAATGATTTATACAACTGCTCATAGATCACATTTTCTTAACCTGGTTTACTGGCCACTAGCATAGAGTCTGTAAATAGCAAAAACAGTAGTCGACAAAACATAAATTTTTCTTCCAATGTGTAATGCTGTAAAATTACATGTAATCATTGCTGTTCTGACCATTGACAAGCAGGCTAAAATTTATAAATTTGTTGGCTAAATTTTTATGTTATAACTATAATTTTCCAATTCTGTTTTGCTTTTGTGAAAAGCATCGAAGCTGATTAGCAGAGAGCCTGTGGTAATAAAGAATTTAATACCAAGAGGACATTATATTGAGAAATATACTGATAAGTTCTAATATTTATAATTGTTATGATAATCTTGCTTTATTATTTATGAAAACATTTAATTAAATAAATAGTTCATACTTCTTTCTTTATTTGAATAGTCATTTTATATATGTTATAGGTGGTTGTGAGGTTCCTGTCAGAATTCATCGGAACCTGATTTGGATCCTTTGCACCCCTGCTTTAACCACTGAACCCTCATTTAACCCACTATACTCAAATATATCCTACCTTTCTAATTACATTGCACTTTTATTTTTTTCTGTCAGTAATCTAAATATTATTTCACATCTAATATACCATGCATGGTGCCATATAATTGACCTTTATAAAACAGAAAACAATTCTCACACAGGTGAAATTAATAGGAGGTCATGGATGGTGAAAAAGTCTTGAAATTTCTGGCACCATGCATGACTTTCCTCTTGTTACAAAGGTTTGAAGTTCAATTTTCTTCCATCTTTATTAAATTGGGTATTTCTTATTTACATTTCAATTGTTATTCCGTTTCCCAGTTTCCAGGCCAACGTCCTCCTAACCTTTCCCCTCCCCTTCTATATGAATGTTCCCCTCCCCATCCACTCCCCACTACCGCTCTCCCCCCCAACAATCTCGTTCACGGGGGGGTCCAGCTTTGGCAGGACCAAAGGCTTCCCCTTCCACTGAAGTTCAATTTAAGAACTACTGATTACTACTGAGGTATGTGTTCCATAATTTCAACCTTAAGATTAACCCAACATAAAGAACTAAAAGACAACTAAAGAAAGCTGAAGGTAGGAAAAGTAGGCTTATTTCCTGAAAAAAATCACTCCAATGGGCTGATCAAATATCAATTGATCAGCCCTGAAAATGTAAGTACAAATAATACTATACACATGGAGTCGCTTATATTTGTGTAATTATTAATATATATGAATATATATGTATATTAAGACATGCATGTATGTAATAACAAGCGTTAATATGTCATATATTTAAAAGGAGTTGTATTTAAAAGGGTATGGGGTAGGAAAGAATTAGAATGATGTAATTCTATTATAAACTTAATAAATAAATAATTGGAAGTGCCAGAGAAGATAAGAGAGCAAAAGGAAATATGTGAAATGAAAGTAGACAGACAGATGGAGAAGGGTGACAGGGGAGAGGGCACATAGGGAAAGAATAAAACTTTATTCTATGGGAAAATGCTATCTTAGATTTTTTTCTCTGCTCTTAGTTTATCAGCTTTCAAAGTTTTCCAAATCACCATTCTGCTTTTTCCATTTGTATTAGATTCGTCTTTCACTTACTCTCCTTCAGCCCCCTTCTCTTGTCTTTCTTCAGAAAGTCTCTCATTTCCACTGGAGGAGTCTTCTTGAGTTTTTCTTTTGGTAATCCCACTGATCTTTTTCTAATTCTACTTTCAATACATATTTTGATCTAGGCTGCTCTCCACCCTCAGATTCACTAACTTCTTCACCAATGACTGATTCTTGAAAATTAGTGTATTCTGAATCCTCAATGGTCCTCTTGCTTTGATTTATGCTATTGGCTTCTTCATACTCTTTACACATTTTATTTCTTCTTCTCCAGACTTTCCAGTGCTCATGGTCAGCTTAGAGATCAAAAGTCTTTGTCTGTGTTTTGGCTTCTTACATTGTTCAAAATCCGAATCTAATTCAGAATTAACTTCATTTGGCACATTCTTTTCGCCCAGGTTTTCCTCATCTTGCTGTCTACACCATTTTTTTTTCTTGCTATGATTCATCATTTGAAGAATCATCCTCATCAGTGAAAAGAGTAGCTCTAATTTCTTCTAAAAGCATCTTCTTAGCAATTCTATTCTCAGGATCACTGTAACTGTCATCCTTAACCTCTATGACAGGCACTGATCGAGATAACGCATTGTTTCCTTGAAGACTGACAAAATCTAATGTGAAAAGACAACATTACATCTTCAGTTGAAGGCTTCATCCTCTGCTCATCACATCTCCCCTCATTTACAGAAGAGTGGTCATCTTCTCCATTAACCGAGATGACAAAGTGATGTCTGCTGGTATCCTGTTATTAATTGTTGCTAAGGAGTTTTGATTTTTCTTCATGGCATTGCCTGTCTTCTACTGGGCTGACATTTTTTGTTTCTCCAGCTTTTTATTATCTTCTGAACTTTCTTCTGCATCAGAAGATGATGAACCAGTTTGCGTTTCCTTGACATTTTTTCTTTGAATTTAAATATCTTCTTTCTCTCAACTCAGTTCTTTTTAGTCTCTTAGTGGGAGAATCAGAACACCCTCCTTTAAACAAATTCTTCTCATTAGCAGATGACAAGTACTCTGGCCTCTTCCTTGAAGTACTTTCTGACACGCGGCATGTTTTCTTCTCTTTATCATAAACTCTATATGCATTCTTTTTATCTTCTGAAGAGTCAAAACTATCTCTTTTCCTTGGCAAATGCTTAACTCTATTAGGTAACTTTTTCCTTACTTTCACCTTTTACTTTTTTGACTTTCTTTTCTCCATCAGCTGTGTATTTCTTATTTTGTTTTATTCCTTTAAGAAAATAAACAATTTCAGGGAAATTCTTGATACCATCTGACGAAGACCCATATTGTTTCCTTATCTTGACTGTTTCTTCTGTCAAGTGTGCGGTTCCCTTCATTCTCTGCTTCTTATCCCCTTCCGAATTTTCATCACTTTGCTCTTTCTTTGGAAATTTATCAGTAACACCAGATAAATCACTCATTACAATTTTACATGTTTTGGTTTTCAGATATTTAATCTTCTTTTTAGTTTTAGCAACTACTTTATCTTCAAGAAACTTTACATTCTCTTCTCTCCAAGGGTTTTCAGCAGCATCAGAGGAAATATCTGGTTGATGCCCTTTGCAAAGCATTTCTCTCAATTCTGCTACTCTCTTGCCTTTCTTGACTGAATCTTCTGCTGTGGAAAGCATTCTCTGCCTGATTCCCTTCAGTATGGTCAGATGATCCTTCTCGTGTAGCATCCACCCTTTCTAGCGTTTTAGTTGCCACTACTATTTAACTCTGTGCTTCATCTTCAAAAGCATCATTCACTCTTTTACATGAAACACTTATTTTTGGTTAACCTGTCAGTCCCTATTTTGCACACATTATTTACCTCTCTTTCTAAATATGAGTCACTATTTGAAGGTTCAGAGTAATTTTGAAATTCTTTTTAGAGATTATAGAATTTTTAGCTGGTTTACCTTTTTTAATACCAAAATCTGAACCATAGAATTTTTCCATTTCCTATTTGAATTAGTATCTTTCCCTAATTGAATTTTGTGAATTATTTGTATTTGATAACTGCTACCGTCTAAAAAAAGAGTGTGATCTGACTTAACTCTATAAAGACTGTTACCATTTCAACAGAATCTGAACATTGATTTTCAAACCTTCTTGCTTAGCTTTGGGCACCTCATGGAATGTAGGGATTTCAACAGCAGTAGCAGAATTTTGCTTATCCTTTTTCCTGACCAGACCTGAGAGCTTTTGCTTCTCTTTAACTATGTTGTTACTTTCTTCATCGGAGTTTGATATTGAAGGTTTGGCTTCCATTTGTTGACTCGAGGGTTGGTTTTCACATGTAGGATCTTTGAGGATCAGCTTCTTCTAAGAGTAGCAGAACATTAATTTCAGCCAAATGTTCATCCTCTTTATTTTCTTCTTTAGCTCCACATTTCTCTGAAAAGGGGGCCAGCCCGGAACTTTTACTGACATCTTTTTCTTGTGGAATTTCCTGGCCGTCTGTACCTTTAGGTGGGTAACTGCAAAAGGAAATTGGGGTGAGTTTAACATATAATACCTTGCTTAATTTTACTGTAATTTTTTACTTAATTTAATTTTACTTTAATTTTCCCCTGCTGTCTTTTGAAAACGTTTTTAATTTCAGAGATGAGATCTCTAGTTTCAGCTCAATCCTACTGTTACCATCTCTTTGATAATCAGCTGAACTTTGAACTCCCATGCCAATCTCAAGGTTCAAAAAAATGTCTTCTGAAACTGAGGAAGAACCAGACACAGTCTATGTTTTCATAAGTGTTAATGAGTTTGTACTGAGATCCATCTTCCCCCCCGCGCTCCCTTCTGGTCACCACTGTTATTTAATTTACTTCCTGTTTCTCTACTGGGAAGTTCTTGCTGACTGTCTTCTTTATTATTGGCTTAGCATACAACTTTAAATCACTTTTCTCTTCTGAAGAACAAGGTTTCCCCTTTTTTCATTATTGTTTCTGATTTAGTGTTTCCAATTTTAAGCTCTTTGGTACATTTCTTTTTGTTTACAGCATCCAAATATTGAATCTCTGAATTCAAGCCATCTTCTAATGCAAGATGAGCATAGTGATATTAGAAAAATAGAAAATAAAATCACTAAAATAACCAAATTTCAGATTCAACATATAACTCAATTTAAAATTTTTCTCTTGTCTTGAAAATTAAGTATCTGAAAGCAGTATTTAGGCAATATTTTATGAACTAAAATATTATTTAATGTGATTCTCTAAGCAAATGTTATTCCCTATAAATACAGACACATAATTTTACTTATAAGTAGTACAATTTTTTATTTGCCTGTCTATAAGCCTGAAAGGTTAGATGACAGTCCAAACAGCAATCACTTTTTATCGGTTTTTCTATAATCTATTTTGAAAAGTGAGCAGGTTCAATTCTGTAATGTATTGATAGGCCAGTGAGTAAGAAGTCCCTTCCGTCATACCAAATAAATATATTTTATTTTAGTTTAAGATGTAACTGAAGTCAGACAGGTATGTTACATATTTTATACATATTTCAGGAATAAAGCTTATTTAGCTAAAGTTAAAGAATTGGGGAATATGTCAGTTACAAAAGGATTTCTTAACCAGAAACAAGGAGAAAAGAGAAAAAAATGGATTATTTTATAGATCTATTAAGGCATAATATTTTTACATCATCATGAAGATATCTAGGTAATTCAATAGAATTATACAATATATAGTAGGCCAATGAAGATGTTAAACATTTATGTATTTTCAGCTATTTGTGTTGCAAATTTTATTTTCTTTTAGTCATTTTAAAAATATATTACTTTGTGATTTATGTTCTGTTTCACTGTGGTTTCTAAAGTATGTAGTGTAATTCTTATACTCTTCTAGAATTTACTTTAATTTTTAAAAAAAAATATATATATGAATTTTTCATTCCAGATTGTGTATGTACCATCCCTACATTTGGAGTATGAAGAGCATTAAGGTGTTTGGACTTGAAATTAAGGTCCATCTTTAACTTATAAGGACTTAAAATTTGTGAAAGATAATAAATATTTAAAAAATTAAATTTTTGCATATGGAAATTCAGTTTTCTGTCTTTAATTTATGTGAAATTAAAATTTGTGAAAGAAAATAAATATTGAAAAATTAAAATTTGCATATGAAAATTCTGTTTTCCCAGCACTAGTTGTTGAAGATGCCTTTCTTTTTCAGGATTTGTTTTTGAAATCTTTGTCAAAATTATATGCATATGCTGAGGTCTTCTGTCTAGTTCCATTAACTTATATATCTTCCTTTTTGAAAAAAAACTTTCTTCCTTCCTTTCTTTACCTTGTCAGTTTATTTATATACCTATTTATTTATTTATTTATTTATTTGCCACTAAAACAATTCTTATATTTTTCAGGGTCCCTTAGGATAGCCAAAGTTTTCTGTGACTTTCCTTGAAATGTAGGAACTTGTTTTTTTAAATGTCTTTCAAGTCTAAAATGGGAAATTTTATTTTGATTACATTGAATCCTAGCTTTGTAAACATCTTTTGGTAAAATAGTAATTATTACAATATGAAGTCTACTCACCCATGGGCATGTCTTGCTGTTTTATAGTTCTTCCTATATGCCTAGAGTTTTCTTTGTGGTTCCTGTTGTGTCCTTGGCTGGTTTGGATATTAGAGTGAAACTGTCTTCAAGGAAAATTTGGAAGTGCTTTACCTGTATTGAATAGTTTGAGAAAGGGAATCCACCCCATATACAAACATCAAACCCAGACACTATTGGTGATGCAAAGAAGTGCCTGCTGACAGCCTGATATAGCTGTTTACTGAGAGGCTCTGCCAGAGCCTGACAAATACAAAGGTGGGTGCTCACAGCCAACCATTGGACTAAACACTGGGTCCCCAATGGAGGAGTTACAGAAAGAAATAAAGGAGCTGAAGGGGTTTGCAACCACATAGGAAGAACAACAATATCAACCAAATAGCTCCCAGGAACTAAACCAACCTCCCAAGAGTACACAGGGATAAACCTATGGCTCCAGATGCTTATGTACCAGATGATGGTCTTGTCAGGCATCATTTGGAGGAAAGGTACTTGTTCCGTTGAAGCCTAGATACCCAGTGTGGGGGAATGCCAGGGTGGGGAGGTGGGCATGGGTGAGGGGTGGGGAGAACTTGCATACAAGCAGGTGGGGGGGAGATAGAATAGGGGGTGTGCAGAGGGGAAGTTTGGAAAGGGTTACATTTGAAATGTAAATAAACAAAGTGCCAAATTAAAATAAATAAATAAACGAACAAACAAACAAATAAATAATAAAAGGAATTCTATATGAAAATGAGAAGTAAAAGGAGGAGGAGGAGGAGCAGCAGGAGGAGGAGGAAGAAGAAGAAGAAGAAGAAGAGGAAGAGGAAGAGGAAGAAGAAGAGGAAGAGGAAGAGGAAAAGAAAAAGAAAAACTTCTGAAATTTTGTCACTCTATCTGACCCTGTAGTGTTTTTAGCAGAAAACATTTTAATTTTATTACTTTTTAATCTCATTTGTTGTCAGTCTATTTAGTTTCTTTACTTCTGCTTGCTTTACTTTGGGTAGAGGAAGTCATCCATACATTGTGAGTTATCAGGCTTAAGGAAGTAGGTTGTTATTTTGTTTTCATTTTTGTTTTTGTTTTGTTATGTTTTAAGTCATGGCTTTCCTTCTCGGCTTGTTCTTAGAACTGCTTACCGTTTTCCTTATTTTTCTATTCTCCCATTTCTTTCAATGTGTAATCAGTGTACCTTATGGAACACTTTAACTATTTATATTTAGTTACCATGACTTTTCACTTTTAGTTTATTGAGACCATCTCTTGCACAGTTTTAAATTTACACTACAAGACATGTAATATTTTAATCCACATCTGGATGTTGATAAATTTATAATTTTTAAAGAATTATTTTCATTTAAAAATACAATACACTTAGACATTTTAAAACAAAATATTTAGTTATCATCTTCCCTGTTACTTCACAGAAAGGAATGCCTACTATGTAAGAAGTCCTTATTTAACTTAAAAGCCTAAATAACAGCATACTTTATGGGATTTAATTTTATATTTTAAGTTATTTTGCTTGAAGTACTAGATATGAAATGGAAATATCTATGTGTTTATGTATTCATATGTATATTTGAATTGTTTTCTTTATATTTGCTACTTCATCCCACTTTTCACTATTATCTGTCTTTTCTTTGCAAAACAATAAATCACAGGTTATTTACTATGGATCTCTTTGTTATTGAATTTTATTCATAAGAGACATTTCTTGTTTTAATATGATTGCATGTAATAAGGAAAATCATTACTGCTCAATTTTTACTATTGTGACTTTTGTGTTAGAAGTTTTCTTAATTTTTAAGTGTGCAGTTTCCATAATGATGGGGTGTTGAAATCTAATATTAAAAAAATGACATTTAATGTTCCCATGAATCTATTTAGCTGGACAACACTTCAGCCTTACTGATTATTTAATGCTATAGAATGATTCCAATAAGTATGAATGCTCATTTGATTTACTCCAAACTCAATATCCCAAAAGAGTGAAGGAAGGCTATGGTGTCTTAAAGTATTGATCATCCATGTCTTTTTCCATAGGGAAGTGAAGGGAAGTCTAATTGAATGCTAACGCAATCAAAGAAGGCACAGTTTAGTGTGATATTTTTATGATTTCTCACATATAAAGATAAATATTGTTGCTTCCAAGAAATGAAGGTTGGTAGGGACAATCTTGCAAAATGACAAAAAATATATCTTTTGGCATTTAGATACCCCTATACCCATAAAAATTAGTCTTTCATAAAAATTACTGTGCTTGAGAACACTACATAAAGTCATAGGAATAAAACATGACACAAATGGAGACTTCTACAACTTAGCTTTAATTAATAGTAAAAGTACCTCACAATCCTGAAGGAGTACACAGCACCTGCTATACCAGGCCCTCTGCTTGTATGTAGAACACTTGTTTAATGAATATTTACACGGTACCTTGCTGGATTAACAAAAACATGTGACATAAAAATTTATTCCAGGCCTCTCCAAAGGAGCCAAGTCACAAAAAGAATAGTCTTATAACTTGCCATGGAAAATTAACTTAGTATTCTGTAACTACTTTTAGTATCAAATAAGTGTACCTCTTAATTTGAGTGGAAAATTGTTTATTTTCCCATATATATATATATGAGCAGACATGTACACACAAAACATTCAAATACCTACTATACTTTCATAAACAAAGGTGATAAAATTTATAGATGGAGTCAGTACATATTTGTAAGAGATTGGAATATGATACAAAAGGAAAATATGGCTCAATATCAACTTTATGTCACCTGTGAGGTTTCTCCATAAAGTGATTATATTTAAACATGCAAGGATATTTTTGTATGTTTATTAGAGAAAAATGCTTAAATTGTTTTCATAAAACATCTGGGAAGTTAATAATCATAATATTTTTGGATAGGTTCTGGAAAATACACTTTGAAAATATGTATATTGGAAAAATTACATTAGTAATTTACAATTTAGCACTAGGAAATTTGAATTTATTATCCTGAATTTGTGTATGTTTATTGTAATAATAGCACTCTTCCATTGCTGGTGGGAGTGTAAACTTTTACAACCACTATGGAAATCAATCTCTTGGTTCCTCAGGAAATTGGGAATGGTTTACCAGAAGACCTAGCTCTACCACTCCTAGGAATATACCCAAAAGAGGTTCCCCTATACCACTAGGACACATGGTCCACCATACTGATAACTGCTTTATTCATAATAGCCCAAAACAGGAAACAATCCAGATGCCCTCTAACCAAAGAATGGATACATAAGATGTAGTACACTTACACAATGGAATACCATTCAGCTATTAAAAAGGGGGGCATCATTAAGTTTGCAGGCAAATCGATGTAATTAGAAAATTTTACCTGAATGAAGTAACTCTGACTTATATACTCACTGACAATTTGATATTAATCATAAAGAACAGGATACCCATGCTGCATCCTACAAGCTCCAAGAAGTTAAACAAGCAAGAAAGCCTAGGTGAGGATACTTGGATCTCACTTAGAAAGGGAAATAAAATAGTCATAGGAGGCAGATGGAGAGAGGAAAGTAGGTGGAAGAGTGGAGGGAGAGGGGGATGAAGGTTGTTCAGGAACGAGTGTGGGAAAAGACTGGAGAGAGTGCTAGATAGTCAGGAGAATGAATGGAATTCAGAGGCTGGCAGGGGTAGCAGAGTGGGAGGCATTTCTAAAATGTGCCATTGACTTGAGGTGGGGAGGCTTCCACAGGATTCTCTGGGGTTCAGTTGAGACTTCTTAGCAGTGGAGACATGGAACCTGAGTGACTACCTCCCATTACTAGGCAGGTCCCACAAGGAGGGGTGAGAACACCAAGCCATCCACAAAATTTTGACCCAGAATTTATCCTGCGTCTACAAGAAGTGCAGGGACAAACATAGAGCAGAGACTGCTGTAATGGCCAGACAATAACTGGCTCAATTGGAAATCTATCCCAAGAGCAAACCCCAATCCCTGACACTATTAATGATACTCGTTATGTTTGCAGAGAGGAGCCTAAGGTAACTTCCCTCTGAAAGGTTCTATGCTTCAGATGACTGAAACATTTGCAGAGGGCCATAGCCAAACATTGGACATAGTGAGGGAGTTTTATGGAGAGTTGAGGGAATGATCAATAATCCTGGAGGGGATAGGAACCCTACAGGCAGACCAACAGAGTAAACTAACCTAGACCCTTGTGGGTTCTCAGAGACTGAACCATCAACCAAAAAGCACTCACAGACTAACCCCCCCCCCACATATATGTAGTAGTTGTGCAGGTCCACAAAAACTTGAGGAGTGGCTTTCCATAAAACTGTTGACTGTGGATACTGCTCACCAAGCTGGGCTGTCATGTCTGCCATTTGTGGGAGAGGATATGCCTAGCCATGCAAAGAAATGATGTGCCATGATGTGCATATATATACCCATTGGGATGGTCCCTTGATATTCTCAGAGGAAAAAGGGAGGAGGGAATGAGGGGAGGATTGTGTGAGGAATAGACTGGGAGAACAGAGGAACAGTGTCCTAGATACAAAGTGAATATATAAATAATTGGAGGGAAAAGAGAATACATGGACATTTGTAGTGATTGGGGAAAAATGAACTTTGAGAACATCACTTGTAATAATAGATCACATATCTTGGGACATCTAGCATTCTGTATGCAAAGTTTGTATTATAAAATTCAATAATTTCATACAAAATAATTGGGTTAGACAGATATACTGTTCATTCATTTTTCTCTTCATTTAAAACCTCCAATACAAAATTCACCTTCCAACAAGTGCCAGGTCTTTATACTCAAAATAGAAGTTACTGTTATAACCACTAATTATTGAACTAACACCTCTAACAACAATTTATAAAAGTTTGTTCTTATGCCACAGCTAATTGTACTCCTCACCCTTCATTCACTAAGGAAACTTCTCTTTTCAACTACAGAAAATATATCCAATCAATATGCCAATTTGAGGAGCGCATTCTAAGTGTACACATCTGAAATTCAGGCCTATTGCTAAGGCTCTAGGAACACTCTGGAAGAAGAGACGCTGCAGTAAGATGGTAAGAGCCAGAGGATAAAGGTGTTGGGTGTGAGATTTTGTTTCCTAGAAATATAATACCCATAAAGAAATATCCATAAAATATCACCAATATGACTGCAGTAATGTGAACAGAACAACAAAAACAAAAACTAACATGCCAAACTGCACACAGAAAAAGCCCATGAGGCCTCAGCCTTACAGAAAGAACACAGGCAAGTGAGCAAATCTGGAACTGTGATTGGTAGCCATTCATAGGATGCTCATCCAGCATCCAATGATCAGTCTTTAAAATATACAAGGAGAAACGTTATGTGGACTCAATATGTTACATTATATCAGGAATAAGAATGTATACACAGACAAACGAACTCATGAAATAACAGCTGGGGCGAAAAAAGACACGACATTGAAAGACCGTGGGGAAGCTTTCATGGAAAGGTTTGTATGGTGATTTGAATAGGGTTGGCTCCTCATAGGCACATGTGTTTGAATGCTTGGGCCACAGGGAGTGACAGTATTAAGAGTTGTGCAGCAGAATATCCGGGAATGGGGGAGGGGAGGGGGAAGGGAGGGGAAGGGGATAAGGGACTTATGGACAGAAAACCAGGAAAGGGAATATCATTTGAAATGTAAATAAAGAAACATATCGAATTAAAGAAAAATATGGACAAAAAAAAAAAAAAAGAGTTGTGACCCTGTTGGAGTAGGTGTAATCTCGTTAGAGGTTTTGCACTGCGGTGGGAGCAGGTTTTGAGGTCTCCTATGCTCAAGTTCTGTCCGGTGTGAAATCAAGGCATCCTCCTGCACGCCTTTGAGAGAGTCCCTTCCAGCTGCCCTGGGAGCAAGATGTAGAACTCTCTTGGCTCTTCCAATGTCTGCCTGATTACTCTGTGTATGATGCTTCAATCTCAGCTATGAATAAGGTATAAGGAATTCAAGGGGAAAATGAGAAAAATAATTGAATAAATAAGAGTTAGATTTTAACATTGGAACTAAATCCATTGATCTTATTTCACAACAATGACAATGTTCCAGCTGTTTGTGTTTAACTAAAAAACAAACAAACAAACAAAAAACATGTTCACGACTGTTCTATTTCTACTTAAGGAAGTTGAGTCCTCACAATTATGAATGTGGATTTACCGGAATTATTCACAACAATGACAATGTTCCAGCTGTTTGTGTTTAACTAAAAAACAAACAAACAAACAAAAAACATGTTCACGACTGTTCTATTTCTACTTAAGGAAGTTGAGTCCTCACAATTATGAATGTGGATTTACCGGAATTATCTGTGAGTAAACTGTTCACAAATTCATTAGAATTAATTAACATTAGCTACCATTTAATGTCTTTCCAGAATAGTAGGGGTTAGATTAAACCTAAGAAAAATTTAAAAAATTTAGTGTATCCTATCTATTATTTATCCCTTATTTCTCTGTTAAATAAAACAATAGCTTAGTATATATATTAAAATAGTAACATTATGTAATCAATAGCTTTCTAGACATAAGTAAAACTGCAGAAGTATTACAATGAAGCAATAACTTTGATTAAATGAAAACAACTCTAACTAATTAGAAATCAACAATCTTCAGTAATGAGAGAATAGGCAAGAAGTTGGATGGGAAAGAATGAGGATAAATTTTCCAAAACACATACATGTGTATAAAATTCTGAAATAATAAAGCAATAATTGAAAAATAAGTTTAAGATTCAGAAAGCAAAATATTAATCTAATCATGATTCAAAGGTTAAATTTATTTAATAATACATTTTCAATAAGACATACACTAAAATACAATTATATATGGCATTACAATTTTGTGAATTACTAGGCAATTGAAGTCATAAATTCAGAATATTTACTTAATTATTGGAAGTAGAAAATCTCTAGAGAGAGAATAGGATCGCATCTTAAGCTCTGTGTTTTCAGATTAACAGAGGAAGAATAAGAAATTGTTGTTTGAACACAGAGACTGAAATATATATTGCAAAATCATTATCAGTTAAATATAGGTTTAGAACTTTTCCCTTTATTTCATAAGTTAGAATGTTTCACTTAGTTTTGAAAGGTATTCTATTTCTGAAATTAAGTATTTTCAGAGTGAATAATTTATTTTAACTGCAGTGTAAGCGTGAGCACAGAAATCATAAAATACCTAGCAAGTAACTACAGTACCATGTATATTAATGAGAAGTATTTTTAACAATTATTATTGGACTTTTTTTGGAAGTTGAAGCAAATTGCTATAGTATTATAATCTCTAACATTCTCAAAATATATATTTACTGACCTAAGAAAATACTATGCTGTAGAGAAAAGACTTACTTTTAAGAGTAAATTTGTTGATTACCTAAGTTAGAGTAACAAGGAGAATATAAGGTGAAAGTTATGTATTGCCCTTGGTAGAGAAAGAACATAAGGCTTCAGATACAAAACACTGATCCATTTGGTGATGAACAAATGAGGAGATTCCATCTCATCAAAACACTTCACTACTCTCTGTGAAACATGGAATTAAATGTTCGTTTGAAGCAAAAACTCAACACTAAACTTAATGACAAGTCACAAAAAAATATGTTGTTAAGAAGAAATGCCTTTTTTTTTGCTGTCATTTTACTGCCTGAGCAGTGGAAGAGAATAGAGGAAGACACAGTTCATGGAAAGTAAAAGTTTACATGGGATAACATTTGAGATGTAAATAAATGGAATGATTTATAAAAAATTTTAAAAGACTATATTCATGGAAGGATTGAATGCCTGTGAAGCATTTGGGGTCACTAATCAAAATTAAAGTTAATTCTCAAAGGTGTTCATGTATTTATCATATTTCATTCCACAATGCTTCATTTTAATGAGGCTTCTTAATATTTTATCTTGATGTTGAATTTTGCCCAATACATAATGACTCTATTGAATATTGGCTTTCTTGTTCTATACATTATTTTTTAAATTTACATGACACAAATAGTCATTGATGATGTTAATGGAGTCTGAGATGTGATGTCAGTCAACTTACAGTTTCTATCTGTTCCTAATGTCACCTTGCACTGTGCACAGTATGAAGGGCAAATCTACTTAAAAACATATAGCTTGGTATCTGTACCTCATTCACATTTTAAGGACATGATATTCATTGAAATAATGGAGCTTATTTGAGCTCACAACACACTCTATTTAATGTTTGCCATGCCAAAACACCCATGCAAGAAATGCGTTGTCACATTAAAAAGGAAATGCATAACATTGACTATTGTTTAGTTTGAAGTAGTCATAAAAATGCAATTCAGTAGCTAAAGAAATAACATCTATTACTATTGTTTATACTAAAATATGTGTTGAATACCTAAATAAGGACTGTACTAAGTGGAAGGGACAGTGGATTTTATGTAATATTCTTTGATGTTGGCCAGGAAGTATGAGATAAAAAACGATAAAAAAATACAACTCAGAAAAAACTGTCATACAAGGTTAAATTAATAGGAGAAGAATATATTTCACATTCTATGGGCTTCAATGTGTAAAAGGTAATTCCTATCTGAAATGACAAAACTGCAGTGATGACCATAGTAACTTTTTAGTAATTAAAGTCCTATAAAGTCTCATATTTTACCTTTATATAATACAAAAAAAAAAAAAAACTAATGATGTAAGTGTCCTACTTTTCACAATGACTCAAAGATACCTTCCATTAAACTCAAGCAGATGATATGGAATAATGTGAAAGAAATAAAGCATACTCAAACTGCTACCTCCAAATTAACTTCAGAATATTTTAGGTGGGTACATTAAAAAACTAATCAAGAGCCCAGGGATTTAATAGTCTCATACTGCACAATATAGTAAATTACCATGCTGTTATTGTACGCACACTGAAAGGACTAGGAAAGAAGACAAATTATTCCCTGTTGCTCTTAACAGTTTCTCTTGGAAATAGAATCAGAGCAAACAAGAATTTGTTTCCACCATGTAACAACATTCCTGCACATTGCCTAATGGAAGCCTTCAGCATCCTGTGCAGTAGACACTCTGGATTCCTGAAAAATACAGACCTCCATGTATTCCAGTGTTTCCTTTTATGGATGCTATATTGACTGGAGTTACTACAGTCACATTCCATCTTCCATTGTTTCTGCTTGGTGTTAACTGTTCATCTTTTAAGTTTTTGGTTTCCTTATCAGCCGATATTATGTAATTTTTAATGTAGATATGAATTTCTCTTATTTGAGGATTCTGGACTTTTCCCTGGGTACCTGAATTGGCTTAATTTACGATTCATCTTGAGAATTCTTTTTAACATGTAAATTTGAAATTGAGCCACAGTTAACTGGTCAAAGGAACAGATAACTGTGGGAATGACTTGTAGTAATCTCACAATACTGATGATCACTTTGTAAGTGCTCTGGAGCCCTGTTCTGTTGTAGAACTGTATTAGGGATTGATGGTATCAAGTAGAGAGCCTTTTGAAAGGTATTACATCTAAGGGCCTTTTGAATGATGTTTCCTCTGTCCAACTCTTGACCTGGCAGAGTGATAAAGTTAAATATGTTCTAGAACAATATTTTTCCATTCATTACAGTCTCTGGGATCTGAGTGAATTATGCACAATTATTTGCACAAAACACTATTGTTGCTGTTTTGATTTCTCTAGCTCATTCACACTTCCTTAACATAAGAAAAAAAGATATAAAATTTTTCTTTGATATAAAAATTTGCATTCAGTACCCACTTCCTTCTTTGGGCAAAGCCTGTTTTGTTTGTTTAAATTTTGCTTCCTACCCTCTTTGTCTCTTGTTAATCTCTAATAAATTATGCTTTCTTATCACTTAGTCTAATTCCTTTATTTTGTTCATAAAAATAAACCTCCCATTAAGGCTAAGAAACTATTTCTGTTCAAATAGCAATCTGTTTAGTATACTAACAGGAAATAGTCTGATATATTTTTTGTTTGTTTGTATAAAGTTTTTAATCAAACAAATCAAAGTACTTTTTTTGATGTTATATAACTTTTTTTTCATCTTTATTAACTTGGGTATTTCTTATTTACATTTCGATTGTTATTCCCTTTCCTGGTTTCTGGGCCAACATCCCCCTAACCCCATCCCCTTCCCTTCTATATGGGTGTTCCCCTCCCCATCTTCCCCCCATTACCTCCCTCCCCCCCAACAATCACGTTCACTGGGGATTCAGTCTTGGCAGAACCAATGGCTTCCCCTTCTACTAGTGCTCTTACTAGGCTATTCACTTCTACCTATGAGGTTGGAGCCCAGGGTCAGTCTTTGGGGAGTGGCTTAGTCCCTGGAAGCTCTGGTTGGTTGGCATTGTTGTTCATATGGGGTCTTAAGCTCCTTCAAGCTCTTTCAGTTCTTTCTAAGATTCCTTCAACGGGGGTCCCGTTCTCAGTTCTGTGGTTTGCTGCTGGCATTCGCCTATGTATTTGCTGTATTCTGGCTGTGTCTCTCAGGAGAGATCTACATCCGGTTCCTGTCGGCCTGCACTTCTTTGTTTCATCCATCTTATCTAGTTTGGTGGCTGTATATGTATGGCCCACATGTGGGGAAGGTTTTTTTTTTTATTCTTTAATCTTTTTTTTTTTTTTTTTTTATAATACAGACTTTATTTCTCTTCCAGTCTGGTCTAACCTCTAACTCTTCTATATCCCATACCTCCACCACCCCCTCCACCTCACCCCATTCCTGGCCGGAAGTCTCATGATGGTTAGGTGCATCTTCTCTGGCTGAGTCCAGACCCAGCAGCCCTCTGCTGTTTATGTGTCTGGGGCCTCATATCAGCTGGTGGCTCAGTGTCTCAGAGATCTCGAGGGTCCAGGTTAGGTGAGACTGTGGTCTTGCTATAAAGTCACCCTCTTAAAGCAACCATTTTCTCTTTCAAACAACCATAAAATTACTTAAAAATAATATTGTAGTTTTTGAAGGAACTTTATTAGTCATATGGTTGCTTCTGAGAGTTTTGATTAGCCTATTAGTTTTAATATATTACATATTAATATGTATTGCTAAATGACTTTATATATATTTATCTAGAGAACCTATGAAAAAACATCATAATTGTGACACATGCACAAATATTAATAATCAATGTATTTCAAATAAAATTTAAAAACTGTAAGCACAAAGCACAGTTTTCATGCAGTCAGGCTTCAGTAATCTTTA
The DNA here is from genome assembly GCF_011064425.1 of Rattus rattus. Lineage (NCBI taxonomy): Eukaryota > Metazoa > Chordata > Mammalia > Rodentia > Muridae > Rattus > Rattus rattus. The sequence goes on from NC_046156.1 coordinate 81,264,200, forward strand.
TAACAGTATATTCTGCTTTCAAGGCAGCACAACAAGCATATAAAAACATCATAATTTTAGACCATAAAAACGAACTTTGAGGATGTCTCTTGGTATCCATGATATTATCACTGCATCCATATTGCTTTTGCATTCAGATTCAACATTCCATATTCCATGGTCAAGTTTCCCACTGTCACTTCGTAACCATTTGTGTAAGGCTCTTCTTTGATCTCCAGAGAAACTGCAGTCAGAGGACATTAATAAAGAATAAATTGGAGCAAATAGATGTCTTCAAGGGACAATATCCAAGCAAGGATCCATGTTACATGGGAAGATAAAACCAAGATGGCCGCATGGTACTTGGGAAATGCTCCTCTGCATTAAGCTTCAATATTTTGCACTGGTATTTTTAAAACAAGCAGTTTTTGTGTTTTCTTCTGTTCTCTACTTTCACAGTCCACCATCTATGCATGCTTTGCATCTTATCCATATTCTGCGAAATTCATATATGGCCAAACACAATCTTTTATGCAGGTGGCTGCTGTTTTAAAAGGTCTTAGTACTAGAAAATATCATCCTGAGTGAGGTAACCCAATCACAGAAAAACACACTTGGTATGTACTCATTGATAAGTGGATATTAGCCCAAAAGCTTGAATTACCCAAGATGCAACACACAGACCACAGGAAGTTCAAGAAGAAGGATGACCAAAATTCAGATGCTCCCACTCCCTAAAAGGGTGAAAATATCCATAGGAGGGGACATGGAAGCAAAGTTTAGAGCAGGGACTGAAGGAATGGAAACAAAGTTTAGAGCAGCAACTGAAGGAACGGCCATTCAGAGCATGACCTACATGTGGCCCATGTGGCCCTTATATATACAGCCACGAAAACTAGATAAGATTGATGAAGCTAAAAAGTGCATGCTGAAAGGGACCGGATATGGATCTCTCCTGAGAGACACATCCAGAGCATGTCCAATACAGAGGTCAATGCTAGCAGCAAACCACTGAACTAAGAACAGTACCCCCTTTGGGGGAATTAGAGGAAGTATTGAAAGAGCAGAAGGAGCTTGCAACCCCATAAGAACAACAATGCCAACAAACCAGAGCTCCCAGGGATTAAACCACTACCGAAAGACTATACATGGATTGACCCAGGGTTCCAACTGCATATGTAGCAGAGAATAGCCTTGTTGGGGCACCAGCGGAAGGGGAAGCCCTTGGTCCTGCCATGGTTGGACCCCCAGTGTAGAGGAATGTCAGAGGGCAGTGAGGGGGGGTGGATGGGCGAACACTTGTATGGGGGAAGGTGTGGAGATGGGGGCTTAGGAACAGGAAACTGGGAAAGGGAGTACCATTTGAAATGTAAGTAAAGAAATATATCTCAAAAAAACAAACAAAAAAAATGTCTTGGTATGATAAAAGCGGAAAATCAAAACACTTGAGCCCAAGACACCAGTCTTGACCTAAGCCAAAAATCAGAAACAAGAAGCAAAACCCCACCATTCCATGACTTTGCCACAGTATTCACCAAACCTGAGCAGGAAAACATAGCAATTCCTTAGCTCACACAAGCCCCAGAATTGAAAATTTTCAATCCCAGGTTGCCCTGGAAAGGAACACTCCACCCACAAAGGGATATAAGCCCTGCCTTCTGCTCTGTTCCTTGGTGCTACAAAGGTCCCCACTGATAGAGCAGAACTATTCTAAAGCAACAGCCAGAGCAGATCTTTCATACTTCTGTAAGGCAAGACCTTCCCTTCAGATCTGCAGCAAAATCTTCAAATCAAATCACACTTCTGAATGTGTGTTCTAGAGATAAAACTAGTGTGCACTCTAGAATTTTTTTTAATTTTTCCATACAAATATATTTATTTTTGATTTTAAAAATATTTACAGATAAGACATATCTCTAGTTAAACATCACAACCAGTTTCATTCTCAAATTTACGGCCATTTCATGCGGAAAGATATAAATAGAATTGCAAATGCAGAAAACATATGATTTTAATTTGATCTTTCTATCTCTATTACTCACATATTTGTATGCAACACTAACTCATAGTACATTGCATTATTCTGTGTATACTTCATCATTAACAGATATCATTTATAAATCCTGGAATAGAGACAAAACATAAAAAATTAGATTTTTTTCTATTTAATTTTACACTCCAGATTTTATCCCCCTCCTGGTCCACCCTCCAACTGTTCCACATCCCATTCCTACTCCCCCCAACACCTCCATCTCCACCAGACCTCTAAACTTCCTGGGTACTCCAGTCTCTTGAGAATTAGGTAAATCTTCTCTGACTGAACCCAGACCCAGGAGCCCTCTGCTGCATATGTGTGGGGACCTCATCTCAGCTGGTGGATGCTGCCTGGTTGATGATCCAGTGTCTGAGAGATCTCTGGGTCCAGGTTAGTTGAGACTGAGATGCCCTCCTCATCTTCCTTCAACTTTTCCCTAATACAACAGAGGTGTCAGCATCCTCTGTTCATTGGTTGGGTGCACATATCTGCATCTGACTCTTTCAGCTGCTTGTCAGGTCTTTTGGGGGGGCAGTTATGGTAGGTCCCTTTTGGGCCTCAGTAATGGTGTCAGGTTGTGGGGCCTCCCCTTGAGCTGGATCAGACTTTGGGCCATTGCTGGACCTTCTTCTCCTCAGGCTCTTCTCCATTTCCATCCTTGCATTTCCTTCAGACAGGAAGAATTATGTGTCAGAATTTTGACTGTGGGATAGCAACCCCCTCCCTCACTTGATACTGTCCCTTTCTTTCTGCTGGAGGTGGGCTCAACAAGTTCCCTCTCTCCACTGTAGGGCATTTCATCTAAGGTCCTCCTCTTTGTGTCCTGAGAATTTCTCACTTCTCAGGCCTCTGGGTACTTGTTCCTCCGAGGTTGCCTGTTTCCATTCTTTCTGCTGGCCCAAAGATCTTTTGTCCTATTTCCACACCCAATGCCAGATCATGTTTCCCTCTCCCCCACCACCATCTCCTTCTATTAAAAGGTACATGACATTAGAAGAAGATAGTAGATATTTTTAAGGAACGAATAAATTGATGATTTATTTTAAAATCTTTGTTCTTAATATTTTAATCTTAAAATATATCAGGAGATAGATTCTTTTCTAGTCTTGTCTAACTGGAGTTCTCAGGGACTCCTGTACCTAGGTAGGAATCTTTTCCTGAACATATAGACATGTCTGTTTTATTGTTTTATTAACATACATACTATGCATTTGGTACGATAGCTTTCTCCTCTTCTAATGCCCATTATCTGAAATCAGATGTTTTCATGGTGTCCTATTGTTCTCCCATGTTTACTTCATAGACTTTCATAAATTTATTATTGACATTTGCTGAGTTATTTAACTTACATTTCTTGTCATACAGTTATGATTGTCTGTTTGGCACTTGGGTCATTCTTTAAGTGAGTTTTAATTAGCATGTAGAAGTTTCCATGTGCAACATCATTCCAGTTTGACTTCTCATGTTATTCTATCCTTCTAGTGAATTCTGTTTCATAAGCTGTACTTTATTTTCTATATCATTTACATTTTGCTTTTGTATTTGAGTTGCTCAAACATCATTAAGGCATGGATACTCCTGAATTATTTGCATTGAGAGTCACTGAGGTCAATTATATTCTAGTCTATTATTAATAGATTTTTTGTTTGATTGTTTTTCTTTTTAGGAGAACTATTACATTTTATTTTCACTTTTCCATTCTTTATTTGGCTTTTATCATTTTGAGTTAATTGAGTAGGAGTGTGTTTTAGGGGATGATGATCTGATTTTTCATTCTTGTCATCACCAGGAGTTATGGAAATTGTTGAAATGTGGTTAAAAGTTGAGGTCCAAGGACAATTTGTTTGTAGAGACTGAGATATGGATGGACAAGGGAAGTTTAGGTTGAGTGACTGGACTCTGAGGAAACTTTATTTATTCATGTTGGAGTTAGACAAAGACTTGGCCTTCTTTAACCATTGTCCAAGAAATAGACAGGAATCAATTGAAATATATATAACTAATCAAGATGTTCCTTCCCTCTTCTAGCCATTATCCATTGCCAATGCCCACTTGATATTAAGAGGAGCATAAATGTTTTCTGTCCCATGTATTTAGACTGGCTGAGAAGTACCTAAAGAAATGTTCAACATCTTTATTGCTTTAAAAAAAATTGAGGGGTTGGGGATTTAACTCAGTGGTAGAGTGCTTGCCTAGCAAGTACAAGGCCCTGGTTTCAGTTCTCAACTCCAAAAAAAAAAAAAGAAGACAAAAAACATTAAATAATAGAAACACCAAAAGTCTTTGAATATGTACATGGCAATTTCTCTCTATTTGAAAATTTGAAATGGATGTCTATAATGAAGACATTCGAGAAAACAGTTAATACTAGGAAAATACAGCACTGAGAAATTTCAACAAAACATCTTGAAGCTTTAGTAACTGTAAACATGACATTATAATAATATCTCTATAGATCAGTGAATCATAATATAAAGAACAGAAAATTAAATAAAATCTGATTCATTAAAATACTCAGTACAGGTTATTGAAATTGCCTTTACTTTTTCCCCAGAGGTAACATGTAATTAAGCACCTATTACTGAAGACAGACTCCATGCCATTGAACAGAGGACACAGAGGCAGTGAGCTGGCCCTGACCTGAAAGCCTCTACCCTGAGAAACGTTTTATGGTACTAGAAGACACTACTGCACTTTGAATATCAATCATTCCCATAGGCTCATATTTAATGCTTTATCTTCTGCTGGTAGAACTATTTGGAAAATATTAAAGATGGTGCTTGATTGAAGATCTGTCACTTGGGCTTGGCTTTGTGCTACCAAAAGTCTGCACTAGTACCCTGTATTTCTTATTGTATGTGACTTGCAAACAAGGATGCTAACCTGTCACCTAACATCTTAGACCCTTGCCTGCCTCCTTGCTGCTGTTAGTCTGGAACCATGCTCATCCCTGTAAAATAAGAAATCCCATCTGCCACCTTCCTCCAACCCACATCACCACACAGGAAAACCTCATACTACCTCTTAGAGAAATCTCCTGGCTAATATGTAATTGCTCCTCATCTTTGCATTTTAGCCAACCAACCTAAGATAGCTTACCCAAGCTCCCAGTTTTTTTACCATGCATGGTCACAATACCAGCTCCTGGCTGATACATCATCAGTGCTCACCTAAACTCTATAACCCCCACCCTTGCTTTAGCCTGGATGTGTGACCTCTACCTATGAGATCAACCTACCTAAGAGCTACCTTCTATTAAATCTGCTTTTATCTAGTTTTCATCTGGTCTAGTCTGACCTATATCGGCATCAGCAACAGAGAGGAAAAAGCTATAACTACAAGTCTACCTTCAGTGATGATCATGAATTCTAAGCTAATGGAACCATGAACCCAGTAAACACTTCCTTTTATTAGTTGTTTTGGTCAACTCAAGGCTGAATACATTTCCCAAAATATATTGAAAGGATATCAACATCATAGAAACTACCTGTGTTGAAATGATAATAATGTAACTAGTTTCAATTTCTTTAACATTGAAATGTGTAATGATTTTTATTTATATGCATATTTGAGTGCCTATATATGTGTGGTGCATACGTGTGAGGGTAAATGTGCATATACATTCAGAAGCCACAGGTCTTTCTTGTGTGTCCTTCGTTAACAGACTGAACATGACTTTTACCCACAAGAGGCCAGACGTGGGTGTACAAACCAATGGAACTGGAGTTATAACTCCAGCACCCACTTGTGTCATCACAAAGGTTTGTACATGCTATGTAGACACAGATGCTGAAAAGAGAACGTGGTTGGTTCTCTTAATGGGGCCGTCTCTTTAGCTACACCTTTTGCCTGTGTGCACAATAAGGTCTCTCCCTCGTCCCCAAGGCTTGCCAATTAAGCTAACAGCTGTTCAGCAAGCAGTAACACTCCATCTGTCTCTGCCTCTCTAGCACTGTGATTATAAGTTGCATCTCCTCACCCCAACTTTTTCATGTGGCTAAAATGCAATTGATCTCATGCCCTGATCATGGCAAGCACTTCACTTACTGAGCCATTTCTCCAGAATACCAAATCCCTTTTAATTGCAAAGTTGTTGATACATGCAGGATGGACATAACAATATGTCAGCTCAGGGTCTTTTTTGATTGACCCAGAGTTTCTGCCTATCCTGTCTTTAAAGGTAAAACCTATTTTAACAATGCCCAGTCAAATAAATTAAAACTAAAGTTCCAAAAAATAAAGATTGAGCTTTTTAATGACAGTCTGCTAACCATGCATCCGTGGCTCTTTCTGCCCCGTTTAGTTCAGATAATTCTACATAATCAAGAGATAGATAAGCTATCTCCATTGAGACTTAATTAAATCTCAAAAAATACGAATAAGGGATTGCTATTGTTCTAAGTCATTAAGCAGGTATTTTTGTTAATCAGTAATGTATTACTAATCGTAATGAGGCTACAAAAATTGGGCATTCCCCTGACAAATCAAAACAATGGAGTAACTTAGAGAACTGAGGAATGCTAAAAGTTTTCAGAGAGTTCCAGTGTGAAGGCAAGGATGTGATGGTGTGTGGTACAGGAGAAAACTGAAGGAACATTTGTCAGATTAGTCACCAGAGGTATTCTTCAGAGTAGACACAATGTCTAATGCCTCATACAATGACTTAAGAGATTTGCATACTCAATGGTACGTTCATGTGACAATTTTCAAGCTATGATAAAAATATCAACTACAGCAAGGATTGCCCTTCTTGGGCCCCAATGGGAGAAGAAGCCCTTGGTCCTGCCAAGACTGGACCCCCCAGAGTAGGGGAATGTCAGGGTGGAGAGGGAGGACAGGTGGTGGTTGGGGATGGGGAACACCCTCATAGAGAAAGGGGAGGAGGATGGGATAGCAGGCTTATGGACAGGAAACTGGGAAAGAGAATAACATTTGAAATGTAAATACAAAATAATCAATAAAAATAAAATAAAATAAATATTATATGAAAAAAGTACCAAATTTGAGGACAAACTAAATTGAACATAAAAGAGAGGTAAATAAAACTTTCCCATATCAGACCTGGTCTCAGATTATCTACTATTATTTTAATTGGAATAAGATAATATTCAGCTAAACTCATGGATAGTGGATCTTTGTAAACACTCATATAAATCACCAGAAATATTCAAATGCATAAATCCATGTGACTAGATGAAAGGACTTCTAAACTACGTAAGGACTGTACAATAATTTAAAATCCAAATGAGGCACATGCTACAGAATGACCTGCCTTCAAAAGACATAAGAGTGTGAATTTATCGTACTGTGTTGAGAATAAATTCTGGACAAGAGGCTTATGGTTTTCAAAGATTATTCTCTCTGAACTGAAAAGGACAAAGAGTTCAAATAGAAGAATAACCTATAAGTACTTTAACATTTGTGAACATGAATCAAGCTGAGAAAACTGTTCAGAACTAAGAGTTCAGCAGGAGAAACTCTATTTTTTGTAACAGAACTTTTTTGATTAAGAAATTGATAAAATGGACCTAGATGAATTACAAAATTTCATTGACTTCTATAGAACATAATTGCCTACCTTTTTGGATAAATGCCATGTATTTTATGCATAGGTAATTCTTTCAGGGCATTCTTAGTATTTTTGTTTTACTTTGCATTTCAATTTCTTGTTTGAGAATATCATATATGACTATATTATCTTTTAATTAAATTTATCTCTACTCATACTAAAACTGATATACAGATTTAATGCAATTCTCACCAAAGTTCCACATAATTCTTCACAACAATGGGCAAAATAAAGTTAGTAGCAATGATTGATAAAAGACACAGGGGAGTCAAAAGCTAGACCAATATGGACATTACTAGAGAATTTGAAATTTAGTAATTTTTATTCAATTTATTAGTTTCTTTTCATTTTAAACTAAATAATTGAAGATAAACAACATTCACAGACATCATAACCTTTTGCTAGTTATGAATATGTAGTGAATTTTAAAGATAACAATTAAAGGACAGATATTTACCTTTTCATTTAGGAATAAAGGATATTTTGCATGATACACATTTGTAAATAATTTTGGCATAAGAACTGATCCTTTCCAAATAAAAACAGTACTGTTATTCTCACCTCATATCAGGGCTTAGTAAATTTTCAACCCTATTCAATAAGTCTGGAACGGATAAATAGAGTAGAATGGAAATTTCTCATAACAGATGCACTTCTAGCTATTTTAATTTTCATTTCATCATATGCTTGCTTTTTGTATGTGAAACAACCACAACTCCAAAAGAACATACAGACCTAGATTTCTCCATGTAGATGTACATGTTATGGACAATGAAAATCTCCTGTTTGGTCTCTTTGGAAATGGCACTCAATGTTCTAGGAACCAACAATAAAAACATGGAGGAAAATAAAGCAGATGAAGGTAATTAAGGAACTCAAATTCTAAATTCAAACTGGTAGGTGAAGTTTTATGTGGGTTTCTTTAACCTCACCATGTATACTAATAAAATGTCTGATCACTCAAAATCAATATATTAACATACAATGTGTATGCATTAAAAGGTATTAATTTAAAATCCTAATAGAATTTGTCTAACATATATGTTTATAAACTGTCTTAAAAAAAGATTCTGACATGATATATTGAAGATACATTATTTTAATGTAGAGATAGATTCTTTTGTGAATCAATGTATGATATGAAACTTTGACTATTCTAGCAGTGTGTATGTTTCTGTTTGTCTGTCTGTTCATATTCTTGTCTGCCTCTATATCTCTGTATGTTTGTATTCAGGTGCACATGTAAGAGATATTTTTAAAATCAAATTGTTTCAAGTTACTGTAAAATGAAGTATGTGAAAAATAAGGAAACTTACTATTTAGTAAAACAATTAAAATAATTAAAGGGCTTGAGAAGGGAAATTCCATTTGGATAATGCTGTTAATAAAAGAAACACCTATCCTTCACATAAACTAAAGGTGTAGCTGGACGCTGCCTCCGTTAAGAGTACCAAACACATTCCAGCACCTGTGTGGACACAGAGCAGTCACAAACATTTGTGAGGGCAATAGTGATTAAAAAACCCATGGTATTTTTACAGAGACAAACAGATTGATCAATGGAAAGTAACTAAAGACCTAGAAATAAAACCACACACTTACAAATACTTGATCTTTGGCAAAGAATCTAAAACATACAGTGAAATAAAGAGTCTTCAATAAATGCTGCTGATCTAACTGGCGGTCTGTATGTATAAGAATGAAAATAGATCCATATTTATCATCCTGCACAAAGCTCAAGACCAAGTGGATCAAGGGCCTCAACATAAAACCAGATACACTGAATCTAAGAGAAGAGAAAGTGAGGAAGAGCCTCAAACTCACTGGCACAAGGAACAATCTCCTGAACAGAACAACCATGGCTCAGGCTCTAACATCAACAGTTGGTAAATGGGATGCCATGAAACTTCAAAGCTTCTGTAAGGCAAAGGACACAGTCTATAGAACAAATCAGTAGATTGGAAAAAAATCTTCACTAACACTAGGTCCTGTCAAGGACGAATAGCCAAGATACATGAAGAATTCAAGAAGTTAACCTCCAAAATAAATAAATAAATAAATAAATAAATAAATAAATAAATAAATAAATAACACAATTGAAAAAAATATGGTGCAAAGCTAAACAGAGAATTCACAACAAAATTAAAGAAATTAAAAAAAATGTTTGAGATCCTCAGTTATCAGAGAAATGCAAATCAAAACGACCCTGAGACTCCACCTCACCCAAATCAGAATGGCTAAGACCAAAATCTCAATAAGAACACATGCTTGCAGGGATATGGAGAAAGAGGAAAACTACCTCATTGTTGGTGGGATTGCAAACTGACACATCTCTGGAAATCAATCTGGTGGTTCCTCGGAAAATTGGAAATTGTTCTACTATACCACACTTAGGCATATACTCAAGAGATACCCCACTGTACTACAATAACATGTGCTAGACCATGTTGATATCAGCCTTATTTGAAATAGCCAGAAGCTGGAAACAATCCAGAAGTCCTTCAACCAAAGAATGGATACAGAAAATGTGGTTTATTTACACAACAATACTATTAAGCTACTAAAAATAAAGACATTATGAAATTTGCAGGGAAATGGATGGAACTAGAAAATATAATCCTGAGTGAGGTAACTCAGACTCAAAAGTACATACATGGTATGTTCTCACTTATAAGTGTATATTAACCAAAAAGAGCAGGGTACAACACACAGACCATAAGAAGTGTAACAAGCAGAAAAGACCAAGTGAGGATGCTTCCCTTAAAAGGGGTAAGAAAATGATCACAGGAGACAAGGGAGGAAGGGAAATGTGTGGGAGAGAAGAAGTGAAGGGAAAAACGGGAACAGGATCAGGTGGGGGTCAGGAGAGAAGTCCAGAGGGCTAGGAAAATGAATGGCAATGTGCGTCCTTAGGTTGGGAGGTAGGGAGTCCCTTTAGAAAGTACCAGAGACCCAGGAATAAGAGACAGGAATAAGAGAATCTCAAGACTCAATCAGGTGATCTTAGCCAAAATGCCCAACATTAGGGAGAGGGAACTCAAAGAGTACACCCCCAAAAGATAGGGCCTTAAGAGAAACAACTGGGTTACTAACCTACAGTCAAAATTTCTGACCCAGAATTGTTCCTGCCTAAAAGTACTGCAGGGATGAAAATGGAGAAGAGACTGAAGGAACGGATGTTCGATAGTCATTGTTTAACTTGGGATCCTTTCTTGGGGAGAGCAGCAAGGCCTGACACTATTACTGATGCTATGATATGCTTGTAAAAGGAAGCCTGGCATGGCTGTCCTTGAGAGGCCTTACCAGAAGCTGACTAAGACTGAGGTACTTACACCAAACCATTGGATGGAAGTCTGGGACCCCTATGGTTGAATTCGGTGGATGAAGAAGCTGAAGGGGAGAGTGACCCCATAGGAAGACCATCTCTCTCAACTATCCTAGACCACAGGGAGCTTCCAGAGACAGAGCCACCAACCAGTGGAATACATAAGCTTGTTTGAGGCCCCTGGCACATATATAGTAGAGTTCTGCCTGGTCTGGCCTCAGTGAGAGAAGATGCATTTACTCTGTGAATGAATTGAGTCCCAGAGAAGGAGAAGCCTTGGGCAGGGGGTGGTGTGGGGAAAACCCTCTCTGAAGCAAGGGTTTACAGGAACAGGATGAAGAAGTAATGTGTGAGGAAGGACCTGGAGGGGAAGCAATGACTGAAATGTAAATAAATAAAATGAATACATTTTTTAAACAAAGATACTATTAAACAGAAATTCTCCCATGCTACATGTGGTATACCTCTTTATTATTTTTTAACAAAGACAGAGTTTTAAGTCTAATTAGAAAACAGGGTCACTCATTGTCATCAATATGACTACCCAACAATGAGCTGAATAGAGATGTTAGCAAAACACAAAACAAAGTGGACAGAGGAAAGTCCATGAGGCCTCAATCCTACACAAATATATACAGGAAATTAAAGAATGTTCATAATTTTAGAATTAATAATCCTCTAGGAAGACCACATGCCCTGGCTGCCTAGATCAGCTTTGAAAACAAACACAAGCAACATTTCACAGAATGAGGAGGCTATAATGATATCCATTGTCATTGTTAATATTCTATTGCTGGAAGAGAAACCATAACCCAGTCAACTCTTATAAAAGAAAGTATTTAAACGAGGGATTGTTTACAATTTCACAGGGTTTGTTCAGCATTACTATGGCTGGAAACAAACAGGTACAGTATCTAAGAGATTTATATTTTGATAAAGAAGAATCAGGCAGACAGACAGACAGAGACAGAGAGAAACAGAGAGAAAGAGGGAGACAGAGAGAGACAGAGACAGTGAGAGGCAGAGGCATAGACAGAGACACAGAGAGACAAAGAGACAGGGAGACAGAGAAACAGAGAGAGACAGAGAGACAGGCACAGAGGAAGATTGGGCATGGCAGGTACTGTTAAAACCTCAAAGCATAACCTGAATGAAAAAATTCCTCCAACAATTCTACAACTCCCAATTTTCCAAGCAGATCATCATCTGAACACTAAACATGTAAGTAACCTAAGATACTTGACTGTAGATGTGTAGTGGGCTCTTTCTTTCAAATCACTACATTCATGTAGTATATATGTGTATGATAAAAATGTATTAAAACCAGTGCTAAGATTTGAAAAACTAGGTGGGAGAGGATACTCTGGAAGGTTATGGAGGGAATGTAGGGAAGGAAGTAATATAACTAATAATATAATCCCAAAAATTAAAGCAAAAAATCTCCAACTAACTAATGTCATCTCCAAATTAATAGTAATTTAGTAATAATAATAATAATAATAATAATAATAATAATAATAATAATAATACCTTAAGTTTAATGACACTACACTCTCAGAAAAATAGAAATCAATTTGGAAGCAAGCTGAAAGTGTCTCCTTACCGGCGAGCTATCATAATGCTGGAAGGAGTAAAGCAGACTGTAGGGGAGAAAAGACATTAGTGTTCTCGTCCAGCTGTGCATCCTACGAAGGATTGTTCCTACAAGTAGAACAACATGTCTGCATTTTTGCAATACTGTCACAAGTATTATGGAGCCAATCAAATGCTTCTTGCAATATTCAAAGTCTTCTCTGCAAGAAGAAATTCATGTCTACTACTGCAAAGCTACACTAACTATGGTTAAGTAATGAGCCCTAGTATAGAAAGTACTAATGCTTTAGGCTAAAGTGACATCACATTCATATATCAATATGCATACTATTTATTTTTTGATGATCTTGCCAACAGTCTAAACCTTACTTGGGAGAAAATCTGCAGATGGGATCTGCATAAATACCAGAGCCTCTTCACCTAATGCTGGGTAATCTTAAGGCAGAGAATCCAGGGAAGAGGGTTAAAAGGTTTCCTTTTTGACCCGCAGTTGCCTATTGCCAGAGATAACTGGGAAATAATGATGTTGAAGTTGACTGTCTTACCAGTTTAATCACAGCACCAACAGTCAAAAGCAGACAAGTCTCTGTAATTTCAAGAGACAATGTTGGTCTTGAACTCATAGAGTATTAACCTCTAAAAGTTCACATATCTTTGGCTCTTCGAAATGTTTCTTAAACCTCTCTGGGCCACAACTTGAAATGTTTCTTATAATTGGCATTGGTGTTTTATAAAAGAATCCACGGCTCATGTGTGCAGCATTATGATCCTGCCTTGATTCATTCCAATATACAGATTTGTAAATGAAATAAACTGATAAAATGATGTTTTGCTATTGCTTTTAAAATCATTAGAGTTATTCTTCTGTTGTTATTTTCCCTCTCTCTGTATTACTATACACCCTCCACAGAGATCTTAATATGGTTATTTCATAATGAGGATACTGTATGCTTGTGCATGTCTTCTATTCATTAATTTGCAACACTATTTACCTTTCAACTAATCTATTAAATCAACTTACAAAAGGAATGCATTATTGAAGTTTGGAAAATTAAGATGGGTCATAGGTTAGTTAAAAGAAATAGACATTTTTATTTTGGACTCTCAAATAAAGAATGTCAACTTGAAAGTCTCCTATCATGTGACTGGTAGCTAAAACAGATTTCTGTGCATTGTTGTGTTTTTCTGCAGTATACTAGTAGGACTCTTGGTTGCTTTTCTCGCTTGGCAGCTTATATAGTACCTTCTGAGTATATGGGAGGACATCTTCTAAAAGGAGGATTCCACAGCAATTCCATCTCATGTGCTCCAATTCCTTTGTTTGAATTGAAGTGTTTTCAGCAATACAGTTTTTCTTCTTTAAGCAGGGAAAAGCTTACATCAGTTTCTCCCTCCCTCCCTCTCTCTCTCTCTCTCACTCTCTCTCTCTCTCTCTCTCTCTGTGTGTGTGTGTGTTTGTGTGTGTGAGTGTTATAGTTTCTTTTCTTGAGTGTTGTATACCCATATATGAAGAAATATAAACGTATCCACACATGGTTTCCCATAGATGCCATACTCATTTCTAAACATATATCTCCTGTTTTTGATGACCAAGTATAGTTGTATGTGTTGTCTATGGATGTGAGACATTCATTTCAATGCAGGAAACTTGTAATTAGGAATATTTTCCAAAATGGGAAAAAACATCTTGCTTCCACAGGTAAAAATCACCAAATAGGAATAAAATAGCAATGGGAACAATTAAGAAAATAAATAAAATAAACATGATAAATTTTCAATCATATATTAGAATGGAGGGTTAGAGGAGATGTTGTTCCGGAATGTCTATTTTATTATTTTAATTTTGCTTAACAACTAAATTTTATTTACAGTTGTTTACTTATTAGTTTAGTTAGTTTAATTTCTTTACATTTTTCTCAGTCTAAATTTTGAGAGAAAGTATCTTTCTATACTACAGGGTGGCCTGTATCTCAATGTCTAGACAAAATTGATTTGGTAATTGTAGCTTCAACTTCCTAAATCATGGAATTTATAGGTAGAAATCACCATATTTAGCACAATTATGATAGTTTTCTTGGTAAATCCCCCCAAATCCACTGAATAATACAGGGGACAACAATTATTGAAGTTTTGCAGAAACAATAGATAATGTAAAATTATGTATGAGGAATGTATTTTATTTTCACTAAAACATTAAAATATTCAATTTATGGTAAAAAACAAATAGGGTAAAAACAAATGCATATATTTATTTATCATTGTATACTAAGAATAATCAAATAATTAAAACTAAAATATGTAGAAGTCTGTAATTATCTACATTAAAATTAAAAATGAAATCAGTTCATAATCAGTCTATTAATGTTACAGTATTAGCGTTAATGGGTAGATAAGAAATGTCAACTTGGATAAGGGCATTTATTCACCATTGTCTATTGCTTTAAACCTCAATTTTTATTACAGAATGAAGTAAAATAATGGAAACTAAAATTGCAGTGTGATATCAAGCATATATTAGCTGAATATGCATTATATAACTAATAAATTATATTAACAATGTTGTAGATTTTGCATGGTTTTCCAGGTTGGGTTTTAGCAACAGTAATTAGGTCATAAGGGATCTGAACTGGCAATTTCAGATGTATGCTTGGTGTAAACAGTGGAAGAAAAGACAACATAGAAAATCTAAGCATGTACATTAAAAGTAGGGGTAGTTGGGTTAATATCTTATTTGGGGACAAGTAATTTAAGTTCTTAGGATTATTTAATTTACAAGTTTACATAAAAAAGAAAGAGAAAAAAGTTATAAACTTAATCTTGGAATAAGCCTTAGTCCATTCATTGTCAAATATTTTCCTCACAAGCAAAGCAAATTAAGAGCTTGTACTATTTGTAGACTAAGGAATATATAGTATGTAAGATGAGTCATACAGTTTTATTATTTTCTCCATTGTTTCTTCTTTATTTGTTTCTTTAAAAACATGTTTTTTTCTTGAAAATGTAGCACATGTTAAAAACAATACATCAATTTTAGGTTGTTTCTATTGATCTTGATTTTCCTCCAGAACTTCCTTGCAATACCCTATTGGTAAGGGTACCACATATTTGAAACATAGAACAAGGTAGCTCTAAGCCAGTGCTGACTTAAATCTTAATTTCTCCTGGTTATCTTTAAAAGAGTTGAAAGATGCTATACATCCTACTTGAAAAGAAAGAATAATCATCAATCAGATCCAGCTATAAAACCTAAGAAATACAAAAACACCTGGAGTAACCAAAAACTTTCTGGTTGGAATTAAGTCCCACTCCACAAGATGAAACCCACAATTGTTATGATTAGCCTAAAAAAATCCATATTTGGCATGCTGCAATCACTAGAGAAGAACGTACTACTACCATTTTGCTGGATTTTTACAATGATTTTAAGTTGATTCTTGATAACTTATTGCTATGTTACAGATCAATGCCTTTCTCAATGGTTATCTAAAATATTTTATCTATAGTTAAAGTATGAGGTAAGGTGCTGAAGGTAAAATATTATAGTATGATCATAAATAAATGTAAAATATATACTGCAATCCTCCTTCCTGAGGCTCAGGCATCAATGGAGAATGAGGGTCAGAAAAAGCTGAAAAACTATAGTGATAAATTAATATAATAATAGAGAGGCACTTGAAATCAGGTGGGTGGGAGGGTAAGGGAAAATCTAGAATGAGCTAAGGAAGGGAGAACAATATGAAAAAAATATATATTGTATAAATATTTTTTAAAATATAAATTTTAAAAATCATTATAAGTACTAAAATTAGTGTACTGTAAAATATAAATATGATTTTAAATTAAGGTACCCTTTAAAGAAAATGAAGAATAATAAATTTCTTTTAATTGTGCAACTATGATAAAAAGTTTATATGAGATCAACTCAATAAATATTCTTCATGTAACAAAAAGGGATCTGTTTTGTATTTGTATAAAAACAGTTCCATAACAGTTCCCTGTAGCTATAGCATTGTTTTGCTCATATTATATTTATATTAATACAAATCAAAGTGTATCAAGGACCTCCAAACAAAAGCAGAAAACCTGAATCTAATAGAAAAGAAAGTGGGGAAGAGCCTCAAACACGTGGGCACAGGGAAAAATTTCCTGAGCAGAACACCAATAGCTTATGCTCTAAGATAAAACACAAACAGGACCTCATAGAATTGAAAAGCTTCTCTAAGGCAAAGGATATTGTCATTATGATAAAACTTCAACCTACAGATTGAGAAAAGTTCTTTACCAATCCTACATCTGACAGGGTGCTAATAGCCAATATATACAAAGAACTCAAGAAGTTAGAATCCAGAGAGTCAAACAATCCTATTTAAAAAATGGGGTATAGAGCTAAAAAAAGAATCCTCAGCTGAGGAATATCTAACAGCAAAGAAGCAACTAAAGAAATGATCAACAGCCTTATTCATCAGTGAAATGCAAATCAAAATGACCCTCCAATATTACATGTGGCAAAGAGGCTGATAAAGAGACTAGGGGGAAACAACACCACTTACAATAGCCACAAATAAGTAAATAATCTTGGTGTTACTCAAACCAAGCAAGTGAATGACCTGTATGACAAAAATTTCAAGTCCTCATAAAAGGAAATCAAAGATATTAAAAGATTGAAGGACCCCCATGCTCAGGGGACCACAGGAATAACATAGTAAAATGGCTATCCTACTCATAGTCATTAAAAGATTAAATTCAATCCCCATCAAAATTCTAACACAATAAAGTACATAACTTTAAAGAATAATACTCAACTTGATAAGGAAACCAATGAAATGAAGAAGTAAACAGGATAGGAAAAGCGCTACAATAAAAGTAGAGGCATAGATCTCAGCATTCCTGATTTTAAGCTGCACTTCCAAGCAATAGTTATAAAACTCACATGGCATTGATATTAAAACACAGGTTGATCAATGGATTCAAATAAGTAATCAAAAAGTAAATTCACCTAGGGGCACTTGAATATTTTTATTTAAAAAGCTGGCTATATACAATAGAAAAAAAGAAGACGTTTCAACAATTGGTGCGGATATAACTGGATGTCACTATGTAGAAGAATGCAGATATACCCATATGTATCCCCCTGAACGAAACTCATGTCCCAGTGGATCAGTGACTTTAACATAAAACCAGAAACACAGAATCGAATAGAAGAAAATACGGTGAGTAGCCTTGAACACTTGACACAGTTTTTTATGAAGAACTTCAATAGTGGAGGCACTAAAATCAACAATAAAAAAGGCACAAAACTGAGAAGGTTCCGAAGGCAAAGGATGCCATCAATAATAGCAAGAACCTAAGTAATGTAGACTCACTCAGAAAGACAACTCCATGGAATGCATTCCTGCTCAATTACACTATGAAGAAAAACAAGTGTTGTGCTGATAGAAATGTGGAGAAAGCCAATCACTTAGCGTGTGCAGTATATGGAATAAAGAATCAGTAATTGAGGGAGATCTGAGACTGCTTCTCTTGAAATAATGTATTTCATTTTATACTAAGCTTCCTTAGATAGAAAAACAACAGTATCATACAAAGATAGAAGTATAGATATTTAAGAAGTAGCACAGTCTGATGCCAACTTGTACAGCCACATAGGAAACCAGTATGATAATTCCTCAGAAAATTGGGAATTGAATTACCAACAGTCCCAGCCATCCCTTTCTTGAACATATATTGAATGGATGCTACATCTAACCACAAGGACACTTGTTCAACTAAATTGATAGCAGCTTTATTCATAATAGCCACACTAGAAAGAGCTCATATATCCCTCAACCAAAGAATGGAAAAATAATATGTTATAGTTATCCAATTACCCAGTTGTTAAAAACAATGACATCATGAAATTTGCAGACAAATGAGTGGAGCTAAATTATATCATAATGAGTGAGGTAACCCAGACATACAAAGACAATTATTGTATGTACTCAGTTAGAAGTAGATATTAGCTGTAACCTAAAGGATGACTATGCTAAAATCCACAAACCAAGAGAGGCTAATTAACAAAGAGGGACTAAGTGATGGATATATTTATCTTCCTAGGAAGGGGAGTTAGAAAAGATTTCACAGGTAGGGGTGGGACCATGAGGGATCAGGTGGGATTGTTGCTTGAGAAAGAGAATACTAGGAGAGATGACTGGAATTGAGGCCATGTCAGGGGAAATGTAGAAACCTAGTGAAATGGAAACTCCAAGGGATCTATAAAGGTGGCTCTAAATAAGACTCCTCGTAACAGTGCAAGAGAACCTGGTTTCTCTGTAACCAGGCAAATCCTCAAATGGAGGGATTGGGTCGCAAACCCAGCTACAAAACTTCCATCCTATAGTTTATCATGTCTGAATAATGTGTTGGGAATGAGCTTAACATATTCATCATCAGAGAGACCAGAGAAAATCCATGCAACAATTGATGGAAGCAAATGCACAGCCCTACAACCAAATATTAGTCCAAGGTAGGGAAGCCCTGTGGATGAACGGGAGGAGGGATGGGAGGAGCCAGAAGGTTCAAAGATACCAGAAAAATATGACGGGTGAATCAACAGACCAGGACTTGAAGTGCGATCACAGAAATCAGGGTGCCTGTATGAATTTGACTGAGATCCTTTGCATATATGTTCTGGTTGTGTAGATCAGTGTTGTTGTTACCGTGTGAGCAGGAGCTATTTCTGACTATTTAGCCTGCTTTTGGGACCCTTTCACTCCTACTAGTTTCCCTTACCTGATTCAGCCTTGATGTGAGAATGTGTGTATAGCCTTTTTGTTGCTTTTAAAGCTAACTGTATATCCCTCGAAGACCTGCTCTTATGTGAGAGGAAGGTTAGGTGGATTGTGTAAAAGAGGATATGATGGGGGTGGGGGACTGAGCAAAGGGGAGGAGGAAAAACTCCAGTGGGGATGTAAGAAATGAGAAAAGAATAAATAAATAAATAAGAAAAATACAACAGCAAAGTAATTCTGTAGTCATGAAGATTACTTCATGGAGGTTATCATCACTAGCTGAACTGCCAATTAACTAGCCAAATATTCTAATACTGAGGAACTAATTAAATGCCTGATTACCTCTTTCTTCACAGATCACTTGCTCAGTGCTGCTGGTCTGGATGGCAGATCATTTGGTAGAATTTTTTTAAGCTTGCTGTTCCCTAAGCACTCTCTCTTCTAAGTTGATTTTTCTGCTCATTTTCTATGATAATCTCCTCAAGGACCTTCTTAAATTTTACCGCCATGGGATGACCTTTTGCATTTTTCTCCTAGATGCCTATACACTTCTAGGCTACATTTTAAATAATTTGCAACTAACTTTGAATATGATATCCTTTGTAGTTATTTGTATTTTAGAATATAATTGATATAAAATTCTTACATGCTGTTATTGTTTGAAAATTTTATACTTGAATACTAATAGCATTGGATGGCCTTATCAGGCATCATTGGGAAGGGAGCCCCTGGGTCCTGTGGGAAGGGTACATGAACTCTAGGGCACAGAGGCCAGTGTGGGTTGACAGGTTGGCTAATATCCTCATAGAGGCAGGGGAGAGGGGTAGGGGATAAGGGGTTCGTGGAGGGAAAACTAGGAAGGGTGATAGCATTTGAAATGTAAATAAATAAAATAATCAATAAAAATAATGTTTTCATCATCTTTTCAGTAGATACCAAACCATACATTTTATATTTACTATAAATACATATTTACTGTAAGATCCTAAGTGTCTTTGCATGTGCTGTGTTTAAACATGCATAAAAATTTCTGCATTTATTTCTTGGCTGTTTTCCTTTATATCAAATCCTCAGAAAATTCTGAGTGTGAAACCATGTATGCATGCAGGCATATCTGTATATGTAACCTGCATTTTTTTGGATATTTCTTTATTTACATTTCAAATGTTAGTTCCTTTCCCAGTTTCCTGCCCATAAGCCCCCTATCCCCTCCAACTCCTCTTCTTCTAAAAGGGTGTTCCCCTTCCCATCCATCCCCCT
Source organism: Rattus rattus (assembly GCF_011064425.1). Taxonomy (NCBI): domain Eukaryota; kingdom Metazoa; phylum Chordata; class Mammalia; order Rodentia; family Muridae; genus Rattus; species Rattus rattus. Next base: position 81,284,728 of record NC_046156.1, read on the forward strand.
TCCTGCCCCCTCCCAGACATTCCCTTATACTAGGAGTCCAAGGGCTTCTCCTTCTTTTGATGCCCAAGAAAGCCACATGTGGTGCAGGCACTGAATGGCCATTCCTTCAGTCTCTGCCCCAAATTTTGCCTCCATATCCCCTCCTATTCAAAAGATTTTGCCTTTATCTTTTACAGAATTTCATCAACTCTAAGGGGGTTAAATTTGGGCCCGATGGACTGAGACACTATGATTAAAGAATCTTAGGAGTTGAAGTCAATGATTATAGTTTATATTAAGTTACTTTTCCAGAAAACTCAATTTTCTTTTACTTTACCAAGTTTTATCTCTGATTATTACAATGGATATTGGAGTTGATTTAGTTTATAGAAGTACCTGAAAATGGTGAGATTTGTGATGAAGTATTTTGCTACTTTGCTTTGTGAATAGTCCCTGCATTTCAGGTTTTATTGACAGAGCAGAGAAATGTGTTATCACCTTTGAATCCTTACTTGTGGATCTCAGTGGTTGTTACTTTCCATTTTATATTTGCCATCGTTGCAAACTAGTGACTTCCCTTTCTAATGTAAAACCAAAAATTCAATTTACTTGTTATGGTAATAATATTGATACATTTTATATATTGCATGAGGAACTTCCTCATTGATAACATAAATTTCTCACAAATATGATAAGTCCATCACATAAAAAGGACTGCTATGTTCCTAGCAGCCGTATTTGTAATAGCCACAAGCTGGAAAGAACCCATATGTCCTTCAACAGAGGAATGAATACAGAAAGTGCAGTACATTTACACATAAGAGTACTACTCAGGTATTGAAAACAATGACTTCATGAAATTCACAGGCAAATGGATGGAGCTAGAAAATATCCTGAGAACAAAATAACACACATGGTATATATTCACTGAGAGCTGAATATTAGAGGAAAAAGCTCAGAAAACATGTGATACAACACACAGACCATATAAAGCTCAAAACGAATGAAGACCAAGTATGAATTCTTCAGTCCTACTTAGAAGGGGAAAAACTAATCACAATAGGAAGATGGTGGGAGCAACCTGAGAGGAAGAGAGGAGGGGGGAAAAAAGTGGGGAAAGATCAGTTATAGGAGGAGACACAGGAGATGTACAGAGTGTCAGGAAATTGAACAGAGGTGTGTAGCAGAGAGGATGGGGAATTGGGGGTAGCCACTAGGAAGGCCCAGATGCCAGAAAATCCCCAGGACCGAATGCAGATGACATTAGCTGAAATACCCAACAATTGAGAGAGAGAGAGAGAGAGAGAGAGAGAGAGAGAGAGAACCTGAAGAGACTATATCCAAAGGTTAAGCACAAGCACACCCTGTATTTGACGGATGGGGCCACCCACCCATCTCCAAAAATATTAACCCAGAATTGCTCCTATCTAAAGGAAATACAAGGACAAAGAGTGGATGGGGACTGAAGGAAAGACCATCCACAGACTGCCCAACTTGGGGATCAATCCCATATCATAGCACACACCAAACTATGTTAGAGGGTGAGGCAGGAGTGGGTTGGAGGGTGGGGGAGCACCCTCATAGAGGCAGAGGGGAGGGGCATGTGATAAGGGGTTGTTGGAGGAGAACCTGGGAAGGGGGATAACATTTGAAATGTAAATAATAAAATGAAAATTAAATAACCAGTAAAAAAGAAAAAAATAAAAGAAAGAAAAAAAATCTGTTGTATCTAGTTTGTCTGCCCCTGTGAAAACCAGCAGTTTGTTTGTCCTTCAGAAGACCAACAGTCTAAAGGCACCACAAGAGATTCATGTACCCAGTGTAACAAGTAAAGGACCATTTCAAATAATTGAGCAGCTGGAACTCCTGAGAAGTACATACAGACTTCTGCTGAAATGCTACCTCCCTTCAGGACTGTGCCTTCCACTGAGCAGATCATCACAGTGTCTGCCCTTCTGAGGACCTCAGAGTCTGAAGGCCTTCCAGGAGATCTACTGAACCCAGAACAACAGATCATTTGTGTGCACATCCCCCTGAACACCCCAGTATTTGAAGCCTTCCCAGGAGATCTGTTGAAGCTAGAGCCACAGGCTTCCCTGGAAACCTATAGCAAACTATGGACCCAGGAGGCAGGCTTCAGACAGAGACACCAGAGAGGCAGTACAATACCATAAGCAACAGAAAACAATAAACTTTGGCACCATCAGAATCCAACTCTCCCACCACAGCAAGACCTGGATACCTCAAAACACTTGAAAAACATAATGCTGACCTGATACCCTATGCATAAAACAACTACTAACCCAAAACATTGAGGAAATCCAGAACAAAATGGAAAGTAAAAGGTAAGCATAATAGGAATAGAAGAGAGAGAAGTTTCCCAGCTAAAAGGACCCAAAAATGTCTTCCAAAAATCATGGGAGAAACTTTCCCCAATTAAAAAAAAAGACATGGCTATATCCACTGGATAGGCATGGCCCCTGGTTTATGGATGGGGCCACCCACCCATCTCAAAGGGAGTTAAAGGAAGGACTAAAGGAGCTGAGAAGGTTGGCAACCAGACAGAAAGAACAACAATGTCAGACAACCAGACACTCTAAAGCTTGCAGGGATGTAACCACCAACCAAAGAGTACACCTGGAAGGAACTATGGCTCTAGCTACATATGTAGCAGAGGATTATCTTACCTGGGAGTCCCTTGGTCTTGTGGAGGCTCAATGCCCCAGCACAGGGACTACCAGGGCACTGAGGAGAAGGGTTCAGTGGTTCGGGTAGCAGCCTTATAGAAGCAGGGATGACAGAGGAGGGAATGGAGGGTTTAACTAGGAAGGCAGATAAAATTTGAAATCCAAATAAATAATGAAAAAAATAAATAGAAGGCCATAAATGTATAAGAATACAAGAAGCCTATAGATTGGACCAGAAAAGAAAATCCTCTCCTTAGATATTAATCTGAACCCTAAATGAACAGAGGGGAAGAAAAGCAAAAGCAATGTTAAAAAATGTTAAAAGCTGTAAGGAAAAGACCAAGTAGCATATAAATGCAGAGCTATCTAAATTACACCAGACTTCTCAAGAGAGACCCTAAAAGCCAAAGAATCCTGGATACAGGTCAAGGAGACCCTAGGAGAACACAAATGCCAACCCAGACTACTATTACCTGCAAAATCAGTTATCATAGATGGAGAAACCAAAAATATTCCATAAAAGAAAAACAAATTTAAACAATATGTTTTTTTTTACCTAACCAGCCTTACAAAGGGTTATAGAAAGAGTACTCTAACAAAAGGAGGGTGCCTACACCAAAAAATAAAAGAGACACAAAGCAAAACAAACAAAAGAAACAAGCAATTAATCATCTCAAAACAAAATAACAAGGAGAGAATCACATACACATAATGTCTCTTAAAACAGTAAACATAACAGGAACTAACAATCATATGTCTTAATATCTCATAACATCAGTGGACTCAATCTGCCAATAAAAAGACATAAACTAATAGACGGGATACAAAAGCAGGACACAGCATTTTGCTGCACAGAAGAAACACATCTCAATGACAAAGAGAGACAACACCTCAGAGTAAAAGTCTGGAAAAAGATTCTTCCAAGAAAATGGTCCCAAGAAACCGCAGGAGTTGCCTTTCTAATATCCAATAAAATAGAATTTTAACCAAAATTTATCAAGCATGATGGGAAAGTCCACTTCCTATTCATCAAAGTATAAATCCATCAATCGAAAGTCTCATTTCTGAACATCTATGTGCCAAATGTAAGGGCGCTCACATTCATTAACATTTTTTTTTACTAAAACTTGAAACACACATTGAACTCCACAAAATAATAGTGGGAGGCCCTACTCTCACAAAAAGGCAAGTCATTGAAACAAAAACTAAACAGAGACACAATTAAACTAATAGACGTTATGAAGCAAATGTATTTTTTTATATTTATTTTTTTCTTTACTTTTAGAATGTTATCCCCTTTCCTGGTTTCCCCTCCAGAAACCCTATATCTCCCCCTGCTTCTATGAGGGTGCTGCCCCACCCACTGACTCCTTCCAAACTCCCCACCCTGATATTCCCCTACAGTGGGGCATCAAGCCTTTATGGGACCAAGGGCCTTTCCTCCCACTGATGCCCAACAAAGCCATCCTCTGCTACATAAGCAGCTGGAGCCTTAAGTTCATCTCTGTGTACTCTTGGGATGGTGGTTTAGTCACTGGAAGGTCTGAGGGGTCTGGTTTGTTAATATTGTTCTTCTCTTTTTTTCTTTCTTTTTTCTTTTTTCTTTTTTCTTTTTTTTTTTTGGAGCTGGGGACCGAACCCAGGGCCTTGAGCTTGCTAGGCAAGCCCTCTACCACTGAGCTAAATCCCCAACCCCCGAAAATATTGTTCTTCTCATGCAGTTGCAAACCCCTTCAGCTCCTTCAGTCCTTTTTCTGACTCCTCCATTGGGAGTTTGCAGTTCAATGGTTGACTGCTAGCAGTGTCCTCTGTGTTTGTCAGTATCTGGCAGAAACTCTGAGGAAAGAGCTATATCAGGCTCTTGTCAGCATTCACTTCCTGGCATCTGCAATATTGTCTGGGTTTCGTGACTGTATATGTGATGTATTGTCAGGTGGGTCGGTTTCTGGACGCCCTTTCCTTCTGTCTATGCTCCATACTTTGATTCCATATTTCCTCCTGTTGAGTATCTTTGTTCCCCCTTCTAAGAAGGACTGAAGCATCCACACTTTAGTCTTCCTTTTTCTTGAGCTTCATGTGGTCTCTGAATTGTATCTTGGGAATCCCAAGCTTTTAGGCTAATATCTACTTATCAATGAGTGCATACCATGTGTGTTCTTTTGTGATTGGGTTACCTCACTTAGGGTGATAATTTCTAGTTCCATCCATTTGCCTAAGAATTTCACGAAGTAATTGCTTTTAAAGCTGAGTAGTACTCCATTGTGTCAAAGAACCACATTTTCTGTATCCAAATTGATTTAACAAACAAATACAGAATATTTCACCCTAAAATAAAATAATATACCTTCTCAGCACCACATGGTGCCTTCTTTGAAATTGATCACAAATCAAGCAACAAGAGATACAACAAAGTTAAAATATAAAACCCACATACCCATGGAAACTGAACACTTCTTTATACAATGACACCTTAGTGAGGGAAGAAATAAAGAGAAAAATTAAAGACTTCTTGGAATTCAATGAAAATATTGCCATAGAACACCCAGATTTCTGAGACACAATGAAAACAGTGCTAGGAGGAAAATTCATAACACTTGGTGTCCTCATAATGAAATTGGAGAAATCCTACACTAGCAACTTAATATCACATCTTAAAGGCCTAGAACTAAAAGAAAGAAAAGCACCCAAGGTTAGACAGCAGGAAATAGTAAAAAATCAGGACAAAAATCAATCAAATAGTAACAAAGAGGATGGTACAAAGTATCAACAAAAGGAAAAGCTCCTTCTTTGAGAAAATCAATAATCCCCTAACAAAAGTAACTAAAGGGCACAGAGATAGTATAAAAATTAACAAAATCACAAATGGGAGACATAACAACATATCTGGAGAAATCTTTAAAAAGGCATTAGATCCTACTACAAAACCTGTGTTCAACAAAACTGAAAAATCTAAATGACATGGATGATTTTATAGATAGATCTCAGGTACCAAAGTTAAATCAGGATTTGATAAACTATCTAACCTGTCCCGGGTCCCTGAAGGAAATAGAAGAATTCATTATAAACCTCCCAACCGAAAAAACAAAAAACAAAAAACAAAAACAAAAACAAAAACAAAAACCCAAAAAAATGAAGGAAAACAAACAAACAAACAACAACAACCACAACAACAAAACCAAAAGCCCTAGGCCAGGTGAGTTTGGTGTGGAATTCTACCATATCTTTAAGAAAGATCTAATGCCAGCACTCCTCAAACTTTGCCATAAAACAGGAACAGAATGAACTCTAATTCATGCTATGAAGTTGCAATTACCCTGATATCCAAACAACACAAATACCCAACAAAGAAAGAGAACTTCAGACCATTTTCCCTTATGAAATTCGATACAAAAATATTCAATAAAATCCTAGCAAACCGAATCCAAGAACACAGCAAAACCACTATTGAACACAGTCAAGAAAATCCACTATTTAAACAAACTCAAAGGAAAAAAATCACAAGACATCTCATTAGGTGCTGAAAAACATTTGAGAAAATACAACACCATTCATGTTAAAAATCTTGGAGAGATCAGGAATTCAAGGTCCATACCTAACATAATAAAAGCAATATATAATCATATCAGCAAATAGTGATACCTTTACTTATTCTTTGCCAATTTGTATCCCTGTGATCTTTTGTTGTCTTATTACTAGAACTTCGAGGATATATTAAATAGGTACAAGGAGAGTTGGCATCCTTGTCTTATCCTTAATTTTATTGGGATTGCTTCCAGTATCTCTCCATTTAATTTGATATTGTCTGTTTTTCTTTCCTGTGTGTTGCTTTTATTATGCTTGTGTATATTAAGAGTATGAATTCCTGATCTCTCCAATACTTTTAACATTGGCTGTAAGATTCAGAATTGACAAATGGGACCTCATGAAATCTCAAAAGCTTCAAGTCAAAGGCCAGAGTCAATAAGACAAATTGGCAACATTCGGATTGTGAAAAATCTTCACTAATCCCACATCCTATAGAGAACTAACTTCTAAATATATAAATAATACAAGATGCTAACATCCAAAGACAACAAAAGAACCCAATCAAAAAATGGGGTATAGGGCTGGAGAAATGGCTCAGCGGTTAAGAGCTCCGACTGTTCTTCCAGAGGTCCTGAGTTCAATTCCCAGCAACCACATGGTGGCTCACAGCCATCTGTAATGAGATCTGGTGTGTCTGAAGACAGCTACAGTGTACTCGTATACATTAAATAAATAAATAAATAAATAAATAAATAAATAAATAAATCTTTTAGAAAAATGGTGTATAGAGCTAAACAGAACATCTACAAGTGAGGAATCTTGAATGGCAGAGAAGCACTTAAAGAAATGTTCAAAGTCCTTCGTGATCAAGGAAATTCAAATTAAAATGACCCTGTAGATTACACCTTACACCAATCAGAATGTCTAAGATCAAAAACTCAGGTGACAGCAAATGTTGGAACACTCCTACATTGCTGGTGGAAATGCAAACTGATACAACCAATCTGGAAATTAATCTGGCATTTTTTCAGAAAATTGTAAATAAATGTTCTGGAAGACCCATCTATACCACTTTTGAGCATATATCCAAAAGATGCCCCACTATTCCATGTGTGCAAGTGCTCCAATATGTTCATGGAGACCTTATCTGTCATAGCCAGAACTGGAAACAAACCAGAGGTCCCACAACAGAAAAATGGATACAGAAAATATGGCTCATTTACACAATGGAACACTATTGAGCTATTAAGAACAAGGACATCATGAGTTTTGTAGGCAAATGTAAGTAACTAGAAAATATCATCCTGAGTGAGGTAACTCAGAGCCAAAAAGACATTCATGATGTCTTAGTATCTTATTGCTGTGAAAAGTCTCCATAACCAATTCAAATTTTATAAATGACAACATTTAATTTGGGCTGGCTTACAAGTTCAGAGGTTCAATCCATTATCATCAAGGTGGGAGCATGGCAGCATCCAGGAAGGCAAGGTGCAGAGGAACTTAGTTCTACATCTTCACCTTATGGAAGCCAGAAACAGACTCAGCATCCTAGGAGGAGGTAAGAAGAGGGTCTCTAAGCCCACCCTACAGTGACACACTTCCTCCAACAAGGCTATACCTCCTAATAGTGCTACTCTCTGGGACAAGCATATGCAAACCATCACATTCCCCTCCTTGGGCCAAGCATATGCAAACCATCACACATGGTATGTACTCACTGGTAAGTGGATATTAGCCAAAAAAAAAAAAAGTCCAGAATACCTAAGATACAATCCACAGAACTCAAAAGGATAACAAGCAGAGGTGCCCAAATGTGAACCTGGAAGGGAGAAGAGATAATCATGGGATGCAGATGGAGTTAGGGATCTTAGGGGGAGAGGTGGGGGGAAGGGGAAAAAAGGAAAGATGATCAGGTATTGGGGGAGGGAATAAGAGAGAAGCCCTGAAGGCCTGCACAATGTATGGAAAAATGCATCCTTGGGGATGGGAGGTGGGGGAAGTGTCTAGAATATACCAGAGACTAGGGAGGTGAGAGATTTTCAGGACTCAAAGGGAGGGGATCTTAGATGAAATGTCCAACAATGGGGAGAGGGAACTTGTAGAGTCCACCTCCAGTAGAAAGACAGGGCATCAAGTTCAGGGATGGGATTTCCATCCCATAATCAAAAACTCTGACCCAGAATTGTTCCTGTCTAAAAAAACAGGGACAAAAATGGAGAAGATACTGAGGGAAAGGAGGTCTAGACTGGACCAACTTGGAATCCATCTCAAGGGTATGCTCCAAGACCTGACACTATTACTGATGCTGTGGTGTGCTTACAGACAGGAACCTATCTTGCATATCCTTGTAGAAGCCCAACAAGCAGCTGACTGAGGTGGATGCAGGTACTTACACCCAACCAATGTACTGAAACTGGGAACTCCTGGGGTTGACTTTTGGAAAGTCTGGAAGAACCCGAGTAGGAGGGCAACTCCATAGGAAAACTATTAACTTGGATCCCTGAGTTCTCTCAGACTCTGAGTCACCAAAAAGGCAGCATATGAGAGCTTTTCTGAGTCCCCTGACACATATACAGCAGAGGACTGCCTGGTTTGGCTTCAGTGGGAGAAGATTCGCCTGAGCCTTGAGAGACTTGAGGCCTCAGGGAGAGGGGAGAAAGGGAGATATCCTCTTTTTTTTTTTTCTTTATTAACTTGAATATTTCTTATTTACATTTTGATTGTTATTCCCCTTCTCGGTTTCCGGTTTCCCTGCCAACATCCCCCTAACCCCTCCCCCTCCACTTCTATATGGGCTTCCCCTCCCCATCCTCCCCACATTACCACCCTCCTCCCAACAATCACGTTCACTGGGGGTTCAGTCTTGACAGGACCAAAGGCTTCCCCTTCCACTGGTGCTCTTTCTGGGCTATTCATTGCTATCTATGCAGTTGGAGCCCAGGGTCAGTCCATGTATAGTCTTTGGGTAGTGGCTTAGTCCCTGGAAGCTCTGGTTGGTTGGCACTGTTGTCCATATGGGGTCTTGAGCCCCTTCAAGCTCTTCCAGTCCTTTATCTGATTCCTTCAACAGGGGTCCAGTTCTCAGTTTAGTGGATTGCTGCTGGCATTTGCCTATGTATTTGCTGTATTCTGGCTGTGTCTCTCAGGAGAGATCTACATCCTGTTCCTGTCAGCCTGCACTTCTTTGCTTCATCCATCTGATCTAGTTTGGTGGCTGTATATGTATGGGCCACATGTGAGGCAGGCTCTAAATGGGGGTTTCTTCTGTCTGTGTTCTAAACTTTGCCTCCCTATTCCCTGCCAAGGGTATTCTTGTTCCCCATTTAAAGAAGGAGTGAAGCATTCGCATTTTGGTCATCCTTCTTGATTTTCATGTGTTCTGTTCATCTAGGGTAGTTCAAGCATTTGGGCTAATAGCCACTTATCAATGAGTGCATATGGTGTGTGTTTTTCTGTGATTGGGTTACTTCACCCAGGATGATATTTTCCAGTTCCATCCATTTGCCCATGAATTTCATAAAGTCATTGTTTTTGATAGCTGAGTAATATTCCATTGTGTAGATGTACCATATTTTCTGTAAGCAGGGGAGGAGGAATGGGCTGAGGAACTGTGGGAGAACTAACTGGGAAAGGGGCAATGTCTGGACTTTTAAAATAAAATAAAAGAAAACACAAAAATATATATAAATTATAGCACTAAAATTTGATTGTGAATTAAGATATAGATATAGAATTAATAAAGATTTTTTTCAATGATTTTTCATTACAAAGAAGGGACTGACATGACTTAGTGACTCTTTAGATAGCATATCCATCAAGGGCTAAGATTTAGAAATGCATATAAAGACACATTCTTGTAATTGCTAAGACAAAGCAACACAAACAGTCCATCTAAAAAATGTGCAATAGACATGTAGCAGCAACTTCACTGAAAATGAGATATGATGACCTAAACTCCTACCAATACATGTTCATCTCTATTAGTCATTTAAAAACAGTTGCTTGTAGCTAGAAAAAAATACCAACATACTGTATGTTAACCTATGATAGCATCTGAATTTAATTGGTTTTAGTAGTTTACATCATTCAAGGACATGTAGTAAAATTTTGTTGAATTGAATGGCATCAGATGACCTGCTAGGGAAGGGAAAGTCACTGTCATTCAAAGATATGACCCTGGAGATACTTTAAAAAGGAAACAAAAACAAAATCAAAACACGAACAGAAAAAAAAACAAAAAAACAATGAACTTGGGAAAGAATAATAATAGGGAGAAGGGAGGATGTAGAAAAATGAAAATAGACACATATTTGTCACCATGCACAAAGCTCAAGTCCAAAGTGGATCAAGGACCTCAACAGAAAACCAGATACACTGAATCTAATAGAAGAGAAAGTGGGAAAGAGACTTGAACACATTGGCACAGGCAGACATTTTCTAAACAGAACTCCAATAGCTCATGCTCTAAGATCAAGAATTGATAAATAGGACCTCATGAAACTGGAAAGTTTCGGTAAGGCAAAGGACATAGTCAATAAGAAAAATCGGCATCCTACAAATTGGGAAAAAAATCTTCACTAACCCCACATGTGATAGAGGGCTAATATCCAAAATATATAAAGTACTCAAGAAGTTTACCACCACCAAAACAAACAAACAAACAAACAACCCAATCAAAAAAGGGGTATAGACATATGCATCTACCAAACACACTCACTATTGCTGATGCCAAGAAGTGTTTGCTGACAGGAGCTAGATAGGGGTGTCTCTGAGAGGTTCTGCTAGAGCCCTAGTGATACAGATGAAGATGCTTGCAGCTAACAGTTGGACTGACAAGGGAAGCCAATGGAGGAGTTAGAGAAAAGGCTGAGGGAGCTGAAGGGGTTTGCAACACCATAGGAAGAACAACAATATCAACCAATCAAACCCCACCAGAGCTTTCAGGGACTAAACTACCAATCAATGAGTACACATGGAGGGACCCATGACTTCAGTTGCATATGTAGCAGAGAATGGCATTGTCCAGAATTAATAGGAGGAAAAGTCCTTGGTCCTGTGAAGGCTTGTTTCCCCGTGTAGGATAATGCCAGGGCGTTGAGGTTGGAGTGGATGGGTGGGAAGGGGAGCATCCTCACAGAAGCAGGGGTAGGCTAAATGGGTATGCAAGAGGGGGAGAAGGGGATAACATTTGAGATATAAATACATAAAATATCCAAGAAAAGTAAAATTATATATTAAAAAAGGGGTATAGAGATAAGCAAGAAATCTTGAAGGGTTGAGAAGGACCTAAAGTAATGTTCCAAGTCCTTCGTGATCATAGAAATGCAAATCAAAACAACTGAGATTCTACCTTACACCAATCAGAATGGCTGAGATTAAACCATCAGGTGACAACATATGTTGCCAACGATGTAGAGAAAGAGGAACACTCTTCCATTGCTGGTGAGATTGCAAACTGGTACAGCAACTCTGGAAATCAATTTGGAGTTCCTCAGAACACTGCAAATAGACTTACCTAAAGAACAAGAAATAACACTCTTGGGAATATACCTAAAGATATGACAACATGTCACAGTGGCATATGTTCCACTGTGTTCATAGTGGTCTTATCTGTGATAGCCAGAAGATGCAAACAATCTAGATGACCTATGACAAAAGAATGGGTACAAAAAATGTGGTTCATTTACACAATGTACTACTCAATTATTAAAAAAGAGGACATCCCAGGTTGGGGATTTAGCTCAGTGGTAGAGTGCTTGCCTAGCAAGCGCAAGGCCCAGGGTTTGGTCCTCAGCTCTGGAAAAAAAAAGAAAGAAACAAAGAAAGAAACAAAGAGGACATACTAAGTTTTTCAGGCAAATGGATGGAACTAGAAAATGTCATCCTGAGTGAAGTAACTCAGATCTGAAAGGACATGCATTGGTATGTTCTCACTAATAAGTGGATATTAGTCAAAAGAAAAAAAAAATACAGACTACCCAAGATACAGTCAGCAGAACTCAGAAAGGTCAATAAACTGAAGGACACAAGTCAGGATGCCTCAGTTCCACTTGGGATGGAGAAGAAATCAACCACAAGCAGGAGGTAGGGAGGGACAGGAAAGGTAAAAGAGACAGGGTAGGAGGAGAGGGGAACATGACCTTTTATTGGTAGGGGGTGGAGAAGAGGACTGAAGCCCTGAGGGCCAGCAGGAAGAAGAGAAACAGGAGACCTTGGAAGGAAGTTGGGAAGACATTCTAGAATGTACCAGAGACCTGGGAAGTGAAAGACTCCTAGGACTCAAAGGAGGGAACCCTAGATGAAAGGCCCTAGAGTGGGGAGAGGAAACATTGAATTCACCTCCAGCAGAATGTCATGGCAGCAAGTGATGGATGGTGTTTCTATCCCACAGCCAATGCTCTGACCCATAATTCTTCCTGTCTGAAAGAAATGCAGGGATGGAAATGGAGAAGAGCCTGAGGAAAAGAAGATCCAGCAATAGGCCCAAAGTGGGATCCAGTTCAATGGGAGGTCCCGAGACCTGACACCATTACTGAAGCAATGAGGTGTTCACAAAAAGGGACCTACCATGACTGCTCTCCCAAAGACCCAACAAGCAGCTGAAAGAATCAGAGGCAGATATGTTCACCCAACAAATGAACAGAAGCTGCTGACCCCTCTGGTTGAATTAGAGAAAAGCTGGAAGAAGCTAAGGAGGAGGGAAACTCTGTAGAAGGACCAGCAGTGTCAATTAACCTGTACCCCTGAGATCTCATAGACACTGAATCACCAACCAGGCACCATAGGCCAGCTGAGATGAGGCCTCCAACACATATACAACAGAGGACTCCCTGGTCTGGGTTCAGTCAGGGAAGATGCACCTAATCCTCAAGAGATTAGAGACCCCAGAAAGTTTAGAGGTCTGTTGGGGTTGGTGGGGACATTCTTGTGGAGATGGGGATGAAGGGAGCATGGGATGTGGAATCCTCAGTGGTGGACCTGGAGAGAAATAAAGTCTGGTATTTAAAAATAAATTAATTAATTTAAACAAAAGGGTTAAACACTAGCAAAATGTATGGGGAAAAAAGGAGAGGGATTGTGGGATAGAACTGACCAAACATTTTATCCATGTATGAAATTCTCAAGCATAATATTTCTATTTTTTTGCTATTCAATTTATTTTCTTGGAAATTGTAATTAGCTCATATTTCAGTTTGCAACTTTTTAAATTGAATGCCATTTTAAGTTTTTATTAAATCAACATTTGTTTAAATGTTAGTTTACTTGATATGCATATATACACATATGTTCATCAGTATATTCATCTTATTATCCTTAAATAATAACTAAGTTTATTTCTTATATCATATCTAATGAATGCAATAAAATTTCTTAGATTTGAAAAAAAAATCCAATGAATCCATTTTCATTGATTCTTACTTTCCCCATCATGCTTTTTGCCACTTGATTCTATTCTGTCCAGAATAACTTCTGTCCCATTAAGTATGTACTCTAATTTTGATTTTGTTACCTCCTAAGGAAGAACTTCATATTGAAATGAGCTATACATTTTGATATATTTTTGATATGTTATATTACATACCCATATTTTACCATTATCTCTTTTTTCCTTTTCTTTTCTTTTTTTTTTTTTTTTTCGGAGCTGGGAACTGAACCCAGGGCCTTGCGTTTGCTAGGCAAGCGCTATACCGCTGAGCTAAATCCCCAACCCCCTCTTTTTTTTTTCTATATTTAGTTTTGAACTAATCATAAAACTTTAGATTACAATCATTGTTTTAGAGTATATTAATACAATGAGGGTGATACCAGAGAAAAACCTTAGGCTTGTCACACTGTTTTATAAAATCTTTAACAATCATTATAGCAATTATTATTATTGCTAATTAAAAAATCCCATGACATAGCCTTTATTATAATTTTGTTGTATTTTTAAACCTATTTAGCTTTCACTCTAGAATTGCTTTTCATGGAAATGTTATTATCCTTATTTCTCTACCTGCTCATGATAACTGAAATTAAAAGTATACTGTAAGGATGGATTTTGTCATTAGCCTCTTAATAGGAAAGTCCTTTTTTAATAAGCAAGTAAGTACAACCTAGGCAATTTTTTAAATTTTTTTGTTCCTAATTTGACTCAAATGTTAAAACTGTCAGGCATCAATATACTTCAGATTGGCCAATTATGCAAAGAAACACCCAGCACCTCTCTTCTCAATATTCAGATTGGACATCACTAAATCTGACATAGTTTTCCCATGTATTTTCAATATTGTATTATACACTCACACACACCAATAGACTCCTGTATATTTCTAAAAACCAGTGAAGCTGTAAGCGAAATCCAGGCCTTTCACTATATGATTCAACACTGAATAGGACCAATTCATTAATATGATTTTCTTAATTGGCAAAGAATTTTAAATACTTTCCATAGCTTAAATCTTTTCAAGAGTCTTTCATAGTTTTCATTATAATGTAAATATAATGATGACTGAATATCAATATTATTTATTTAAAAATCACTTGCCATTGATATTCATCACCAGCAGATATTTTTCTGTGATGTAATATTTTGTGGCCTAGACATCCATAGTACACTTGTTAGTTAATGGTTTTAAGGTAAGGTGGAGATTTGAGCCAGAGTAGTAATAGCAAATGTTTGTCTCTTATTTTTGACAGAATCACCAAGAGACCCATAAGTTCTCCACTCAGAGCTTAGAACCATAGAATAAGAATGATTGCCTCCTGTGCACCAGCGTAAAGATGTTTCAAACTCCAGCATGTGAAGCCTAACTGATTTTCTCCAGTACATTAATCAAAGCACCTTTGACAACTAGAATTATGCTGTTATTCATGTGAGGCACTCAAAACTCTTCCTGATTCCCAGGTGGCATGTATTTCACTACCCTGAGGTAGAAATAAAGAGAGAGAGAGAGAAAACATACTAAAAATATCAAAAGGAATAAAAATAAAGAAAATTTCAGATCAAGCACAGTAAATAACTTTTATTTTCAGGATCACACAGGATTAATGTTGTGCATACTTACAGCCTATTACAGAAAACTAACTACAAAGTGTATTGTACTTGCGATTTCCTAGTTATGTATTAAATTGTAATTATTTTATGGTTACATCATTTAATGTACTTATATAATATTTGCTAGCATCCTTCAATAAATCGGCAGCAGCATAAACTAAACATTTTCAAATAGATAATTATCAACTTTATTCATACATAGTAAAATTTATTAATTATTATGAAAATAATTCATAATGTTCTTGAAAAATAAAAAAGCATCTTACTCACTGAATTTGGTCAACAGAATTATAGCTTACTGAACATTCAGTCTTTTTGTTTTGGGTAAAATAAATTTGAAGTTCAATCTTTTAAAGTTCTTATATTATTGCCTCTTTCCTGTTATTAATTCTTACTTAACTATATTGCTAGATTGCTTTCCCTTACTCTAACACACTAATTAGAATCATAAAGGACTGAATCTAAAGTCCAGAAACATTGAGATTAAATCATTTTAGAGAATAAGTGTTTGGTATCTGTGGAAGAGTAGTCAGGTCAAGGATCTCCAGACACACCAAAATCTGCATACCTGTTTAGAGGATAGCAAAGCTCTGTAAACTGCCATTTGTTTACTACTATTTCCATACATACCTGTCTAGATAACATATGATAACTAACACTGTAAATGTGATGGTGGTTCTTGTGTTCTATTGTATGTGTATAATGGCAAGTATGTCTTTCTGTACTCAGTACAGTCACAAACATTCCCTAGTATTAGCCTTTTGCAGTTGTCTTAACCCATAGATACTGGTTGCACAGAGGCAAAAACCTATTTACTTGTTGACTCAAAAAACACAAATGTTTCAAGGTTTAGAGAACAAAGGAAAACTAATGATTTGGGAGGAGGAGTGCTTGTATAAATTTGTACTTAGCAAAACCACAATGATGAACTAGTCCTTAAGAGATAGGAATACGACAACATAAATAAGTCATCATTTTATCATGTATATGTGTCTCCTATGGTAGGTTTTATCTCAAACTCAGAAAGACGATTTGCCTTCAGAGCATACACTAAGGCAGAGAAAACACAGATCGCACTATGCATCTGGAATGCATGTCTGATCACACTAATACCTCCAGTTCGGTTATTCATATGATGGCGTGTCAGAATGGCTAAGATTAAAAATCAAAATGACAGCACATGCTTGCAAGGTGTTCCACATCCCTCAAGGATGTAGTCTCTCAGGGATGTAGTTATCTTAACTTATACACTTGACAAAAAATTTGTTGTTGTAATTTTTTTTCGTTTTTATGTTGTTAGTTTGTTTCTTTCAGTAAGCCTCAGTTCTTTGTAAGTTTCTGCTGGTTTTGTTTGTTTTCTGTTTGTTATTTTTTATTTCATTTACTTTTTGAAAATATATTATTACACCATTCCTCCCCTATTTTTTCCATTTTCCAAATGCTCTTATATATTTCTTGCCTCTCTTTCAAATCCATGTGATTCTTTCTCATCAATTGTTGTCAAGCACACATACACAAACATATCCATCCACCCCCCCACACACACACAAATACACACAATTACAACTTGATCTATCTGTATAATAGCATAATGGATATAATGGTTTTTGTTTGTTTGTTTTGTTTTTTAAGGCTGGTCATTTGTTACTGGAAAACCAATTGCCATGCTTTTCCCCCTTCATGACGTTTTCTCTCATGCTCTATATTCCTTAGTTGTCTGTAGTTCATTGTGTAGCATGAGGTTTCATGGTCTTTCCTCTTTCCACTTTAGCAGGTTTATTGTTGTTATCTTTCTGCTGTTCGTGTTTAGACAGTCATGCTAGTTTGATTCCATGTGTATATCCCTGACATTCAGAGAGGACACAGTGTCACAGCAAACTCCCTTATCTCCGTCTCACACAATCTTTTCACTAGTGTTACAATGAGCTCACAAAACAACCTCTTGAACAATGTTCCCTAAACCTTAAGTGCAAAAGCAAAAGTTGGTTTGTGAATGTATCCATCAAGAGTCCTGAACAAAGCAGATTCCTCCTGCACCTATCCCCTACCTCACCCCCATGGACTTCCTAGTAAAAAAAAAAATAACCGAAAACAATAACTTTAAAAAATTGGGGGATTTTGGAACATCTTGGATAAATAAATTGGAGTTCCTGATAAAGACATTCCTCAGTAGAGAAGGCTGTCCCATCCACTGGAACCTCCTAGTAATACAAAAATTTGGTTTCATCTAGAGAAAAATAATCAATTCAGGCACTCACAACCCAGCAGAAATCAACAGATGAGGTAAAGGCAGTCAGGTGGAATTCTAGGCAGAGCTTTTTGCTTATGACGAGCTTCACATAGCTGATTCATGGCTTCTAGCTTTCACTGTATATGATTCTGCTCATGGGGTAATTGAGAGTTCTGCCTTATATATGGCTTGCCTTCTAATTATTCTGAAGGACACAAAAATTTACTTGAGCTCTTTGCTTTTGTTTCTCCATATCGAATATAGAGTTAAGAGATCAACCCTATTCCTAAACAAGTGACATCTTTTGACACAAAAATGTTAGGGTTTGAAATGAGGGGCCAACTCTATTTCCAGAGCTAGTGTTACAATGAGCTCACAAAACACATGTTAATTTAACAATATAATATTCATTATATACTTATAAAATTAAAATTCACTTTAATCACATAACTATTAAAATAATGTTTAAGTTTATTGATCCAAATCAAGCATGGTTTTAATTACCAAAACAAACACTTGTCATTACAGAAAATGAAATAATAGTTTGATTATCAGTCATGTATGAGCACATGAAGAACATTCGCTTACATTTAAATGAATATGAGTATAATGACATTGAAAAGGTAGGTTTAAGTATGGTGCCCAGAAATATGGTATACTAAAAATTACTTTATCATATTTCAAATTTCTTTTTTGAAAATATGACTACAGTTTTCATGAATAAACATAAATACTGAAGGAAAATACTTAGATACAGAGTAAAACAGTATACATATATGGTCCTGTGAAAGATTCTGATCACTGTGGACTCATTTTCAAAGAGCTGATAGTCTCTGCTAACTGATAACATACACAAGGCTATGTAGAGAAAGAGACCCATTGCCCTATGGTATTCTTTTGTCACAGGCCATGTTATAGACTGAAATTGCCCAACACACAGTGAGATAAGTTACTCTTTCTCTGTAGGTTTATCTTACATGCTGCTTACAATGAGGGACATAACAGGTGAACACACATGACAAAATGACCCAGGCTAAAGCAATAAGATTATTTCCCCTTATAAATGCATGCATGGTGATGCATGTATGAATGTATGTCAGATGACACAGCTTCTGCCAGTTTCCCTATCCCTGTACCATTTTATGGTTAACAATGCATCACCACACGTGGGGATCACATTCAAAATAGTAAAGATGAACTACTTAGAATTAATCATATTGTTTCTTAATGGTACAAAGTATTTATTTCTCATCTCAAGACAATAATAATAGCAACATACAAACAAAATACAACACAACAAATTATGTTTTCTGTTTTATATAGAACTGAATTTGTTTTGCTGGTAGTGAAGTAGTAATTGCCACTCAAAGCTTAGTTCTTGGAAGTTTGCACTACTGACACTGAAGGATTACTTTATGTAAAGGGATAAATAAAATATTACCATAGTCATTACAGCATTATACAGAAGATGTTTACTGAGATATAGATTTTGCCAGTGCTATGAGATGCTAATGAGCAGAATCTACAAAGGTTAAATATAAATACACATAATTATAGCTTTCTTGTGACAAATTATTACTTTCTTTCTTACCACCAAGATATAGTTCTAAAATAACAAACTGAAATGAAGTATATTTATTCTGCAATCAGAAATCAGAGTTGTATAAATATCGTACAGCACTTCAAACATTTCCAATATGAATTTCAACTTCTTGTCAACTAGATTTAAACTTTTTAATATAATAGCACTTTGTAATTTTTCTTTTAAACTCATGCTGAAATAGAATCTGAATCTTTCATTTTGATAAAAGTAGATTATCATAATAAAATACTAGAAAATATTAACTATTGTGAAGTTTATGATAATATACTGTTTGCTAACTCTACCAAACAAAAGGATTGTATTCCCAAAGGAGAAATTATAGTTATGAATAATCCCTATATGATAAGCTGGGAATATAAAGTAATATATGAACTATGTTCATTGTATATACTCCATGTGAACATAAAAGGGAAAGTTCTGGAACACAAAGTAAAAAAGATAAAGCATTAAATTTTAATTTATAAGTTTAACTAATGAAATACATATATTCATATCAGGAATATAACAAGTATTAGAAAGTTGTGTTACATGAAACTCAAGAAGGATGACCAAAATGTGAATGCTTCAATCCTTCTTTAAAAGGGGAACAAGAATACCCTTGGCAGGGAATAGGGAGGGAAAGTTTAGAACAGAGGCAGAAGGAAAACCCATTCAGAGCCTGTCCGATATGTGGCCCATACATATACAGCCACCAAACTAGATAAGATGGATGAAGCAAAGAATTGCAGGCCAACAGGAACTGGATGTAGATCTCTCCTGAGAGACACAGCCAGAATAGAGCAAATACATAGGCGAATGCCAGCAGCAAACCACTGAACTGAGAACGGGACCCCCGTTGAAGGAATCAGAGAAAGGACTGGAAGAGCTTGAAGGGACTTGAGACCTCATATGAACAACAATGCCAAGCAACCAGAGCTTCCAGGGACTAAGCCACTACCCAAAGACTATACATGGACTGACCCTGGGCTCCAACCTCATAGGTAGCGATGAATAGTCTAGTAAGAGCACCAGTGGAAGGGGAAGCCCTTGGCCCTGCCAAGACTGAACGCCTAGTGACAGTGATTGTTTGGGGAAGGTGGTAATGGGGGGAGGATGGGGAGGGGAAGCCCATCTAGAAGCGGGGGAAGGGTTAGGGGGATGTTGGCCCGGAAACTGGGAAGGCAAAAAACAATCAAAATGTACATAAGAAATAATCAAGCTAATAAAGTTTTTTTTTAAAAAAAGAAGAAAGTTGTGTTACAACATTTAATTTATAAATGATATAATAAAGTATTTCTCTTGAAATTTTTACTACTTGTTTTATCCTGATTGTCAACATGACCGATTAAAAATCATTTCTGAAACTCACTTCTGAATATTTCTCTGAGTGTTTCTGAAAGATTTACCTGAGGAATGAAGACACATGCAGTATGTAAGCAGCAGTGAACCATAGCCCAAGGTCGGTCCCTGACGTGAGACACTATTTCTGGGAAGATGGAAACAAATGTCTATTCTGCTGAGAAACAAAACTGAAGGCAGACAAATAGAAGGATATAACTAAAGTTCAACCTGATGAACTGATGGTTTTTCATTGAGTTACTTCTGAGAAAATAAGTAAGGGGTAATTTATAAGAGCAGAAAATACTCAAAGACATTTGTATTAGCAAATCACATCCTATCATGAATGACTGCACACAGAAACTGGAAACTTGGGGCTAACATCAGAGCCAGCCAGCAGCTCTACAGGTTGGAAGGTATCCTGGATATTCAATTGCTCTGGAACTTGTCTACAAAACTTGGCTGGTCTCCGCTTTTTTTCTGGCATTTTAAAAAAAGTTATCCTAGCCTTTTTCTGTTATCTCAATGATAGGCACAGTTATATATATATATATATATATATATATATATATATATATATATAGTATTCCCTGAGTTCACAATACTTTTTAAATCACCAATCATAATTGGCATATATAAAAACATATTTTGATTTCATAATGACTTAAAGAAAACATTTCCATCTCTCTATCCCTCCCTTTTTCCCTCTCCCCCCCAGCGAGTGTGTGTATGTGCGTGTGCGTGTGTGTGTGTGCGTGTGTGTGTGTGTGTGTGTGTGTGTGTGTGTGTAGGTGAGCATGTGATATGTGCCTAAATGTAAATGCCAAAGGTGGGAATTAGTTGTCACAGACACTCCACATTATTTTTTAGTGTGGTTATTAATTTAGGCTTTGAGAATTTCAGGTGCACAATGTATTTAGGCTGCATTGTTCTACATCTTTTTTTTTTTTCTCTCTCCCATGTTTCCTCGTTTTATCTGCCTGTCAATTCCTTGTTCTCTTATTGAATTATTATAGAATATACTGTATCCAATTTGTCATTGTCATAGCAGCATTCATTAGAGAGTGGGAAACCTACCAGGAGCCAAATCTCTAAAGAAGTTGCCTCTCTTTCCCCATAAGCCCTAGCTTGGGATTAGACTCAGTAGCACCTTCCAAATCCATGCTGCAATGATGATTGGCTTTATCTTGTTAAGCCATGATCTCATGGCAGCTGTGATTGCTGGCACAATGATTTTTAATTTTAATTTCCGATGGTACTCTATTAGTTTAGGTGCCTGAAATCTGTTAATATTGTATGTGAGTTAAAAAGAAATATTGACATTCTGCTGTGAAAGAGAATACAGTGTAAATGTTAATTAAATCATGTACGATAGTCAGAATTCTTAACATCTGAGTCATCTCTCTGGCCAGTCTTTCCATAAGTACTCACACAATACTTAAATTTTAATTGCAATGCTTATGTAGTCATATGTAAAAAGGCTTAGTTAGAATTTCATTTTCATATCCACTATGGGAAATGCTTAAAAATTGTTATATTTTTTTCTTTAAAGAGTTAAAAAATCATCCCCAAAATGCTGAGGACCAAAAACATTTGCTGAGCCAGTAGCCAAGGCCAAACAAATTGACACCTTATGTGAACAAATAGTGAAATAGATACAGCTGAGCCAAGTGCTAGGAGAGCATTTAAGTGGTAATTGTGAAAAATTACTGGAGGCAAAATGTGAAGTATATAGGAAGTGACAGATCTCTGGACAGTCATAGCACTTTCGTTGGCTTCACCATAAGAAGCTTCCCTGTATGACAATCCAACAAAGGTCTCTCCATGTTTCAGACATGTTAAAATACATATTAACCACAGGAGATGATCTCATGATAGTTTTCTAATAGGGTCGCTTGAACCATGTTTTAAAGTTTTTCAGATGAGGTTACACAATTCTGCATTTTGATATTCAGATATAATGGCCTTTCTATAAAGACCTTGAACAGAGCAATAACCTGTATTTTCCTGAATGAAATGACTAACTCCCCCATTTTAGCTCAAAGCTATAGAAAAGCACAGCTGAAGCAGGATGTAAGAAGGATCAGCGTGATCATCATTCAAGACTGATCATGAACCTTCAAATGAGTAAATAGAAAACAGTGTACAATGGCATGTGCAATAGCAGGATTGCATGGTGTCGGCTATGAAACAAGCTGAGCAGAAGTGACCGTCTGAGCCTGTAAAGTCAAGAACAACTCAGACTACATGTTGATCCCTTTACAAAACGAATAAGCACTATGCTTCAGGTATTAAGGGATTGTATTTCAGAATTTGATAACGTAAGCAAAAAAAGATTATATAAAATGGAGATAATTGAGGAAAAATATATTAAACAAATAATAGAAACTCAAATAAATTATGGTAAGAATGTTTTTGATAGACTGCTCCTCAGTGGACTATAAACAGTGATAATTAGAAACTTGAAAATAAGTCAATGGAGAAACCAAGATATTCCATGACAAAACCAAATTTACACAATATCTTTCTACAAATCCAGTGCTACAAAGGATAATAAATGGTAAAGCCCAACATAAGGAGGCAAGCTATACCCAAGAAGAGGCAAGAAACTAATCGTCTTGGCAACAAAACAAAGAGAAGAAAAGCAGACAAACATAACACATCCAAGTATGAATATAACAGGAAGCAATAATCACTGTTCCTTAATATCTCTCAACATCAATGGCCTCAACTCCCCAATAAAAAGACATAGATTAACAAACTGGATATGCAACGAGGACCCTGCATTCTGCTGCCTACAGGAAACACACCTCAGAGACAAAGACAGACACTACCTCAGAGTGAAAGGCTGGAAAACAACTTTCCAGGCAAATGGTCGGAAGAAGCAAGCTGGAGTAGCCATTCTAATATCAAATAAAGTCAACTTTCAACTAAAAGTCATCAAAAAAGATAAGGAAGGACACTTTATATTTATCAAAAGGAAAATCCACCAAGATGAACTCTCAATCCTAAATATCTATGCCCCAAATACAAGGGCACCCACATACGTAAAAAGAAACCTTACTAAAGCTCAAAACACACATTGTACCTCACACAATAATAGTAGGAGACCCCACTCTCATCAATGGACAGATCATGGAAACAGAAATTAAACAGAGACGTAGACAGACTAAGAGAAGTCATGAGCCAAATGGACTTAACGGATATTTATAGAACGTTCTACCCTAATGCAAAAGGATATACCTTCTTCTCAAAAACGGCCAAAAAACGGGCCTCAACAGGTACAGAAAGATAGAAATAATCCCATGCGTGCTATCGGACCACCACGGCCTAAAGCTGGTCTTCAATAACAATAAGGGAAGAATGCCCACATACACGTGGAAATTGAACAATGCTCTACTCAATGATAACCTGGTCAAGGAAGAAATAAAGAAAGAAATTAAAAACTTTTTAGAATTTAATGAAAATGAAGGTACAGCATACCCAAACTTATGGGACACGATGAAAGCTGTGCTAAGAGGAAAACTCATAGCGCTGAGTGCCTGCAGAAAGAAACAGGAAAGAGCATATGTCAGCAGCTTGACAGCACACCTAAAAGCTCTAGAACAAAAAGAAGCAAATACACCCAGGAGGAGTAGAAGGCAGGAAATAATCAAACTCAGAGCCGAAATCAACCAAGTAGAAACAAAAAGGACCATAGAAAGAATCAACAGAACCAAAAGTTGGTTCTTTGAGAAAATCAACAAGATAGATAAACCCTTAGCCAGACTAACGAGAGGACACAGAGAGCGTGTCCAAATTAACAAAATCAGAAATGAAAAGGGAGACATAACTACAGATTCAGAGGAAATTCAAAAAATCATCAGATCTTACTATAAAAGCCTATACTCAACAAAACTTGAAAATCTGCAGGAAATGGACAATTTCCTAGACAGATACCAGGTACCGAAGTTAAATCAGGAACAGATAAACCAGTTAAACAACCCCATAACTCCTAAGGAAATAGAAGCAGTCATTAAAGGTCTCCCAACCAAAAGGAGCCCAGGTCCAGACGGCTTTAGTGCAGAATTCTATCAGACCTTCATAGAAGACCTCATACCAATATTATTCAAACTATTCCACAAAATTGAAACAGATGGAGCACTACGGAACTCCTTCTATGAAGCCACAATTACTCTTATACCTAAACCACACAAAGACACAACAAAGAAAGAGAACTTCAGACCAATTTCCCTTATGAACATCGACGCAAAAATACTCAACAAAATTCTGGCAAACCGAATCCAAGAGCACATCAAAACAATCATCCACCATGATCAAGTAGGCTTCATCCCAGGCATGCAGGGATGGTTTAATATACGGAAAACTATCAACGTGATCCATTATATAAACAAACTGAAAGAACAAAACCACATGATCATTTCATTAGATGCTGAGAAAGCATTTGACAAAATTCAACACCCCTTCATGATAAAAGTCCTGGAAACAATAGGAATTCAAGGCCTAAACATAGTAAAAGTCATATACAGCAAACCAGTGGCTAACATCAAACTAAATGGAGAGAAACTTGAAGCAATCCCACTAAAATCAGGGACTAGACAAGGCTGCCCACTCTCTCCTACTTATTCAATATAGTTCTTGGAAGTTCTAGCCAGAGCAATCAGACAACAAAAGGAGGTCAAGGGATACAGATCGGAAAAGAAGAAGTCAAAATATCACTATTTGCAGATGATATGATAGTATATTTAAGTGATCCCAAAAGTTCCACCAGAGAACTACTAAAGCTGATAAACAACTTCAGCAAAGTGGCTGGGTATAAAATTAACTCAAATAAATCAGTAGCCTTCCTCTACACAAAAGAGAAACAGGCGAGAAAGAGATTAGGGAAACTACACCCTTCATAATAGACCCAAATAATATAAAAGTACCTCGGTGTGACTTTAACCAAGCAAGTAAAAGATTTGTACAACAAGAACTTCAAGACTCTGAAGAAAGAAATTGAAGAAGACCTCAGAAGATGGAAAGATCTCCCATGCTCATGGATTGGCAGGATTAATATAGTAAAATGGCCATTTTATTAAAAAGCGATATCACAGATTCAATGTAATCCCCATCAAAATACCAATCCAATTCTTCAAAGAGTTAGATAGAACAATTTGCAAATTCATCTGGAATAACAAAAAACCCAGGATAGCTAAAACTATCCTCAACAATAAAAGGACTTCAGGGGGAATCGCTATCCCTGAACTCAAGCAGTATTACAGAGCAATAGTGATAAAAACTGCATGGTATTGGTACAGAGACAGACAGATAGACCAATGGAATAGAATTGAAGACCCAGAAATGAACCCACACACCTATGGTCACTTGGTTTTTGACAAAGGAACCAAATCCATCCAATGGAAAAAAGATAGCCTTTTCAGCAAATGGTGCTGGTTCAACTGGAGGTCAACATGTAGAAGAATGCAGATCGATCCATGCTTATCACCCTGTACAAAGCTTAAGTCCAAGTGGATCAAGGACCTCCACATCAAACCAGACACACTCCAAACTAATAGAAGAAAAACTAGGGAAGCATCTGGAACACATGGGCACTGGAAAAAATTTCCTGAACAAAACACCAATGGCTTATGCTCTAAGATCAAGAATCGACAAATGGGATCTCATAAAACTACAAAGCTTCTGTAAGGCAAAGGACACTGTGGTCAGGACAAAACGGCAACCAACAGATTGGGAAAAGATCTTTACCAATCCTACAACAGATAGAGGCCTTATATCCAAAATATACAAAGAACTCAAAAAGTTAGACCGCAGGGAGACAAATAACCCTATTAAAAAATGGGGTTCAGAGCTAAACAAAGAATTCACAGCTGAGGAATGCCGAATGGCTGAGAAACACCTAAAGAAATGTTCAACATCTTTAGTCATCAGGGAAATGCAAATCAAAACAACCCTAAGATTTCACCTCACACCAGTGAGAATGGCTAAGATCAAAAACTCAGGTGACAGCAAATGCTGGCGAGGATACGGAGAAAGAGGAACACTCCTCCATTGTTGGTGGGGTTGCAGACTGGTACAACCATTCTGAAAATCAGTCTGGAGGTTTCTCAGAAAATTGGACATTGAACTGCCTGAGGATCCAGCTATACCTCTCTTGGGC
Organism: Rattus rattus; assembly: GCF_011064425.1. Lineage (NCBI taxonomy): Eukaryota > Metazoa > Chordata > Mammalia > Rodentia > Muridae > Rattus > Rattus rattus. The sequence goes on from NC_046156.1 coordinate 81,311,266, forward strand.
ATATACCCAAAAGATGCCCCAACATATAAAAAAGACACGGCTCCACTTATGTTCATCGCAGCCTTATTTATAATAGCCAGAAGCTGGAAAGAACCCAGATGCCCTTCAACAGAGGAATGGATACAAAATGTGGTACATCTACACAATGGAATATTACTCAGCTATCAAAAACAACGAAGTTTATGAAATTGTGAGGCAAATGGTTGAACTGGAAAATATCATCCTGAGTGAGCTAACCCAATCACAGAAAAAGACACATGGTATGCACTCATTGATAAGTGGCTATTAGCCCAAATGCTTGAATTACCCTAGATGCTTAGAACAAATGAAACTCAAGACGGATGATCAAAATGTGAATGCTTCACTCCTTCTTTAAAAGGGGAACAAGAATACCCTTGACAGGGAAGAGAGAGGCAAAGATTAAAACAGAGACTGAAGGAACACCCATTCAGAGCCTGCCCTACATGTGGCCCATACATATAGAGCCACCCATTAGACAAGATGGATGAAGCAAAGAAGTGCAGACCGACAGGAGCCGGATGTAGATCGATCCTGAGAGACACAGCCAGAATACAGCAAATACAGAGGCGAATGCCAGCAGCAAAACCACTGAACTGAGAACGGGACCCCTGCTGAAGGAATCAGAGAATGAACTGAAGAGCTTGAAGGGGCTTGAGACCCCATATGTACAACAATGCCAAGCAAACCAGAGCTTCCAGGAATAAGCCACAAAAAAAAAAAAAATAAATAAGTCAATAAAAACTTACAAAATGATGCAAGATAAATGAATATGCAATGAAATAACAGTTCAAAAAATTGAGTTCCTAATAGTTTATTGGTCTTTGTTGTTGTGGTGGTGGCTGCCTTGCTTTCTCTCACTATGTAGGCCCCCTCTGGTGATTGGTTTCTGTGGCTCACAGAAATTTAAAATCTCTGTAATCTGATGAGTCAGTTCTTAAGTTATTTCAAAATTCTTTAATATGTCTTGATCATGGTGTATATTTCATATATTTCTCTCTTATGGTTTCATTTCTATTCAATCATTTTGTATTTGAAATTATAATTCAAAGTTTGGAAAGTTAAAACTACTAATTTGTAGTTTCTCATGCTTCCATATTGTTCATGTAATGGATCCTGAGATTGCTATATGAGTGCATGCCTGGAAGGTGTTGTTTTCTATCTTATGGTACTCATTTTGATGCATTTTGAACTGATTTTGAGGCAAATGAGGAATATGAATCTAGGCTTATGTTTTCATACATGTAATTGCTTAAATTTCTAGGTTCCACAGGACATATAAACTTTCTTTTATTTCATGTATGTATTGGGTATATTTGTTAAAAATAAAATGACTGCACCTGTTGGGAATCTCAACCTGAACAATATTTTCCAAGCAGTTATGCTTTTCCTGAAAGGAAACACAGAATTAATTTATGGTCCAGTAATTCACATTCAAATACAAATGCATCCAAAATAAAGGTCAATAGAAACTCTAAATATAAATATCCCAAGCAATGAGAATCCAGTGAACCTGAATATCAAGTTGTGAATGAATAAGTTATTGTTCCAAGTTTTGATTTTACCATTAAAGCAATTAATCATTGAATGATGCAACATGCAAACTGTATAAACTTTGAAAATCAAATAAGAACACATGCTCCACATAGCAGCCTTTTTTTATAAAAGCCAGAAGCGGGAAAGAACCCAGATGTCCTTCAACAGAGGAATGGCTACAGAAAATGTGATACATTTACACAATGGAGTATGCTGTGAAAAACAATGACTTCATGAAATTCATGGGCAAATGGATGGAAATAGAAAATATCCTGAGTGAGGTACCACAGTCACAAAAGAGCACACATGGTCTGCACTCATTGATAAGTGGATGAGCCCAAAAGCTTAGAGTACCCAAGATACAATTCAGAGACCATATGAAGCTCAAGAAGAAAGACCAAAATGTGGACGCTTCAGTCCTTTTTAGAAGAGAGAACAAAATACTCACAAGAGGTAGAGGGTGGCAAGGACTTGGGAGAAAGTGAGCAGTGAGAGGGGAAAAAAGCAGCAAGAGCAGGTATGGGAGGAGACTGGGATGATATAAGAGACTTTGAACAGAAGTGTGTAGCAATGGGGGATGGGGACCTGAGGGAAGCCACCAGAAAGTCCCAGATTCCAGGAAGGATGCCAGGACCCAACAGGGATGAGATTAGCTGAAATGCCCAACAAAGGGGAGGGAGAATCTATAGAGACCATATCCAGAGGTTAGGCAAGGCCTCAAATTGGAGGATAGGGCTGGGCATTCATTTCCAATTTGGAATTCAACCCAGAATTGCTCCTCTCTAAAGGAAATATTGGGGGAAAGTGTTGAGGAGAATCTGAAGAAAAAGTCATCCAAAGACTGTCCCACCTGGGGATTCATCCCATATACAGACACCAAATATTGTGGATGCCAGGAAGTGCTTGCTGACAGGAGCCTGTTATAGCTGTCTCCTGAAAGGCTTTGCCAGAGCCTGAAAAATACAGAGGTGGATGCTCACAGACAAGCCTTGGAATGAACACTGTGACCCAATGGGAGAGTTAGAGAAAAGATTTAAAGTGCTGAAGGAGTTTGTAACCCCATAGGAAGAACATCAATATCAACCAGCCAGATCCCCACAGAGCTCTTAGGGACTAAACCACCAACAAAAGAGTTCACATGGAGGGACCCATGGCTCCAGATACATATACAGCAGAGTATTTCCTTATTTGCATCGATGGGAGGAGAGGCCCTTGGTCCTATGAAGGCTCGATTCCTGAGTGTAGGGGAATGCGAGGGCAGGGAGGCAGGAGGGAGTGGGTGGGGTTGGTGAGGGAGTACGCTCATAGAAGCAGGGGGCAGAGGGTGATGCCAGAGGGTGGTTCTGGAGGGGAAACAGGGAAGGGATTAACATTTGAAATGTAAATACATAAAATATCCAATTAAAAAGAAAATCAAATTACACTAAGTGAAAAAATGGGAACGTTAAATGTACATATTTCAGTTTGCAATATTTACAGTTTTTATACATATACCCACAATAGAGAAATCTATAAAAACAAAATGTATGTTAAATATTTCATGAAACCAGGGGCAGAGAGAGAAAGAATTTTCCAGCGATTATTAGTTGGAAGAAAGATGAAAAGTATTTTAAAATTAACAGTGCTACAGCATTGTACACCACAAGGTGTTAACTGAAACTCACTGTACTGTGAATTTTATGGTTTGGTAGCTCACCTCTGCTTACCCAGCACTTGTGTGGCTAGGATGAAGCACAAAGCTTCATTTACTTATTTCCAGAACCAGTTATGTTACAAAGTTTAAATCTTAACTCATATCAACTACAGTAGTGTGCCTGGGGGCTGGGCACAAAGTTTCCCAGGGTGAAGATTTCCAGGGTTTGGATTGGTGGGAAATGTCCAGATTTTGGACTTTTTTACTGTGTTGTGGTGGAGGCTGAGTTTAGTTCTTATTGTATTTAAAGTGTTTTGTGTGTTGAATGTGGCAGTGGAAGGTCCTCAGGGGAAGGGATTGTCAACTCATGTGCCTTAATGGGCTTCAGAATAACTAGTCCAATTGCACAATTATTTTGATTCATTCTTGTGTATATTTTCCAAACACTAACATTCTTCTACTGCTCATTTCTATTACCTAATAGTTAGTGTCAATAATTTGTTATCAGGAGGTTAAATTTATCCCAATAAAATAAGCAATACATAGACTTTTATGTCCATTGACATTTAATGCTAACTGATTGTTTATATTAATTACTCCATATACTAAGTGCAGCACATCCCTCTAGCTCACACTGAGGGTTATATATAGCCTTTACACCTGTATAACCAGACAGGGTAATAGATGAGCATAGCATATTTATGAATAAAAGCCTGGGGAGACTCAAAACACCACTTATTAGCAACCATGTTTAAATATTTATTTAATCAGATAATAATTTGGTGGTAAACTTCAGAAGAGAAGACCTAGAAAGTGAAGTCAAATTTTTTTTTATTGTGGTTGTTTTTGTTGTTCGTTTTTGACTTAATGTCAGTTGTAAACTTGTGTTTGATAGAAAGTACTGACAAAATAAAGAGGAAGATCTGTCTACTCAGATTCTTCCTGCCATTCTGTGTGCTTCCTTGTCACATGGTAGGGACTTCTACTGGATGAGGGTTCCTGGCCTCTCCTTTGCCAGCACGATCATTAGCTGTAATATTTTTTTATCTGAAGTCAGGTCTACTTGAAACTAATAATTATACAATCACCTGGGAAAAGCAAATTTTCAATGTTTCATCCTTTTTACTCTATTTTTCTTTTTCTGTCGCTACATTTGTGCATTTAACTGTTTTTTTATACACAGGGTGTATTTAGGTCAATACTTTTCACTCTCACTGCAGCTTTTGAATAAAGTATCCATGTAATTCATGTGCATTTAGTAGTATATTGTTGTGATTCATACACTATTATCACTTCTATATTTGTTTACATAAATTGATTTGTTATTATATTAACATTTTGTTTTTATTCTGATCTTTGTCCAGCAACCACAAATCTAAAATCTGTAACTTTATTGTGTCTCTTTTCTCCTTTAATTCACTTTAATGCCTCTCAGTATTTCCACTGATGACCCATATTACATGTCTTATGGTTACCTTCCTTTTACAATACATTCATAACTACCTGAAGTCTTCCTTCTAGTAAAAGTATACCAGTATCAGGGAAGTAGAAAAAACATAAATCAAACCTTTCTTAACTTCTATTTTACAATATTCATCTGATTCATTTCATTGATTAATAAACTTTATTCATTGCCTTTATTATAACTAACATTTATTCTATAAAATTAATCACTAATAAGTGCAATAAAAGTTTTCATTTGTCCATTAATGATTTTTCGATGCTATTCTTTAAAAATAGTTTTATTTGTGTGTATGAATGCATAGGTTCATGTGTGAGAGTGTTAAGGATTATAGAAGAGGACATAAGCTAAGACCATCCCCAACAGGTCCTGGGATGTGCTTGCTTCACTGGCATCTGGAACTTTCTGGTGGCTAACCCCAGTTCTCCATTCCCCACTGCTACATACCTCTGTCAAATTTCCTTAACCTCTATACATCTCTGTTATCTTCTCCCACATATGATACTGTACACTTTCCCCCCCCTCCTCTCTCACTCCCAAGTCCCTCCCTCACTCCTTCTACTTCCCTTGGTTATTTCGTTCCCCCTTCTAAGAAGGACTGAAGCATCTGCCCTTTGATCTTCCTGCTTCTTGAGCTTCATATGGTCTGTGAGTTGTATCATGGATATTCTGTGCTTTTTTGCCTCATATCTACTCATCAGTGAGTATATACCATGTGTTACCTCACTCAGGATGATATTTTCTAGTTTCACCCATTTGCCTGTGAACTTCATGAAGTCATTGATTTTATTTGTTTTTTTTTTTTTGTTTTGTTTTTGTTTTTTTTTTTTTTTTTTTTTTTTTTTTTCCGGGCTGGGGACCGAACCCAGGACCTTGCTTTCCCAGGCAAGCGCCTACCATTGAGCCAAATCCCCAACCCCATTCCAATTTTTTTTTTTTTTTTTTTTTGGAGCTGGGGACCGAATCCAGGGCCTTGCACTTGCTAGGGCAAGCGCCTACCACTGAGCTAAATCCCCAACCCTCAAGTCATTGATTTTAAATAGCTGATTAGTACTCCATTGTGTAAATGTACCATATTTTCTGTAACTATTCTTCTGTTGAAGGACATAAAGGTTCTTTCTAGATTCTGGCTATTATAAATGAGAGTGCCATGAACATAGTGAACGTGTGTGTGTGTGTGTGTGTGTGTGTGTGTGTGTGTGTGTAAATATATATATATATATATATATATATATATATATATATATATATGAGAGAGAGAGACAGAGAGGAAGGAAGAAAGAAAGAAAGAAAGAAAGAAAGAAAGAAAGAAAGAAAGAAAGAAAGAAAGAAAGAAAGAAAGGAAGGAAGGAAGGAAGCATGGATTTTTTTACTATTACGTCTGTGGTAGAATAAAGTCTTTATATACATGCCTGAAAGAGGTGGAATGGTTTGAATGAAAATGGCTCACATGGGCCTATAATGAGTGGCACTATTTGGAGGTACGGCCTTGTTGGTTTGTCACTGGGTGTCAGCTTTTTAGGTTGGAGATGCTTAAGCCAGGCCCAGGGTCGTTCTGTCTTCCTATAGCCTCTCAGTTTTGTAAAGAATTCTCAGCTACCTCTCCAGTATCAACTCTGTGTGTCTGTCACCATGCTTCCCACCATGAAGATAATGGGCTAAACCTGTGAACTGGAAACAAGCTACAAATAAATATTTTCCTTTATAATAATAGAATAGGTGGTTGTGTCTTTTGGCAGCAATATTAACCCTAACTATAACAAGTGTTCTCACTAGATTGTGAGGTATATCCAATTCCAATTTTCCTGAGGAACTGTCATACTGATTTCCATGTTGGCTGTATACGTTTTCAGCTCCACCAGTATTTAAAATGAATGCCCCTCCTGGTATTCCACATCCTAGCCAGTATGAGCTCTCATGCTTTGTTGGTTTTAGCTGTTTGATAGGTGTAAGATAAGATAGAATAGTAGCTTTATTTGCATTTCCCTTGTGACTAAGGATTTCAGTTCCTTGAGTGTTAAACTTGACAAGAGCTAGGAACTTTTCTTCCGACTATCACTATGGAATCTACTAGGGCTTTGTTGCTTGCGGTCTCAAATAGTGCTATTATAAGCTATCTTTTATATACACAATAGGATAACTTCCACAGGGTATGGTGCCACCAGCACTATGCTGGCTCTTCTGTAAGGCAGTACTCTCTTACACACTCACAGACTCGAAGGTATAAAATTTTAATATTGTGAAAACCTTAAAGTCTGTGATTCATTAGAGTTGACTGCCTATGAAATGCTGGTGGCTTCCTTAAAGTAAAATTCATGATTGGGGAATGTTATTCATGCTGAGTTTAAAGGAAAATTACTTGACAGATTGTAAGTTTTAAATACAACAGTGAAAACCAAAATTTAATTAGAAATGAAATGTCTGTATCCTAGGACTGCAGTCAAGTAAAATCTGAATTCAGGGGGACAGATGGTTGTCTAAAATAGTGCATATTTGGAATTCATTGGTAGCAGCAAAGGACTTAAATCAACACATTGAAAGAATCACTTTAATCAGGGAAACCACCAGTTGTCACATCAAAGCTGATTAAAATTTAATGATACAAAACAAATTCTTATATCCTAATCTTCTCCTGAGATAAATCATGTAACTAATTTTCCATTTTCCAGGTTAAAGGTTTCCTATCTCATACAAATTTACTTGGTAGACTATAAAATTACAAATAAAAGTCAAAGTGGCTCAATATAACACAATAGGAATAACCAATACACTGAGTCTATTAGAGGAGAAAGTTAGAAATAACTTGGAAAACAACTGCACATGGAAAATTTTTCTGAACAGAACATCAATGGCTAAGGTTCATAAAATTGAAAAGCTTCTGTAAGGCAAAGGGCACTGCCATCAGGACAAAACGGCAACCTGCAGATTGGGAAAAGATCTTTATCAATCCTATATCTGATAAAGGGATAATATCCAAAAAATAGAAAAAAATCCAAAAAATTAGACTCCAGAGAACGAAATAACCCTTTTAAAAATGGGATGCAGTGGATGGGGGGAGCACCCTCATAGAAATAGGGGGAGTGGAATGGGATAGCAGGTTTTAGAGGGAAAACTGGAAAGGGGGATAACATTTAAAATGTAAATAAAAAATATCCAATAAACGAAAAAGAGTGTTGTTTGTTTCAAAGTCCAGCTCCAGGTTTTGTTGATTCTTTGTATAATTCTTTTTGTTTCTACTTGGTTGATTTCAGTCCTGATTTCCTGCATTCTACTCCTCTTGGGTATAATTGCTCCTTTTTGTTCTAGAGTTTTCCGGTGTGCTGTCAACCTGCTAATGTATGTTCTCTCCAGTTTCTTTAAGGAGACACTCAGAGCTATGAGTTTTCCTCTTAACACTCCTTTATTGTGTCCCATAAGTTTGGCTATGTTGTGCCTTATTTTCATTAAATTCTAAAAAGTCTTTAATTTCTGTCTTTATTTCTTCCTTGAACAAGTTATCATTGAGTAGAGTGTTGTTCATCTTCCATGTATATGTGGGCGTTCTGTTGTTATTGAAGACCAACCTTAGTTGATGGTGATCTGATAGGATGCATGGGATTATTTAAAATCTTCCCGTATCTGTTAAGGCCTGTTTTGTGACCAATTATATGGTTAATTTTGGAGAAGGAAACATGAGAAGAAGGTATATTCCTTTGTTTTAGCATGAAATGTTCTGTAAATAATCTGTTAAATCTATTTGGTTCATAACTTAGTTACTTTCTCTTTGTCTGTGTTTAGTTTCTGTTTCCATGATCTGCCCATTGATGAGAGTGGGGTGTTGAAATATCCCACTAATATTGTGTGAGGTGCAATGTGTGCTTTGAGCTTTAGTAAAGTTTCTTTTGTGAATGTGGGTGTCCTTGCATTTGGAGCATAGATGTTCAGAATTGAAAGTTCATCTTCGTAAATTTTTTCCCAGCTTATTACTCTTAAGTAGTGTCCGTCTTGGTCCCTGAGGTACATTTCCTGGATACAGCAAAATTCTGGATCCTGGTTACTTATCCAGTCTTTTAGTCTATGTCTTTTGATTGGGAAATTGAATCCATTGACATTAAGAGGTAGTAAGGAATAGTGATTTTTTTCCTGTTATATTTCTTGTTAGAGGTGGAATTATTTTTGTTTGGCTATCTTCTTTTGGGTTTGTTGCAGGAAGATTACTTTCTTGATTTTTCTAGAGTGTAGTTTCCCTCCTTTTGTTGGAGTTTTCCATCTATTATTCTTTATACAGCTGGATTTGTGGGAACCTATTGTGTAAATTTTATTTTGTCATGGAATATTTTGGTTTCTCCATCTATGGTAATTGAGAATTTTGCTGGATATAGTTGCCTGGGCTGGCATTTGTGTTCTCTTAGGGTCTGTCCAGTATCTTCTAGCTTTCATAGTCTCTGTTGAGAAGTCTGGAGTAATTTAATAGGTCTTCATCTATATGTTACTTGACCTTTTTCCCTTACTGCTTTTAACACTCTTTGTTTTCTGTATTTGATGTTTCGACTATTATATGACAGAAGAAATTTCTTTTCAGGTCAGGTTTGTTTGGGGTTCTGTAGGCTTCATTTGTGTTCATAGGAATCTCTCTCTTTTTTTTTAATTTTGGGGAAGTTTTCTTCAATAATTTTGCTGAAGATATTTACTGGACCTTTAAATTGGGAATCATTGTTCTCTTATATACATATTATTCTTAAGTTTGGTCTTCTCAATTTGTCCTGGGATTCCTGGATATTTTGGGTTAGGAGTTTTTTGCTTTTTGACGTTTTCTTTGACTATTGTGTGAATGCTTTCTATGGTATCTTCTGCTCCAGAGATTGTCTCTTCAATCTCTTGTATTCTGTTGGTGATGCTTGCATTTATGACTCGTGATCTCTTCCTTGGCTTTCTATCTTTAGTGTGTCTCTCTTTGTGACTTTTTTTTATTCTTTCTATTTTCATTTTTAGATCCTGGATGGTTTTGTTCACTTCCTTCACCTGTTTGGATATGTTTTCCTGTAATTCTTTAAGGGATTTTTGTGTTTCCTCTTTAAGGGCTTCTACCTGTTTATCTGTGTGGTCCTGTATTTCTTTAAGAAAGTTACTTATATCCTTCTTAAAGTCCAATGAGATGTGATTTTAAATCTAAATACTGCTTTTCCAGTGTTGTGGTATCCAGTATTTGTGGTAGTAAAAATATGACTGTAGTCTGAAACTGGTATTTTTTTTTCAACATACTTTCTTAATGTTAGTAATGGAAACAGATACTTTACTGTTTTGACAAGTATCTCGACAGTAAAATACTTCACAACTCCTTTGAAACCAATACTTAATATATAATTTGGTCTTTCTTAAAAGGAGGTGAGGGAAAAATGACATGTGTAATCTCTCAACTATAACTCACAAAGCTCTTTTTCATTTACACCTATGAAGTTGGTTTGGTTACAAAGACCCACACATATAATAGGAAAAATTCTATGTCCTTTATGACCTCTATTATCTAGACTGCCTTATTTCAAGTGTCACCAAATTAAAATTCTTAAATGTTGCAATATGTATTTAAAATAATCACAACTTACTCTATATTGGAGAAAAAACTAAAACAACATACTTTACATGTAAAAATATATAAATAGGCTATCTTCAGCTCTATTAGACATAGTTGTTTTTAAATACCTGTGCTGAGAATTATAAATCATTAAAATGTTCATTTATTTTGGTTTGGTACAAATATTGAATAGAAGAGAAATCACTGTTAACCATCTATAATTAGTCATAAAATTAATTTAAAATGTATATCTTTACACAGTGGGGGGCTACTCTTTCAGAGGATAATGGAAGAAGAGAAGGACTTGGGAAAGGGTGACTGGGAAGGGAGGCAGTGAACAGGATGTCAGGTGAATCAATCAATCAATCAATCAATAAGTAAATAAAAGATATCTTTAATGCATTAGTAATATCTGTTTTACACACATATATTTTTGATATAAAATATTCAGTATTAGTAGCCCTTAATAACTAGTTATTCTAAAACATCAAGTGACCTGAAAATTTACATAGCTATCTTTATATTTTGGCAAATACTCATGCTGAAAATATAGATTAACCATCCTTGCGATTTATAGATAGACAAGTCAGTGGTCAACAGTACTGGATGTTCTTCCAGAGGCTTAGATCCAATTTCTAAGATCTATATGGCAGAAAATCATTTGTAATCCAAACCCCAAAACAAGCAACATCTTCATCTGGCCCCTACAGGCACCACATTCACAAGAAACACAGGCACGTATGCAGAGCAATTTTACATCTAAATTACAATAAAAAATTAAAAGTATAAACATCAATTTGCTGTATTTTCATAACTTTTTCCTTAATATCTGTGATTATGGCATTATTCTTTTTTAAATTCTTGAGTTTGACAGATACATGAATAAATATGATGTTGTTTATGTAAGGACATAATCAACAACTTCATATTGAAAACACACTATGGAAAATGTGTTCTTTTAGTTGAAAGATACTCCTCTATTTATCAATAGAAAAACGTGGCTTTAATTCTCAATTAACAGAAAACATGGTAAAAATTAAGTCCTTCAAAATGTCATATACATATATATATGTGTGTGTGTATTTACATATATATGTAATATATATATATATTTACATATTCTCTACCATAAATCCTATCTTATCCAGCTCCAATCCTGGCTCCCATTCAATCTCCTTTCAACTCTATGATTTAGTTTTAGTATCCATAAACCACTGGATCCACCTAATGAAAATGTAATTTTATGAATATTTCTCATAAATTTTATCATAAGACAATCTAGGTCAACCTTTGTATAGCTAAGTAACAATTGTTTGGCTGACATAAATAAGCGTTTTGTTTTTTTTTATATTCTCAGTTAAGTAGAGATCATTTACAGACATCTAGCTTAAAGCATCTAAATATGCATTTTCCATTACACATCTTGGAATTATATACTTTTATATATAATATGTATATATATATGTTTTAAATTTGATGTTGTACTTGAATTTTTATCAATATGCATTAGAACATAGCTACTGTAATTTTTTGTAATATGTCAAAGAATCTGATTGATATATAACTTACAAAACTTGAACAAAAACTAAACAATATAATGCCGCAGATTTAAACCTGAATATTACTCTAAATGTTAATATTTCCATTAACTGAATCTTAGTGATACTTAATTTCTACAACAAATTTCAAAGGAGAGAATTATTTATAATCCCTTTTTCACAGGGTTCTTTTAAAAATCATGTCATATATATATATGTGTGTGTGTGTGTGTGTGTGTGTGTGTGTGTGTGTAAATGTGAATTGTACAAAGTGCAAAATCTCGATATTATGAATTAGGAAAATATTAAACAATTAACATGAACCACAATGAATGAGCTCTTCATATGTTGGAAAGGATTCTGAAAGGTTTTATATTTTATCTAGAAAATGAATATTGATTGGCATTGTACAAGGTAATTAGCCATCTTTAATGTATACTTTAAACAAACAGCCACACAAATGCCCAGAGTGTCAATTATATGAATGCAACTTCAGGCAAATGTGAAGCTGTATTATTATCTGAATTATGGATCACCAGAAAAGTCTAGTTTATTTCAAGGATGCAGGAAACTGATGTCACTTGTCATCATTTAGAGTGGTTTTAAAAAGAAGCCATTAACATACAGATTTTTGTAGGTCTGAAGCGATATATGAAAAGAGTCAAAATGGAAGACTCTCAATATTCCTTTCAGCATAAATATTTTCATATATTTGTTAAATTTTCATGACTTATTTGTATATAATACATCTAAATAAGAAATATATATTTTGATAAATATAACCTACTAGGGAAACAAATTAAAGAGCAATTGAGTACATGTATATAGTCTACCTCTCTCTAATTCTTAAAATATTCCAAATTTAACGGGAAGGTAATTTTTCTACCCCATTGTATAACTTGTTAAAAATGAAAGATGAAGTCCAAAGAAATATTATTTCTGAAAATTGTCAAAGGTAATTGAAATGAACTGAAAATTCCTTGACACCATATATATTAATGAATAATCTAAGAAAAAATAATTTCAAATATATTTTCTGCAAGGTGGGCACAAAAGTACCAGAGAGCTCTCTGTGACACTTGTCTACAATTAGGTGGCATGGGCACTAGAGAGATGGCCTCCTGCATTCCTGACAAACAGAAAAGAGAACTGTGATGAGAGCAGGAGAGTTAAGTCTGTCCCTCGCCAGCTGCAACATTCTGGAGAACAGGTTCTGTTCCTTGTCTGGGCAGCAAGGTAAAGCTATTTCTGATGGCAGAAATTCAGTGAGACTACCAGTGGATGTGAGAGTTGGAATGGTTGCCCTACCCAAATGGATGCTAACCTTGACTGGGCATCACAGAAGATATGGATGTGGAGGTATGGGTGTAGGTAACGCCAGCCCCTAGAGCATGAGAGTAGGAGAGCTGGCCTTGCCTCTTGCTGGCTAAAGCACTCAGTGATTCAGATGGGTAGTGCTGGAGTGCTCACCCTGGTCGTGTAGATGCCAGAAAGCTGGCAGACTGACCAACTCAACTCCCACCCAAGCTTGTATCCTGGGCTTTGAATTGTACTTCTCCAACATCTACCTCATCTATGAGCTCTTGGAGTACATGAAAGAGTCGCAAAGCTGTAGGATTTCTATGACACAAGGCAACAACAGGTTGTCTGAGAGGGTTCCTGGTGGGGATCTGGTATTGATAGTGTAGCTGAAGCCAGAGACCTCAAACAAGTCTAATGAGTCATTGCAGTAAGGCTTTGCATATAAACATATATGGATAGTAGGGTTTACTGGGGCATACACTGTGACACACTAAAATTTTGTGCTGAGATGTGTTTTATGTTTTATTGTTGAATTATGTTACTTTTGTTGAATTTTTGCTATATAACTTCTTCTTGGGCATGTTTGCAAGGGCTGAGGGTGATTACAAAGTGCTGGAGAGATGAGTGGGATTGGGTTGTGTGATGTGAAATTCACAAAAATCAAGAAAAAGTTCTAAAATACTGTTTTCTATATGACCCCAAGCATTTGGTTTCACTTGTACAAAATTTATTACTAAGTGGCAATTAATTATAGACTATGCTATGATTTACATGCATAGGTTATATATATAGTTTATATCTCTATGTGTGTGATTTGTTTCATATTTATCTTTTTATCTATGTGTATGCCCAGTTAGTTATCAACTGTCATTTTTGTATCTGTGAATTAGAATTGACAGTATCTGAGACAGCATTTCATTGGGAAAGATGAAGACATAAAAGTGTACAATTTTAAAGACATTCCATAATTCTATTAGTGATAAGATTAAGAAAACAGATGAATAAAAGTACAAGTGAAGATTGAAAGAACTGGCGTTGTGATTGGTACAATGAGCAAAAGAGACTGCACAATGCTCATTATGAAGAGAACATAAACACTTTATGTCCCTCCTCTAGAGGCTCAATGTTTATTACAGAAAGAAGGGCAGAGACAGTGGGAGAGCCAGAGATAGAAGTGACTGCAAGGTCATTGTCATCTGGATACAGGAAGGCAACTGCACATACATACAAGTTTAGAGACACTGTGACAGCATGTACAAAACCTCCACAAGTCCAAGAGAGACCACATCCCAGAATGCCAAGGGAACTGGGTACACAAGTTTCCTCCCTAGCCATGAGATTGTTAGAATCAGCTGATGGGAGAGGGATGACTATTTCTCTCAGAATGTAGGCTATTGTGACCTAACTTTGGTCTACAGGAAGAACACACATCCAAAGTAAATGGGCAATACAAATGTTTCTTGAACATCTTTGTTTCATTTGTTTGTTTAGTTTATGTTTTATGTTTTAGGAACAATGTTTGTTCAGTGGAGAATAGGAGACAAATCTAGGAAGGATTACGGAAAAATGTCAACACAGTCAAAATATGTTATATAAAACTCTCAAAGAAGTATTTTTATGAACATTGAAAATACAGAAAGAGAAATCAGTAATTATTTTCTCTAGTTTTCCACCATGGGATGTGTAAAACAACTATTCTGTCTAGAGAGAATGTCTTGTTTATTGTATGGATGCATCATCTCTTGATTTAAAACCTGTGGCCTAAAAGAAAGGGTAGGAATAGAAGGTGTGGCATCCAGGAAGCAAAAATAATTCTGGATAGAACAAGGTGTGGGAGGAAGATTTGCCCAGGAAGATATGACAAGATGAATGCATGCACCTCAGAACAGGTAACCTGCCACATGGCACAGTGTAGATTGAATGGATGGGTTATTGTAAGTTACGATCTAGTTAGAGAAGAGCCTTGCTATATGGCCAAAGTATTTGTAACTAAGCCTGAGTCTTATTTCTGTGAACATGGGTCTGGGAAGAAGAGGCGGAATGAAGTCCTTATAAATGGTACCCAACATGGAATATAAAACCAAACTAACAAGACTAAACTTTCCAGATTGAGGCATCGATTCTCCCCCATAACGAAACAACTGTAAAGCTCTGTCTCTTTAAGAAAAGAAGTCAGAAAATGAAACAAAACAAAACAAAACAAAACAAACAAAGAAAACCCAACCAACCAACCAAACAAACAAAATCAAAGAACAGCACTTTAAAACTTTTTAAAAAGAAGGCCCCTGCTTACAAACCTGCCTCTAGGGAGAGTGGAAGCCTGTAAACAGTAGGCAGCATCTAGGAATACACACCAAGCTGCCATGGGCCCAGCAGCCCAGTTAAGGTCCACACAACTGCAAAGCTAGGGCTATGCAGGAGCAGCAACCAGATCTCAGATGCACTGGCACTCCTGCTGGGAGAGGAGCCTGCTGTCTGCAGACTTCCTGGCCAAAGGTTGAGAAGATCATAAAGGCCCCACCTCCATCCTCCTTCATGGCATGGGCCAGAGGCTCAGGCCTAGCCAAGCATGGCAGGACACAGGGGCTTGAAGTGGTGATGGGTAGATGCCCTCAGATAGCACATTAAGACTGTTCAGAGCTGGGAAAGAAAAACTGCCAAAGGGCTCCCACAAAAAATAAAGTCAGGGCAGAAACCCTCAGCTGTTAGATACTGCCACTTAAAAAGACAATCTAAAATTCAAAAGGACACATTTTTTTCCATAAAGGTACTATGTAGGGTTTTGCTTAATAATAAATAAGAATGTCCTTAGTAATTTAAAAAATATATCAATTTTAAATTTATATATAGAGAAAAGGGAATATAGGTGCATTCATCAACATCGTGCATATTTATAATTTCAATTGGAAAGATCAAATGCTTTTGCTGTTGCCAAAAAGCATTTTTCCCTAGAATAGATATGTTGTACTAGTCAATGTAAGGACCCAGAATTAGGGTTGATGCAAGGTTGCTTGCTTTTATCTTTCCAAGAGAAAAAGGCATCCAACTAAGGAATCCAGAGACCACTGGACAAGAAAATTAAAAAAAAAAACAAAACATACTGTTCACTATTAATTGTATTAACTGCATTGCCTGTTAATTATCAGCTTGGCATACAGAATACAAATGTCTTTTGTTAGAGAAGAAAAATAATTCAAATGAGCACACATGGCATAGAGACAATGTGATATTGTTTTAAATTTAAAAAGACAAGGCATTGTGTCTGTCTAAGTCAGCTGCTGAGTGGAGCCTGTCAGAGGACAGCCTCGCTAGACTTCTGTCTACAGTGTCAGGAATTGGTGCTTGTCTATGGGGTGGGTCTCAGGTTGGACTGGTTATTTGCTGGCCTTTCCCACTGTTTATGTTCCATCACCAATTTCAGCATTTTTTGTAGACAGGATAAGTTTTGGTTTGACAGGTTTGTGGGTGGTGTGCCTATTGCTCCCCACAGGTTCCTGCCTTGCCGCAAGAGGCAGCATTGCCACGCTCCATATCCTCAGGAGTGTGACTCACAGCTAAGAATACTCCCATTGATTCTTAGGTGCCTCCCCTATCCCGGTCTCCCTCGGTCCCTGGAGCTGCAACCCTCCCCACTCATGTCTGAATTCTATACAGCAAATGGAGCTGGGAGTCTTATGGAAGAACAGGAGAAAGGGTTGCAGCCGTTAGGGGATAGGAAGTCTAAAGTGAGATCAAAAGAATCAACTAACCTGGACATTTGGGGTTCTCAGAGTCTAAACCACCAACCAAAACATATACCTGGGCTGTACTTAGAGCTCCCAACATATATGTAGCAGCTGTACAGCTAAGCCTTCATGTGGGTCACAAATAGCTAGAACTCGGAGACTATCCCAAAGGTTGGTGCCTCTTTGTGGGATACATTGTTCTAACTGGGATGCTTTGTCCGGCCTCAGTAGGAAAGAAAGGAAGCACCTATCCTCACAGAGACTTAAAGTGCCGGGGTTGAGATTACCCAGCAAATAAAGGTGGGTTATTGTGGGTAGGACTGAAAAGGAGGGGTAAATGAGCAGGATATAAAATGCATGAGTAAAAAAAAAGACATGGGATTAATGCCAAATGATGTCTAAATGCAATATGCCATCTTTATATCCGACTGGATACACTGACAGACAATGACCTAGGTAAAATGGCGTGGACTAAGGAGCTGCTACCCCTAATGAGGTAAGGAGTGAATGCTGCTTATTCAGCCAACCACCTTGGAAAGTGGGACTTCCGTGGTAGAACTGACAGCAGCTCAGACTAATGATACATAACCCAGACAGAGACCTCTGAACAAGTAACATACGCTTGTGCACTAAGATGCAAAGGAGTTTACAGAAAGCTGAATATATTAAACAATGTTTAAAATGACAAAAAAGGAAGCATAGATATATCTATATTAAAAATCATCTCTAAAGAAAGGAGAAAGAGAATAAAATGGACATAAATGTTTTCAAGGGTGCATTGATATTTAATAAATAACCTCATGCCATTGATCTCAATACTCGGGAGACAAAGACACAGACAGATAGGTTCCTTGTAAATTCAAGGCCAGTCAATCTACACACCAAATCCAGGACTGCCTTGGCTATACAGAGAAACCATCTCAATAAATAGTAACAAATATATATCATTGTAGCAGACTATATTTAGACTCTATACAGTCTTATTTGATTTGTCAACATGAATGCAGTTATATGTTTGATGATAAAAGTGATATTGTACATCCTCTTTAAAAGAGGTCAAAATGGAGCCAACCTAGACAGAAAGGGGATGTCAGATTGGATCAGTCTATATTTGTGATGACTTCAAACTGCTGGACAAAAGGTATATTATGTTGGGAGAGGCTTTGGCTGGTGTCAACAGAAAAGAAAGAACTATGGTTCCCATTCAAAGTAACAAGGATCAGATAGGATAGAGGAAAAGCCCTTGGAGATTTTGGCAACCAAAAAGATGGATAATATCAAAATGACCAAACAAATAGATGATATATTTGCTGACGGTCCTGAACTGACTGAGTCATAAAATATTGTCTACAGACCAAACTTCAGGAATGCACAGTAAATAATCTTATTGGCTCTAGAATTCTTATGACTTATTGTTATATGATATCCATTCATATGGCATGAATGGAGATTAATATTAGTTTGGTTATACAATCCAAACTCAGTTATAAAGAAAGACAGATGTCTTTCCCCTGCTTAAATAAGGAGGAGCAACTGATTTGTGCATGTTGCACACTCAATACATTATGTTAAGACAGAAATATATATTCCCTCAGAAAGTTTTATATTCACAGAAGAAATAATCCACAAGGACAGCCCTGATAACACTCACCTTCTGGGCTGATGAGATGCTGAGTTTTACTCTTCCTACCTTCCTGCCCGATCCTACCACAGACTACATCAATATTACGTGTTTTACAAACTTGCTTCCAGGACAGCTTCAAATCAGCTAACTCACTTGGTCCAGATTTTCATACTGTTCCAATCAGGACTTCATTTAAACGTGAACTTTCTTACCATACAGAGAGACTGGAAACAAGTACTATATCCAGTTTTCTTAAGACTAATCATTTTTTTAATTAATTTTTCCACCCACCCACCCCACAAATGAATTCTATGTATAAAATAGGCAGGAAGCAATTTTAAAAAATCTACATCCCGTTACCAAGCGGTGGAGAGGTAGATTTTTGGTCATTAAATTGGTGTTGGATGTTTATGATCATTTAAGGGGCTGGTTACAAATAATTATATTCTTGAACCTGGAGGAAAAAAAATAGGGAGCTTATACTCAGGATTTCTCTCTTTCCTTTTTCTCTATTTTCCTTTCTTAATAAGGGTACAGGGGTTTAAAGTAAAAGGGGGAAGGGGCAGATTATTCAAGCTGTTCTTAAACAAAAAAATGTGTACCCATAATTCTACATTGATAGGATCTTTGTATTTTGATTCAAAATTGAAGTTATATGTTGTTACATAGTTTAGAATTTTGTACATTTATGCAGAATAAGGTTATTTTGATCATTGTCACAGAATTTTGTATACTGATGCAGGAAAACATTAATTTTGATAAATTGGTATAGGGTGTTGTATATTGTTACAAATTTAAGTTAATATTGCTGTACATAGTGTAAATATGTTTTCGACTTTTTGAGAGATTGTAGTTATTCTTAAAGATGTAATGTAAAATTCTGTCCTTTTGAAAGCTGCTCCTTCAAACTGTTAGGGGTGGCGAACTACAAACTACAAACCATTAGGGCTAAATAAGAAATACTTATCATCATATTAGAACTATATGTTTTGATCATATTAGATACTAGTTTAATTAATTACAATAAGATCTTTTCAAGGTTATTCAGATAGTAAATGGCTGAGAATAAACAATGTTTGAAAATTCAGATATGTTATAGATATACTATAGATAGTTGGTCTTCAAAAACCTCAGAAATCCAGAGAGTGCACATCTAAAATTGCTGCATTATTAAAAGATTTCTTGATTATGAGACAGATCTACTCCTGACAGTACTTCATTCCACTTCATAGTAAGTGATGAGCATCAATGACCTCCATGCAGAGTGGCATCCCCTATGTCAAACTAGCTACTAGGCACAGGAAATGCCCTAACTTTATCTACGGCAAAATACTGTTCAGAAAGGACAAATTCAAACAGAGAAGCTGACTGCTAAGCTTTGCCAAGACAGAATGAACAAGTCCTTCATAATTCCTGCTTCACAAATATGTCTGTCTGATATACTGGGCCAGAATGCTAAAGATGGAGGCTCTCACACTATAGATACAATTCTGAGGATTTCAAGAAGCCAATTACAGCTATTTTTTATATAATCTTGGAAGCTGCTTTTCACTTCTTCCTGCTTGCTCAGGTAATTATTATTTCTTCTCAGGTCCCTGATATGTTTGAAGACTGGATAGCTATATTCTCACAATTAAACTTGAGTTATTTGGAATTTACTAAAATGCCTTCTGTCTAAAAAGATGTTTTAGGATGTCAATACAAGTTAGAATAGAGAGTAATTTATCCTAGTACTCACAAAGAAAGAATAGATAATAGAATACTATCTCCAAATTGGATATACTTATGGAATAAATATTATAAAGTATGTCATGTAGTCTTCATAAATTTATTTAGTTTTACATTGAAAGAAAAGAGCCTTTTATTGGGCTAAAAGGGAGAATTATAGAAAGAATATATTGTGTGTTGTATGAATGTATCATCTGTCAAAAAACCATGCCTATAGGAAAGGTTAGAATAGATGGTGAAACATCCCGGAAGCAGAAAGAATTCTGGAGAGAGCAAGGTGCATGAGATTCACCCAGGAAAATGTGACAAGAGGTACACATGTTACCTGAGCACGGGTACCCAAGCATGTGACAAAATGTAAAGTAGAATATTTGGATTGTTTCAAGTTAGGGTCTAGTCAGAGATGACCCTGGCTATGTGGCCAAAGTATTTTAAATATATTTTGAATATATTTGAGCCTTATTTATGGGAACATAGGACTGGGAGGAAGAACCACACTTAAGTTGTACATTTCATGTTATTAAACTATATAAATGTCCAGCAATGGTAACTTTCAGTATACACTAGTGCCTCCTATGTTTTCCTTCAAGACATTTGATATAACAGGGACAAATGTAGGGACTAATAAGCTTGTGTTATCACACTTCTGATATTTCGTTTCATGAATGTTAGAAAATCATCATGAAGAGATGGTGATAATTACCACTTGGAGAATCACTGCATTATTTCTTTCTTTCTTTTTTTTTTTAATTAACTTGAGTACTTCTTATATACATTTCGAGTGTTATTCCCTTTCCCGGTTTCCAGGCAAACATCCCTCTCCCCCCTCCCCATCCTCCCCCCTTGCCGCCCTCCCCCCAACAATCTAGTTCAGTGGGGGTTCAGTCTTAGCAGGACCCAGGGCTTCCCCTTCCACTGGTGCTCTTACTAGGATATTCATTGCTACTTATGAGGTCAGAGTCCAGGGTCAGTCCATGTATAGTCTTTAGGTAGTGGCTTAGTCCCTGGAAGCTCTGGTTGCTTGGCATTGTTGTACATATGGGGTCTCGAGCCCCTTCAAGCTCTTCCAGTTCTTTCTCTGATTCCTTCAATGGCGGTCCCGTTCTCAGTTCAGTGGTTTGCTGCTGGCATTCGCCTCTGTATTTGCTGTATTCTGGCTGTGTCTCTCGGGAGAGATCTACATCCGGCTCCTATCGGCCTGCACTTCTTTGCTTCATTCATCTTGTCTAATTGGATGGCTGTATATGCATGGGCCACATGTGGGGCAGGCTCTGAATGGGTGTTCCTTCTGTGTCTGTTTTAATCTTTGCCTCTCTATTCCCTGCCAAGGGTATTCTTGTTCCCCTTTTAAAGAAGGAGTGAAGCATTCACATTTTGATCATCTGTCTTCAGTTTCATTTGTTCTAGGCATCTAGGGTAATTCAAGCATTTGGGCTAATAGCCACTTATCAATGAGTGCATACCGTGTGTGTTTTTCTGTGATTGGGTTACCTCACTCAGGATGATATTTTCCAGTTCCGACCATTTGCCTATGAATTTCATAAAGTCATTGTTTTTGATAGCTGACTAATATTCCATTGTGTAGATGTACCACATTTTCTGTATCCATTCCTCTGTTGAAGGGCATCTGGGTTCTTTCCAACTGGCTATTATAAATAAGGCTGGCGATGAACATAGTGGAGCACGTGTCTTTTTTATATGTTGGGGCATCTTTTGGGTATATGCCCAAGAGTGGTATAGCTGGATCCTCAGGCAGTTCAATGTCCAATTTTCTGAGGAACCTCCAGACTGATTTCCAGAATGGTTTTACCAGTCTGCAATCCCACCAACAATGGAGGAGTGTTCCTCTTTCTCCGCAACCTCGCATAGAAATCCTCACTGCATTATTTCTGATTGAATAGAATTTGAATATATGATGGCTATCAAACATTAAGCTGAGACATTCTTAGATGTGGCATCCCAGGCCACAAAGTCTTAAGCATTATCACCTTACTGCAAAGTAACACATACATAAAACAGCTTTTTAAAGAAAAGAATATTTCTATTTGCATTAAACATTCCATCATATTAAATATACTGCTGCAACAAAAATCATAAGAAAGACTAGGATTGGAAAGTTAATAGTACTGTTAAATAATTACACTCTAGGACATCACTCCATACTTATCTCCATTTAAGGATGTTAATATTCAGCAGTTATCATCTTGGCCATCATTCTTTGTTAACTAATATTTATATAGGACTTAGATACAGAATCCTCTGGGGTTGATAAGTTTATTCTGACTCTATGATAATGTAGGGAAAGGTATGTCTTTCCCTTAAGTAATTTTAGCCTGAATACAAGAAATTGCTTCAAGATATCTTACCTTTAACATTTTTATCTTATGTAAAATATTTATGAAATTAATAGCATATATGTAGTTCCAATTTCTTATAAATAACTTAATGAATTAAACTAAACACATTAGGAACAATCCCAGCAGAAGAGAGCAGCCTTGAAACCGATTTTGAAATAGCTCTCTGTGTAAATTACTTAAAAGACTATTTAAAACAGAGATGTTGAATTAGTTTCTATGAGGACTGACATTCTTTTGATTTTGGACATTTAAGTTATTCCTATTTTTTATTCTCAATTTCATCATGCTTTTCCACAAGTATTAAAAATGCAAGTAATACCAACAGCAATTCACTACCTCTCCAAACTCCAAATCATCGTGGAATATGCCATTTGCTAGTAGTGCTGTGTTGTATCCAGGGGAGATTAAAAGGAGGTGCCAAAATCAAATTACAGAATGGATGAGTTTCAGCACTTAATTCCCAAGTGCTACTATAAACATAATTTTACCCTTCATGTGTTTGGATAACTGTCTGCTACACACTGAAACTGTGACACAGCTTCTTCCCTCGTGTGAATTCTGTAACCAACAACTGACTGTATAGAATCAATGAGCGCCTGATGATTATGCATAACATTTTAACTCATTAGTAAAAGGTGTCAGCATCTGCCACAAGTGCTCCAGTTAGAAAATAGAAATCACTTTCCCACCTTCCCTATTCATTTCCTACGCACAAAATGTAATTTGCAGTCCTACACTCTCAGCCTGTTGAATGGTAGTGCTAGGGGGAAAAATGTATCTAAACATAATTTTGGCTCCAATTTCTTACACATTTAAGGCTTTTTATCTTAATCTACAGTATAGAAGCCATCTAAGGATACTCTCGGGAGCTCACTGGGAGCTAAATTTTGTGTTTCTATTATAGTTATTCTAACAGTCGTTCCCGATCTGGATACCTATCATTTCACCCCTATCATTTTAGATAGTGACCTTATCTTCTCCCTTCCTGTTCAAACAGAGACTATCTGGCATGAACAGCCCAATTTCCCAAACCTATATCTAAAACGGTAACAGAAATAATACCTATTATCACTTAAATCCTGACCTCGTCAAAGATAGCCATATTTTCCTTACATCCTAGGCTAACATATTACCCCTTCACTCACAATGATATTTGTATCACATTCTCAGAAAATGCTATCAGATCCACTCTTCTCGTTTTCTACTACTCTTACTTTTTCTTGTTAACCCTTGAGCTCTCTTTTGATTTTAAAATAAAAGAACATTGTCTCTACAATTTTAAACTAAGTTGTATTTTTATTATATTATTCTTACAATAATAAAGTAAAATATAATACTGGCTACCAACCAAACTTTGTATAGTTCTTCTGTTCCTCTGTTCGAATTTACAATTTGATAGGCAGATATCTTCCGAATCTGCCTCTGACCTGTATGAAGCTATAAAGAAACAGAGCTTAATGTCTAGATAATCCTTAATTGGCTGGTTTAGCATGGGTACAAAACAGAAATGATTGCAGGTCAGTATGGTGGCCCTTCCTTAACATCCCAACACTCAAGAGGCACAGCAGGGTATCTCGGCCTATATTCTGTCTATATTAGTCTACATGAAGGCTGTCCTGGCCTATGTAAGGTTTTCTAGACCACCCAGTCCTTCATAAAAATAATATGTATAAAAATGTACATGGCTAAATAAATTTTAAAAGACTGTACAAAAATACCTGATTAGTGTCAAAAAGAAAGATTAGAATACAGCTTTCATTATTTTAGGTATTTAAATGTTGATTTTAATTGGTTTCATATATTTCTTTATTATCTGTGAAGTTTATGAAGTATTTGTAACTGAAATTCATCTGAAATTAAAAATTATCTCCATTACTATTATACTCATATAACATACACAGATAATATATATTATATTATATAGTCATATATTCGATTATATAATTCCATTATCTATCTATCTATCTATCTATCTATCTATCTATCTATCTATCTATCTATCTATCTATCTCTTTGTCTTTCAGTGTCTTTATCTAACTAGTCTATGCCTGATATGCTCAGTGACACCTATTTTGTTCCTGGTTGGGTTGAATTTTAACATCATGAACTTATATATTCCGTGGTACCTATTTTGTTTAACTTTCAGTTTCTTGCACACTATGCTGAATTGAGTTTATAAAGAAAAATGAATAAGAATTATGAAAAGGCTTGGTCAAAACTTGATAAGACCTTCCCCAACTCTTTTCTTCATTTACCTTTCTGAGAAATTTAATGACAAAAAGCCTCTAGCTTTATAAGATCACTAATCTCCACTTGATTTCCAATTTACTAAAATGATCATGCAGAATTGATAGCCAGAAATAAGTAGTTTAATAACAATCTTGCTTTGTGCTTCTTCTAATTTTTTTAAAATATATTCTTATTTTAAAAATAAACCAAAATTTCCCTCCCCAACCTCCTACAAGATCCTATCTGCTCGACTTTATACGTCATTCCAAAAACAAAACTCAACAAAACAATAAAATACGAATAAGAAATTGAAACTAAACTAAAAAAGAAAAGAAAGAACAATAAGAGAAAAAAGTTACCACCCTTCCAAAAAAATTCTGAACTTTATATGTCTGTGTGTATGTGCGTGTGCGTACCTGTGGGCGTGCGTGCAGATGTGCGTTCGTGCATGTGTGTGTGTGTTGATCACACTGGACATGGTGCATGCCCCGGAATGTGACTGTATACTCTGCCAGCAGCTATCCATTGATTCTTGATTAGAGGTGGAGCACTATATGCTCCTTGTTCTCTCAGCACTGGAATAGTTACTGACTCATAGGTATTGTCAAGACTTCCGATTTTAATGATGCCACAGCTTCTCTTATGAATTGCATAACAATTCACAGGGAATACAACCTGACTATATGTGCATTACAATGGTCAAATGCTAGTATTCTATTCCTATTTCTTAATAGAAAAACAAAAAACTTAAGAATAAATCTATGGACTATTGTATCTCTAAAACAACCACCAAAAATTACATTAAAATAAAATTAAAATTAAATAACGGTGGAAAGCAGAACTAATATTGAAAAGGCAGAAAGAAGGTAAGGACCAAACGGGATGGAGGACACCAAGAAAGCAGTGCCTTCCCAGTGGGAGGGGAAGCCCTGGGTCCTGCTAAGACTGAACCCCCAGTGAACTAGACTGTGGGGGGGGAGGGCGGCAATGGGGGGAGGGTGGGGAGGGGAACACCCATAAGGAGGGGGAGGGGGAGGGGCATGTTTGCCCGGAAACCGGGAAAGGGAATAACACTCGAAATGTATATAAGGAATACTCAAGTTAATAATAAAAAAAAAGAAAGCAGTGCCTTCAAAACAGAACTAGTTATTACACATATGAATTTATAGAGACTACAGCAGTGTTCTCATACCTGCACAGAACTGAGCTAAATGGGCTCTCATTGCTGAGAGAAGAAGTAGTTACAAATATCCATCCTTAGACCCAAATCTGTCTCTAGAAGATAGCAGCTTCCAAAGGAAAATGCTTTCCCCAATGGAGTTTAACAATTTATACAAACCACACTTAAGGACAGGCCTTGGACTCTACAGGAAATGCCCAGTACAAATAAATTCAATTGCATTTTTTACAATTTTCACTTTTTTTATTCTTTTCTTTGTGGGTCTTTACATATATATTATGGTTTCCAATTTTGTGATTTTATGGGATTTCTGTGGGTGTCTCTGTATCTAGAGGTATTTTTAAACCTTTTACTGTTTTGTATGTTTGCCTATATTCCTTCTGTTTGGTGTTTGTTTTCTTTGTTTTTATTTTATCCTATTTTACTGTTTATTGTTTTATAGATGCCTATTTCTTTCTAAGAAGAAAGAGAAAGAAAGGTTGTGGGATTGGTGGAGAGGATCATGGAGGAGGTGGGGAAGACAAAATCAGAATATTTTGCATGAAAAAATATTTTTAAACAAAAATAGAAAAGCAAACTACCAGTAAAATCATATGAAGAAAGATCTAACAATTAAAACATGACAGGGCATAAGGACGTGGGGAGCAGAAACCAGAAGACTTGGGTTCATATTTCAAACAATCAGTGAAAAATGTGACAACCTGTGTCACACAGGCACATGTGCTGTTACACACACACATACACACAGTCACACACATGGACACACATGCATAGGCATTCATGCACACACATGCATACATATGCACAAACCAATAAAATAAGTAAATAATAAATGCATTGTGAAAATCTGCGCTTTTATTAATAGGAAATTATATCTAAATATAGTACATATTCATACCCAAAGTACATATATATTCAGCCAATGTAACACTTAGGCTGCACTTGCTTCTATTCTTTCCCAAGGCACTTGCTTTTTGTTAGTATTATTTTTATTATATAACAATCTTTCTTTTTTAATTCTGAAACCTTTACTTTTATTGAAAGTGGGTTCTTAATTTAATATAATATATCCTGATTATGGAGTCCTTGTCATCTTCTTCCGGTTCCTCCCTACCTGCCGTTCATTCTAGACCCAACTTGTTTCTTTCTCTCCTTAGACAACAAACAGGCTTCTAAGAAATAAAATAAGATAAAACCAACACATCGGAATAGGACAAAATATACAATCAGAAAAAATGGAAACGAAAATGTTTAAGGAATTTAGACACAGAAGCACACTCATTGAACACACAGAAATATCCCAAAATATAAACACATAAGCTATAATACATACAAAGGCTCTATATACAGAGCGGGAGAGTATTAAAAAAGTAAAATAAATATAAACATAAAATACATAAAAATTAAAAAGAAGATGCCTGACCTGTGATTATGAGAAAAGATACCATTGACTTTATTTGTATCAGACGTCTATGGTGGGCATGCTACCTGCTCTTAAGAGTGATTTGACTCCCCAGTGAGACTCTCTTAGAGAATAATCATCTTTGCATTTTTCTAATAACAGCTATAGTACGTGATATAAATTGCCATAAATTTACACTATATTTTGCTTTCAGTTTTAGCTTAAATGTTTAATGGTTCTCAATTTAATGTTACATAATAAAATGAATAATGTGAAGATGCTTGGGCATATTTTATTACATTTTCAATTCATTATCCATGTTTTATAGTTTTATATATCATAGCATAGTGCCAGGCTTGAGTCCTACTTTTTCCAGGTAAGTTCAAACTATTGCACACTAACCTGATCCTGAGACGAATGGGGTCAGAAGAAGATTCTGAGTAGTGGTGAATACATTCATTGGGAGGGATATATATATATATATGGAAAATGGATGGCTGGGGGCAAGAACATATGCAGAAGCAGCAGGGTCCATGGGGTAACCTATAAGGTCATATGGAAAAGAAGCCCAGCTGGGGACATTCCAGGCCCCTTGTTCTGATAAATGGCAACCAGTCCTGGTAACTGCACTGGGGCACGTCTGTACCTGGGCATCTTAGATCTTGGGGTCTGCCTGCCTGCTGGGCTCTGCTGGTGCTAGAATAATGCAAGGGAAGCAGCCAAACTCCAGCTGCCCAGATTAGAAAATCTGGGGTTTGGGACAGAAGCCCCAACTCTACAAGAACCCCCTCTCTTATTTTTGTGTTTTAGGAGAAGGTATCATAATCACTGGTCTTCCTTTGTAGGAGGGTCTGGTTTTGGGCCTGGACCTAATTAATGGCAATCCTGGTATGATTCCTATCTCTTTGCATTAGAAATTGAATAAGTCTGGGACTGGGTAAGGAGGGTCCTAATAGCTTGGATGTGGTCAAGGAGTGGAAAGAGACAAACAATTAGGAGATTTGAATACCATGGTGTGCAGGTCTGGGTAGAGGTCATAGGTACCACTAGAAGTTTTGAGTATTTTTATGGACTCATTGACATGAAAGTAACATTCTTCCTCCTGCACAGCACATGTCCCCTCTTATTTAGCAATTATCAAATCTACGGCCTTTCTGTTTTGTAGTACAATGCCCACTTGGGGGGTTATCTGCTTGTGTTGGAGGCCATGGCTTGATTAGACATATCCTAGAAGTCACCATCTTTCCCTCTGTTTCTGCCTCACTGCTTGGGAGACAAAACACAGAGGTGCTTGGCTACATTCTTTCCATATCACCATCTGAGTGCTGGGCTCCTGAGATGCCACCATGGTGCTCAGGGGCCTAAAACAGGGTACCAGCCCATGTTTCTCCTAGTGAGAAATGATGAGGGTTGGGGCTATGGTTCTCAGACTCCTAGGCACACAGAAAAGGTTCAAAAACATGAAAAATTGAGAAGGACGGCAGGCTTGAAATAGAGGGGTGGTAATAGTATCCTGCTTAGCTCAAGCGAGTGCCAGGAGTGCAGAGGGGCCTTCTGCAGGAGACATAGGCATGGCTTGATATGAAACATGCTTCCTCTAGGTCCTTGATGAGAGATAGTCCTTGCTTGTCCAAATTGTTTATTCATGTCCAGGTTCCTTAACCTGTTAAACCTTACCAGTTTTTCTGTCTGGTGACACTGTTCCACTTACCTGACAACCAGCTAGGTGCTGTGTCTGGATGAGATGACTCAATGAGGACAGCCCTAGCAACCCCCAAGTATCTAGAAAAACTGTGAGATCAAGCCCAGTGAGGAGGAAAATCTCTCTCTCTCTCTCTCTCTCTCTCTCTCTCTCCTCCCTCTCTCTCCTTAACATCCTTCTGGCTTCTACAATCCTTCTTCCCCAACACTGTGGGATTTCTTGAACCCAGCCTAATGCTTGGCTTTGCACCTCTGTATCTACTCCCATTACCTGTCAGAGGAAAACTATCTGACCACACAGGGTTAGGCACAAATTTAGCAGTATAGCAGAATAACATTAGAAATAATTTTATTGACTTTTTGTTTCCTTGCTTGTTTGTTTTTGTTTTTGTTTTATCAGTCATGTTTAGCTCAACTTTAGGTCTTTGGATTATCCAGCTTACGGTTCCTAGTCATTGAGGAAGTATTGGGTATGGGCTCCCAGCTCAGATGGCTTGGGCATGAGGTTAGACCAGTTGTTTGTTGGTTGCTTCTAAAAGCTTTACTGCTCCATTGCCCCAGAGCACATCATGCAGGCATGACAGATTGGGTGGGTCGAAAGCTTTGTGGAATCAATGATATTTTTAGCATTGTATGATTTGGTTTTCTCTATTAATTTTACATAAATTTTATAGAACCAATTCAAAAATAATTTTCTAATAACAAAATAAGTTATAGAATCACTCATCATTCTTAATATGAATTACAAAATGTGTTCATGTTTCTAGGATATATGAAACATGAAACATTTGTGATGTGAAATTAACAAATTCACTGCTTAATTAGACTGCCTGAACATAGGCTCTGGACCCTTGACAAGACTGTGTATTGTGTGGGTTTCAAGCCCAACAGCCAGAAAGATTTGAAGAGCAGTTTGGTGTCCCAGCCTCAATTAGGAGGGAAAATATCACATTGTACGTTGAGAAGGAGCAATGATGGACATTTTATATAACATAGCCTCAAATAATTAACACTCAACATAATTAAGCAAACTTAATCCCATTAATTCTCTATGTCAGATTGTTCTATATTTTACAGTAATAATTAGAAATTTGGTCTATCATTTGTGCATAATTAGCTGTTGATTAATTTACATCTTGTGATTTAACATCCTTTTGCTCCTGGTAAATTAACTACAAATAAGATCTCTATTAAATAATCGAAAATGTTGATGATTATATCCTAATCCAGCTCTTATTTGTATTTTTCTCACTGTTTTGAGAATTTCAGCCATATATCATTATATTCAGAAATTTTATTATGTTGACACCGGGAGACTTTTGTTTTGCCAACTACCAGAGCCCTTCTATTTACATTTCTGAGTCTAGCAGTATAAAAGGTGTAACTTCAATTTGATCACACTTACCATGTTGTCATGGATATACCACTGGTAGTGTAAACTCATTTAAACATTTATATGTCATACAGTTACAAAAAAATATGTTTCCATAGCTGCTCACCACTATAAGATTAGTCAACTTCTTTAATGCTAATGTTTGGAAATACAATGGCTTTGAATTATTTTCCAAGAAAGAATTATCTGTAAGAGAGTCAACTCTAGATCATCAAATTTCTGTTACAATAGTTAACATGTAATTGTTACCTAAGAGCAATAAAATATCTATTTTTTGCTTGTAAAACACGAGTACATTCATTTCGATAAACAATAATAGATTAATTCAATACCATCCATCCTGATAGCTCACAACAACCGAAACATGTGGGAATAAGCTTTATAGATATTTCTCATTATTTTATCATCTGTTTTGCATATTTACTTTTGATTTTGATCAAAGGAAGAAACATTTATTTTTTAAAAAATGACATAAAAAAAAAACAACATTAGAGAGAAGGAACCTGAAGGGACCATCTCTAGTTGCCAGACAGGAACCCCACAGAGGGACGGGGTCAACAACACACATACAAAATTTTCAACCCAAAATTGCTTCCATCCAAAAGAAATACAGGAAAATGGCTCCACAGCCCTCCTTACTCAAATCCTTCCCAGGGAGAGCTGATCTCCCACGAATGCTGTCAGCCCTAAGCCCATAGTTGAGACCACCACTTTTACTTCAAGAACTGTCCAAAGAGGGAACTGCCAAGAGCTCAGGAACCTTGGAGCAGACTGGTACAGGAAAATTGTGGTCTCCATCTCAGTACAGAACTAAGACTGCCCCACAGCCCTCCATACTCAAATCCCACCTGGATAGAGCTGGTCTCCAAGGAGTGCTCTCAATTATAAGATGACAGGCTCATGGGCCCACAGAAGGGAAAAATTCCAGTCAGAGACAGCAAGACAAATTAACAACAGAGATAACCAAATGGCAAGAGGCAAGCACAAGAACCTAAGCAAAAGAAACCAAGGCTACTTAGCATCATCAGTACCTAGTTCTCCACCACAGCAAGTCCTGGACACCACAACACACCTGAAAGGCAAAATTTGGACTTAAAATCATATCTCATGATGATGATAGAGGACTTTAAGAAGGACATAAATAACTTCCTTAAAGAAATATAGAACACAGGTAAACAAGTAAAAACCCTTAACGAGGAGACACAAAAATCCTTTAAAGAATTACAAGAAAACAGAACCAAACAAGTAAAAAAAATGGCCAAAACCAGCCAGGATCTAAAAATGGAAATAGAAACAGTGATGTAATCACAAAGAGCGACAGCCCAGGATATAGAAAACTTAGAAAACAGATCAAGTCATAGTTGGAACCATCAGGAACAGAATAAAAATATAAAAAAATAATCTAGAAGAAAACATTGACACAATAGTCAAAGAAAATGCAAAATGCAAAAAGCTCCCAACCTAAAACATTCAGGAAATCCAGAACACGATTAAAAGACCAAACCTAAGGATAATACATATATAAAAGAACAAAGATTCCAAACTTAAAAGGCCAGTAATGGGTCTGCCTCACCTGGGGATCCAGCCTATATATAGTCACTAAATCTGAACAATATTGATGAAGCCAAGAAGTCCATGCTGACAGGAGCATGTTATAGCTGTCTTCTGAGAGGCTCAGACAGAGCATGACAAATACAGAGGCAAAAGTTAGAAGCCAACTATTGAACTGAGAACAGGGTCCCCTTTGGAGGAGTGAGAGAAAGGATTAGAGGAGCTGAAGGAGCTTGCAACCCCATGAGAACAACAATGCCAAACAACCAGAGCTTCTGAGAACTAAACCACTACTCAAAGACTATACATGGACTGACCCATGGCTCCAGCTGCATATGTAGCAGAGGATGGGCTTGTTGGGCACGAATGGAAGGAAAAGCTCTTGGTCCTGCCAAGGCTGGAGCCCCCCAGTGTAGGGGAATATCAGGGCAGGGAGGCAGGAAGGAGAGGTGTTTGGGGAGAGAAGACCTTTATAGAAGAAGGGGAGGAAGATGGGATAGGGGGGTTATGGATGGGAAAACAGGAAAGGGAATAATATTTGAAATGTAAAATTTGAAATATTCAATAAAATAAATTAAAATATTATAGTAGAAAACTTCCCTAACCTAAAGAAAAAGATGCCCACAAACATAAAAAAGCCTAGAGAATTCAAAATAGATTGGACCATAAAAGAAATTCCTCCCATCACATAATAGTCAAAACACCACATGCGAAAAAAAGAAAAAGTATTAAAAGCAGTAAGGGAGAAAGGTCAAATAACATATAAAGGCAGACCTATGAGAATTACACCAGACTTCTCACCAGAGAAAATGAAAGACAGAAGATCCTGGGCATATGTCAAATAGATATACACAAATACCAGCCCAGGCTACTATATCCAGAAAAACTCTCAATCAGCATAGATGGGGAAACCAAGATATGCCAAGACAAAATGAAATTTATATAAAATCTTCCCATAAATCCAGCCATATGAATGATAATAGATAACTCCAACACGAGGAGGGAAACTATACCCTAGAAAAAGCAACAAAATAATCTTCTTTCAACAAACCCAAATGAAGATAGACACACAAACACAATTCCATTCGTAACAACAAAAATAACAAGAAACAACAATCACTCTTCATTAATATCTATTGACATCAATAGACTCAATTCTCCATTTAAAAAATAGACTAACAGACTGGATACTTAAACTAGACTCAGCATTTTTGAAGCGTACAGGACACATTAGTGAGTGACAGAAACAGATACTACCTCAGAGAAAAAGGCTTGAAAAAATTTTCCAATCAAACGGTCTCAGAAAAGTCACTGGAATAGCCACTCTAATATCCAATAACATCGCCTTATAATGAAAAGTTCTCAAAAAGATAAGGAAGAACCCTTCATACTCATCAAAGTAAAAATCTACCAACAGGAACTCTCAATTCTGAACATTTGTGTTCCAAATGCAAGGGTACTCACATTCATAAAAGACACTTCACTAATGCTGAAAGCATACATTGAACCACATGCAATAATAGTGGGAGATTTCAACACTACTCACATCATTGGACAGGTCATGGAAACAGAAAATAAACAGAGATCCAGTTAAAATAGCAGAAGTTATGAACCAAATAGCTTTAATATATATCTATAAAATCATCCTAAAACAAAAGAATATACCTTCCTTTCAGCACCTCATGGTACCTTATCCAAAACTGAACATATAATTGGTCACAAAGCAGGCCTAAGCAGATACAAGAAGATTGAACTAATCCCAGTGCATCCTGTCAGATCACCACACTCTACGTCTGGTCTTTAATAACAACAAAAACAAGAGAAAGCCCACACCCATATGGAAGCTGAACATTGTTCTACTTGATGATAACTCGGACAAGGAAGGAATAAAGAAAGAAATAAAAGGCTTTTTAGACTTTCATGAAAGTGAAGGTATAACATACTCAAACTTATGGGACACAATTAAAGCAATGGTAAAACTCATAATTTCAAATGTTATTTGCAAATTCATTTAAAATAACATAAAACACAGGAGAGTGAAAACTATTCTCAACAATGTAAAAACTTCTGGGGTAATAACTATCCCTGCCCTCAAGCTGTATTACAGAGCAATAGTGGTAAAAACTATAGTATTGGTACAGAGACAGGCAGATAGATGGGTGGAATAGAATTGAAGACCCAGAAATGAACCCACACACCTATGGTCACTTAATCTTTGACAAAGGAGCTAAAACCATCCAGTGAAAAAAGATAGCATTTTCAACAAATGGTGCTGGTTCACCTGGTGGTCAGCATGTAGAAGAATGTAGATCAATCCATGCTTATCACCCTGTACAAAGTGGGTCAAGGACCTCTACATCAAACCAGATACACTCAATCTAATAGAAGAAAAAGTGGGGAAGAGTCTCAAACACATGGGCATGGGGGAAATTTTCCTGAACAAAACACCGATGGCTTCTGCTTTAAGATCAAGAATCAACAAATGGGACCTCATAAAACTACAAAGCTTCTCTAAGGCAAAGGATGCTGTTATTAGAACAAAACGAAAACCAACAGATTTGGAAAAGTTCTTCACCTCCTACATCCTATAGTGAGCTAATATCTAATACATAAAAAGAATTCAAGAAGCAAGAGTCCAGAGAATCAAATGATCCTATTAAAAAGTGGGGTACAGGGCTAAACAAATATTTCTCAGCTGAGGAATATCAAATGGCTAAGAAGCACCACCTGAAGAAATGTTCAACATCCTTAGTCATCAGGGAAATGCAAGTCTAAACAACCCTGAGATTCCACCTCACACCAGTCAGAATGACTAAGATCAAAAGCTCAGGTGACAGCAGATGTTAGATAGGATGTGGAGAAAGAGGAACATCCTGTATTGTTGTTGGCATTGTAAGCTGATACAACCATTCTGGAAATCAGTCTGATGGTTCCTCAGAAAATTTGACATAGTATAATACCTGAAGACCCCGTTCTACCACTCCTGGGCATATCCCCAAAAGTGGCACCAGCATATAATAAGGATACATACTCTGCTCTCTTCATATGTTCATAGCAACCTGATTTATAATAGCCAGAAGCTGGAAAGAACCCAGATGTCCATCAACAGAAGAATGGATACAGCAAATGTGGTACATTTACACAATGCAGTACTACTCAGCTATTAAAAACATTGACTTTATAAAATTCTTAGGCAAATGGATAGAACTAGAAGATATCATCCCGAGTGAGGTAACATAGTCACCCAAACACACATGGTATGAACTCACTGATAAGTGGCTATTATCCCAAAAGTTCAGAATACCCAGGAAAACAATTCACAGTCCATATGAAGCTCAAGAAAATGTGGGTGTTTTAGTCCTTCTTAGAAGGGGTAACAAAATTCTTACAGGAGGAAATTCAGGAACAGGAAATGGACTAAAGACTGAAGGAAAGGGCATCTGGAGACTGCCTCACCTGTAGATCTATCCCATATGCAGCCAACAAACCCAGCCACTATTGCTGATGCTGAGAAGTGTTTGCTGACAGGAGCCTGATATGGATGTCTCCTCAGAGGTTCTGCCAGAGATTTACTGATACTGATGAGGATGCTTACAGCTAACCATTGGACTCAGCATGAGCATGCGAATAGTGGAGTTAAAGAAAGGACTGCAGGAACTGAAGGAGTTTGCAGCCCCATAGGAAGAACAACAATATCAACCAACCAGACCCCTCAGGGCTCCTAGGCACTATACCACCAACCAAAGAGTACATATGGAGAGACCCCTGGCTCCACCTGCATATGTAGCAGAGCATGGCAGTGTCTAGCATCAATAGGAGGAGAAGCCCTTGGTTCTCTGCTCATTTCCCCAGTGTAGGGGAACTCCAGGGTGCTGAGGTGGTAGTGGGACTATCCTCCTAGAAGCATTGTGAGGGGGGATGGGAGATGGGAGACAGGGAAAGGGGATAACATTTGAAATGTACATAAATAAAATATCCAATATAAAAAAGGCAAAAGAAGAAATAAAGAAAAATAAATACAGGGACAAATATGGAACTGAGACTAAAGCAAAGATCACCCAGTAACTGGACCAAGTGGGATCCATCCAGGGGTGGGCAACAATCCTTGATACTATTACTGTTGCTATTTTTACTTGTAAACCAGAGCCTAGCATTACTGACCTCTGAGACACTACCAGCAAATGACTGAGACAGGTGCAGGTACTCACAGCCAAGCATAGGACAGAAATTGGAGACGCCGATGTAAGTGTTAGGGAAAGGATTGAAGGCCTACAACAGGATGGCAATCCCAAAGGCAAACCATGGAAAATGAACCTGGATCTCTAGCAGCTACCAGAGACTGAGCCACCAAAAATGAGCATACAGAGACTGGCCTGGGACCTCCGGCGCATATCTAGCAGAGAACTACCTTGTCTGGCCTTAGTGGGAGAAGATGTGCCTAGTCTTCTAGAACTTCATTCCCCAGTGTGGGGTTATAAGGGAGGGGTAACACCATCTCTCAAACAAAGGAAGGCAGATGGGGGAACTAGGAGCAGGGACATCTGAGATGTAAATAAATTAAATGTTTAGTGAACAAAACAAAGAAAAAAGAAAAAAAAAGAAAGAAAAGATAAGAAAGTAAACCTGTGAAGGATTATATCCTATGGTGTAATCTTTGTTGATGACATGATATAATTTTTCTACCTAATTTAATCACTTTTCTCTACTAAAAAATCAAATTTGGTTTCTGGTGGTGAACAATATACCAATTCAAAATTGGGTATTAGAATTTGTGGAGTGTTTTGTTTGTTAATGACAGAAATTAAACTGAAACAAGTCTGAGTGAATCAAATTTGTAGCCTTCTGTAACAATGTAATTGGACTCTAGCCAGTTCTCACCCTGATTTGTCCCAGATGTTACACATTAGAGAAAATTCAACTTTTGTAGACCATTCCTCCACCAACCTTCCTCTAGTAGGTCTAAACTGAATGTAACTGCCAAGAATTGCACGACGAATTTCAAATATAATGTAAAAGACCTGTATCTTGAAGAGAAAGACATGTTTTGAAAAATCCTAAATGTCAGAAGCATGTCCAGGACACTTCCTGAGAGTGGTGCGGTGATAATGAGTGAGCTCATCACAGTCCACATGAAATGTGGAGAAACTCCTTCTGCTTCACAGCATGAGCAGCATCACAGCATCTTGGGAGGAAAAAAAAGCGAGAGCAATGTTTAAACAAGGAAGGAATGAAGCTCACGCAGAGTGCTCAGGATGGGCCATTTTCACCTCATTAGTTTGTGGATCTCCCACTCTAAGAGACTGTGACTTCCCTGATAAATAGAAGAACATGTAAAAAAAAAAAAAGCTATAGAGAAACATAACAAGCCAAGGATAATACCCAAACAGTGGTAATAAAGATGTCATTGAGATAGCAGAAGCAAAGGGAATTTTTAAAATAGAGCGTTATACACAAAATAACGCAAAATGACTCAGACTTTTGAACTTTATGATTTAATCCAATCTTGTAAATAAAATAACATTATTAATATTATACAAAAACATTTATCATATTATGACACAAGAATTCAAATACCAGGATTAGCGAGGAATATATGAAGGGAAGAATGTAGATAACAATTTGATATGGGATAATAATGTTAACTCTCAGAGATTACATCAGATATAGGTACTTACATTCAGTAATACTCTTTATTCCATGAATTGCTGTTGACACAGCTTAATAGGTTATTTAATGCTTCGCTTTAATTTCTAAGTTCATTTTTACCTAAGCATGATAAAAGTTTGTTTACATGTAAGATTTTAAAGTTTAATAAGCTAAAGACAAAATAGAGCATACAAATTGATTTCATAAATATATATATATATATATATATAGACAACATATAGACAAAAGGTCCCATGATTATTGCATTCAGTGTCTTAATAAAACCCATCATGATACAAAGAACACATTCCTCAGCTGTATTCATCTTGAGCCTAATTCCAAGTCCTAGCCCAAACTCAGATTCCTGCCTGAGGCCTACTTCCTTGTCCCTAGCCCAGTGTCAAACTCCTGCCAAGTTTGTGTGTGTGTGTGTGTGTGTGTGTGTGTGTGTGTGTGTTTGAGTACACACACACACACACACACACATATATATATATTTACATATATATATATATATATATATGTGATTCCAAACTAGAAATCCTGAAAGAAACCTTAGAATAAATTGAAGAACTTAAGAGTTGACATTAGCAAAGCTGCTATTCTGTGCAATAAGTATTAGTTATATGAGCAGTATGAATTTATGTAATATAAAACTACATATTAAAAAACAAGGAGTATACCATTTTTTAAACTACTTTCCAAAGCTATGGATGAGTTTGCTCGTCATTCCAACTTATTTATAAATGCATATCAATTAATAACAATCATAACAAATTACCAGTAAGTGGGGAAGAAGAATTTAATAAGATTTTACAATCTAGTTATACTAGGTGACAATGATTTTGAAAACATATAGCTGAAGGTATAGAAGGGTTAATAAGAGATCTGCTTTCACTGAGGCACAAGCTAATACAGAGCCTAACTGAATGACATATTTTAGGTTGCTAAGAAGCCTAGAGAGAAACAAATGGGAATTGTTGCAGACTGATTTGTTTTGGTGTGGGAACTAGAAATTGATGAGGTTCTTGGAGCTCTTAATAAAATTTTATTTTGTATGACTCTACTGAAGTTTTCAGAGTTTGGGGAGGGAAGATGATTATTTTCTGAATGAAATGAGATGTTACAATTGATAAGTGGAACTCCTATAATCTCTAATATGAATTCTTATTTACCAGTTGAGAAATATAGTTTATAAAACTATGTCATACTACAGTGTGAGCACTTTATGTCCTTGGACAAATGAGTGATTCATAGCAAGATGTGAGACTAGAACAGTGAAATATTATTGATGAGATGTAAAACTCTAAATGTGTGAAGTACGTGACTTAAGCAAGTATACTTGCCTTTACCAAGCTGAATCCCTAAATTAGACCCACATAGCCTTCATGATAAAGAGAATATACTCCTGCAGCTTTTCCTTTGAATTATGCACACACACACACACACACACACACACACACACACACACACACACACACAAGCACGCACAGATGCATGCACTCATGCACGCACTCACAATGGGTAAATAAATTAGAAAGAAAAGAAAACCATGAACTGTGAATGGAGAAATGGATTACTGAGTTATGATGGGATGCCATATTCTTGTAGAGACCACTCATTCTCAAAGGACATACAGGAAGAGTAAGCAGAGAAAATATACCAGAATGATGCCAAATGCTGCTATTGTGAAATGCTGTCAGTTGAATATGACTTAGCTGTTGCACACATGAATTGACAGTAGTTGTTGTGTCCTGCAAGTGTTCTCTACAAAATAGAGACAGAAAACATTCCTACAGAGATGGATTGAAGATTTGTCTTTAACTGAGGATCTCTTGACAGTTAATAAGTGAAGGTTGAGGTGGTTCTGGCTCTTAAAAAAGACTATTTTTTTATTAAAATATTACTGGTAGAATGTCTGTAACTCAGTTCACACTGATATCTATGGATTACAAACAAACAGATAAGTATTTTGAAAGTAAAAATAAATTGCTAGTATACTAACTTATTTGGATAGAAAAGGTGAATGTGTAATTTTATTTCTAATGGTTTCTTATTATTGTTTCAAGAACGAATAACTGTAATCTATATATTCAAATAAATCAAACTAGGGAGCAAACTAAAATGGAAAATAGGAATTGTAAGAAAGCACACATAGAACATTTTTAATTAAACAAACAGGTTATTTTTAATGTGGATATGCAGTCATGGCTTTTAACAAAGTAATCACGGTAGGTTGAGGGGCTTGGGACTAAGAGGGAAGGAGGAAAAAAGAGGTTTCGGAGATGGTCCATATAAACAGCAGGTCAGGAAAAATTGAACAGAGTATGTAGCAGTGGTCGCTGAAGAACTGAGGCTAAGCCACCAGAAAGTCCCCGATGCTAGAAGAGCAAGAGACTACCAGGCCCCAACCAGGATGACATTGCATGAAATACCCAACAAAGAGGAGAGAGAACCTATAGAGACCATAGCCAGAGGGTAGGTATGGCCCATGGTTGAAGGATGGTGCCATCCACACTTCAAAAAATATTAATCCAGAATTTCTCCTATCTAAAGAAAATACAGGAACAAAGAGTGGAGCTAAGACTGAAGGAAGGGCCGTCCAGAGACTGTTCCACTTGGGGATCCATCCCATATGCAGCCACAAAACTCAGACACTTGGTGGTAACAAAGAGTGCTTGCTGACAGGAGCCTGATCCTGAGAGGCTCTGCCAGAGCCTGAGTGATACAGATGTGGTTGCTTGCACCCAGCCACCGTACTGAAGGGTGGGGAAGGACTGAAGGTTTGCAACCCCATAGTGAGAATAACAATATCAACCAACCAGACCCCGCAGAGATCCCAGGGACTAAACCACCAATCAAATAGTACACATGGAGGGACCCAGGGCTCCAGCTGCATACGTAGCAGAGGATGGCCTTGTTAGGCATCAATGGCAGGAGAGGCTCTTGATCCTATAGTTTCATCTATTTCAAATTTGAAGACAAACCATAAACACATTAAAGTTCTGTTTACTCAAAATTAAATATTCCCAGTTGCCAAACAGATTTCTGTTAGTATGTGTGACTTTCACAAATAGAGATAACCAGTAGAGTGATATCAATGTCCCTGATCATGGTAGGTGCAAAATAGGACTGATGCACCATGACTTTTTGAATGAATGTGTAATTTCTAAATATTTTTCTTTTGCAACATAGACCTCTTTTTGCAGGAGAAAAAGCATCGAATCTTCACAATATATTAAAATTATTTTATTCTCTGCAAGATAATAGCATCAAACTTGAACTGCCCAACATCATAGCCTAGGTTACATATCCTACATTTATATCAGAATGAATGCCAGTTTGTGATACTGGTCTATAGGGTTTGTTTCCTAAGAAAATAAATAGACACAACAAAATTAGCAAATAAAAACTGTATTTACTGTAAGTTGAATAAAACGGAATATTTCTCTCTTCCTTCTCTGTCTCCCTCTTTCTCTCCTTTCTTCCATTCCTCCCCCCTCTTTCCATCTCCCCTTCTCTGTCCTTCTTTGAATATGTATCTTTGTGCATATGATATGTATATATGCATGTGTATGCAATCTCTATGTAAGTTCATATACGCGCATGTCCAGCCATGTGTATAGTAATCAGAAGAGAACCTCAGAGGTGTTGGTCCTGTCTTTAGTCAGAATTTTTACTTTGTTATTTGATTTTGCTTGTTTGTCTTTTCTGCTAAATGTGACAGCTTAGCTACCCATGAGTTCCCAAGAATTCTCATGCCTCTAACTCATGTCTCACTACAGCAGCACCAGGATTACAAACATCTGTCCCTGGGCCTGGACTGATGTGGCTGCAAAATGCCACTGCGTGTCCCATGCTTGCTCAGGAAATACTTTGTTTTCAGCGATCTGTCCTGCAAGTCTCAAAAGAGAGTTCCTTAATTTTTATTCTCAGTGTGTGTGACAGTGTTATAATTTACAGAAAACTTTGATAGAAAATGCAGGAGATATGTGGAATTAACTATGAGACAGCTTAATTGGTCCCTTCCAGGGAGAAGAACAGCTCATTCCCAGTTTGCCTACATTCTATCTTTTTTCCTTTCTGATTTGATTTCAAGTTGTCCTTTCTTTGGTGATTCCCTTTCTTTATAAAATTCCACCTTCATTTCTTGGATTTTTTCATTATTGTATTTATCTGTTCCTTTGTGTTTCCACAGACACTGTTAAGTGAATAATTCAAACAGTTTTAACAGATTCAGAATTGCTATTTTTCAGTGCTTGTTTGAGCTTCAGTTTCGTTGCATGTTTTACTGCTTACTGCATTAGGGTTACTGGCTTCTGGTGGAGGCCTATTGACTTGGCTGTTAATTTTGTTATTTTTGTGCTTGGATCTCAACATCTAGAGTTATGATATTTCATGTATTTCTTCTATTAATATCTGTTCTTTTCTTTATTGAGTGAGTGTTCTTTGGTTTTGTTGCCCTCGCTGGATCCTAGGAAACTATTAACTGTGGGTTCTCTGGTAGAGAGTATTTCTGTGGGTTGGCAGAAAAGAGAATGATAAAAAAGGATAGGTAAAGAAAAGGTGAGAGGGATCTTAGGAAAGAGATATGGAATCTGGGTCCATACTAGGAATTAGAGTGCACAAGCAATTGAGATAAGGCAGAAAAAGTGTCTCCAACAAGCAGAGTGCTGCAGGACTGAAAATGACATTAAAGAAGTTGAAGGGGAAAAAAGGAAGAATAGGGAAATTTGCTCATATGTGTCCCAACCTGATATGAGGTAGGGCCACTGCTGGTACAACATGTTTTTGGGGCTTGGTGGTTTAAACCATGTAACAAAGACAAGATAGAAATAACTTTGAAAGAGTAGGCAGGAAGGAGCTAAAGCTGGGTCTACACCAAGGGCAGAGCCATCAGGTAATGAGATAGAATGAGAGGAAGGGCTCCCAAGCAGACTGAGGTAGACAAAGAATAAGTCTGCAAAGACACACAAGAAAGGCTGAAGGAAACCGAGTATCCCCACCAAACGGTGGGGTCCCCAGGACCAAGATATGGAGGTAGAGTGGGTGGAAGGCTCCTTTGAGTAGGCTGCTACAAGACAAAGAGTAATTATGGAGCATGATTAATGGATGACAGGAAGGGAGTGACAATCATGTACTTCAGTTTTAAGTGGCCTGGAAAAAAAACATTTCTGAAGATCAGGTGTCTACACAAAGAGATGGAGCAGGTCTAGAGGAGAAGAATGAGAGATCAGCCAGAAAGATGCCATAGCTGTAATAGTAAATGATGTTTTCTTTCTTATTGTGAACTAAGAGTAATCTGTTTACAGGTGTGTTTTAATAATGATTTCCCAAAATACACAAAAATAGATGTGAATATTGCGCAGAAATGTTGAGCACAAAGATAACATTCTTTGCTGTTTTTCTTATCTGTGTCATATTTGTTCATTTACATTCAGTGATGTAATCCCTTTTCATATTCTGTTCAGGATTTCACTAAAGTTTCCCACATCCCCTCACCCACCATGTAATGATTCTTTCAATGATAGTGTGGGCTAAGAACAGACACACACAGTCCCGCAGGAGACACACAAACACAAACAGATTCAGAAGATACTTCTTAAATGACATAGAAGGGAGTGCTTTGATTTCTTTCCTTAGTTTGACACCGATGCGTTATTAATGACTTGGAGTTTATTATTAATGAATGCAAAATGACCATATGACCATATTTGGAGTCTCAAGTAAGGAGTCATTAATGTGTTTATTCCATTGCATATAATATCATACAATTGATTTTAATATAGTGTATTTTCAGCTTTATAAATACATAACAAAGATCTACTTTGAAAAGTGTGAAACAATTGGTAAATGAATGAATCAACATATATCCAGCTCTACATTTACTCATGTCTCCACATACAAGCACATTTTGGTAAGTTGCTAATTCTTAACTATGTAAGTACAGCAGCATTTCCCTTTATAGATTGTGTTTCATTTACTCCCCATGAACATGCAACCCTTATAGAAAATTGTTTTGAAAAATATCATTATCCTTCAGGTTATTTTTGCAAGTACAAAAAGGATTTGATAAATATTTATCAAAAAATAATGTGTGGAGGAGTAAAATCCAGGCAAATGAAGCTGAAATGTAAAACTCTTCATAGTCTATATAAACAAACATGACCTCTGGAATCTGCATTGATGATCTTGGTTTTACAGGGGCTGTATAAGATTAATTTCTACCACAGGTAAAATCTAACTATCAAATAAGGGCTTGTTGCAGTACATCTAATCATGATATGAAGCTGTAGGTTGTATACTGGAGAAATCTGTTTCTAGTTGAGGTTTGGCTCAGCCGAGTATACACCTTTAATCTACGTGTGTTGCAGGATTTTCTTTTTATCATGCTGTGAGATTGTATGCTGGAAAAACTTGTTTTTAGTTGTGGTGTGGTTCAATAGTAGCACACACTTTTAATATGAGAGTTTTTTGTTTATTGTAAAGGAGGTTGAATAAAATAGATCAAGAGGTGGAACAACCCAGAACCCATGGGAGAGATACCTTACCGCCTGGTCAGGTGGGCACTCCTGAGGCTGCAGAGCGGAAGACACCACCAACACTGCCCACCCCTGCCCACATCCCTGACCCAAGAGGAAACTGTACAAGGCCTCTGGGTTCCTGTGGGGGAGGGCCCAGGAGCAGCAGGAGCCCTGCCTGAGACACCGCCGGAACCTGAAGGAAACAGACCGGATAAACAGTTCTCTGCACCCAAATCCCGTGGGAGGGAGAGCTAAACCTTCAGAGAGGCAGACACGCCTGCGAAACCAGAAGAGACTGCTCTCTGCACACGTTGCTGATTCCAGAGGAAAACACCAGAGGCCATCTGGAACCCTGGTGCACGGAGGCCCCCGGAAGAGGCGGCGCAGATCTTCCTGGTTGCTGCCACCTCGGAGAGCCCGTGGGCAGAACCCCGTGAGCGAACTTGAGCCTCGGGACCACAGGTAAGACTAACTTATCTGCTGCAAGTGACCTGTCTGGTGAACTCAAGGCACA
The DNA here is from genome assembly GCF_011064425.1 of Rattus rattus. Lineage (NCBI taxonomy): Eukaryota > Metazoa > Chordata > Mammalia > Rodentia > Muridae > Rattus > Rattus rattus. The sequence continues at coordinate 81,355,880 of NC_046156.1, forward strand.
GGTCCACAAGAACAGCTGAAAACCTGTAGAAAGGAAAAACTACAGGCCGAAAGCAGAACACTCTGTCCCCATAACTGACTGAAAAGAGAGGAAAACAGGTCTACAGCACTCCTGACACACAGGCCTATAGGACAGTTTAGCCACTGTCAGAAATAGCAGAACAAAGTAACACTAGAGATAATTTGATGGCGAGAGGCAAGCGCAGGAACCCAAGCAACAGAAACCAAGACTACATGGCACCATAGACCCCAATTCTCCCATCAAAACAAACATGGAATATCCAAACACACCAGAAAAGCAAGATCTAGATTCTAAATCATATTTGACCATGATGCTGGAGAACTTCAAGAAAGACATGATGAACTACCTTAGAGAACAAGTAGAAGCCTACAGAGAGGAATCGCAAAAATGCCTGAAAGAATTCCAGGAAAACATAAATAAACAAGTAGAAGCCCATAGAGAGGAGACACAAAAATCCCTGAAAGAATTCCAGGAAAACACAATCAAACAGTGGAAGGAATTAAAAATGGAAATAGAAGCAATCAAGAAAGAACACAGAGAAACAACCCTGGATATAGAAAACCAAAAGAAGAGACAAGGAGCTGTAGATACAAGCTTTACCAACAGAATACAAGAGATGGAAGAGAGAATCTCAGGAGCAGAAGATTCCATAGAAATCATTGACTCAACTGTCAAAGATAATGTAAAGCGGAAAAAGCTACTGGTCCAAAACATACAGGAAATCCAGGACTCAATGAGAAGATCAAACCTAAGGATAATAGGTATAGAAGAGAGTGAAGACTCCCAGCTCAAAGGACCAGTACATATCTTCAACAAAATCATAGAAGAAAACTTCCCTAACCTAAAAAAGAGATACCCATATGCATACAAAAGCCTACAGAACTCCAAATAGATTGGACCAGAAAAAAACACCTCCGTCACATAATAGTCAAAACACCAAACGCACAAAATAAAAAGAATATTAAAAGCAGTAAGGGAAAAAGGTCAAGTAACATATAAAAGGCAGACCTATCAGAATCACACCAGACTTTTCTCCAGAAACTATGAAGGCCAGAAGATCCTGGACTGATGTCATTCAGACCCTAAAGAACACAAATGCCAGCCCAGGCTACTGTATCCTGCAAAACTCTCAATTAACATAGATGGAGAAACCAAGATATTCCATGACAAAACCAAATTTACAATATCTTTCTACAAATCCAGCACTACAAAAGGATAATAAATGGTAAAAAGCCCAACATAAGGAGGCAAGCTATACCCAAGAAGAGGCAAGAAACTAATCCTCTTGGCAACAAAACAAAGAGAAGAAAAGCACACAAACATAACACATCCAAGTATGAATATAACAGGAAGCAATAATCACTATTCCTTAATATCTCTCAACATCAATGGCCTCAACTCCCCAATAAAAAGACATAGATTAACAAACTGGATACGCAACGAGGACCCTGCATTCTGCTGCCTACAGGAAACACACCTCAGAGACAAAGACAGACACTACCTCAGAGTGAAAGGCTGGAAAACAACTTTCCAGGCAAATGGTCGGAAGAAGCAAGCTGGAGTAGCCATTCTAATATCAAATAAAGTCAATTTTCAACTAAAAGTCATCAAAAAAGATAAGGAAGGACACTTTATATTTATCAAAGGAAAAAATCCACCAAGATGAACTCTCAATCCTAAATATCTATGCCCCAAATACAAGGGCACCTACATACGTAAAAAGAAACCTTACTAAAGCTCAAAACACATATTGTACCTCACACAATAATAGTAGGAGACTTCAACACCCCACTCTCATCAATGGACAGATCATGGAAACAGAAATTAAACAGAGGCGTAGACAGACTAAGAGAAGTCATGAGCCAAATGGACTTAACGGATATTTATAGAGCGTTCTACCCTAATGCAAAAAGGATATACCTTCTTCTCAGCTCCTCATGGTACTTTCTCCAAAATTGACCATATAATTGGTCAAAAAACAGGCCTCAACAGGTACAGAAAGATAGAAATAATCCCATCGTGCTATCGGACCACCACGGCCTAAAGCTGGTCTTCAATAACAATAAGGGAAGAATGCCCACATATCGTGGAAATTGAACAATGCTCTACTCAATGATAACCTGGTCAAGGAAGAAATAAAAAAAAAAATTAAAAAATTTTTAGAATTTAATGAAAATGAAGGTACAACATACCCAAACTTATGGGACACGATGAAAGCTGTGCTAAGAGGAAAACTCATAGCGCTGAGTGCCTGCAGAAAGAAACAGGAAAGAGCATATGTCAGCAGCTTGACAGCACACCTAAAAGCTCTAGAACAAAAAGAAGCAAATACACCCAGGAGGAGTAGAAGGCAGGAAATAATCAAACTCAGAGCTGAAATCAACCAAGTAGAAACAAAAAGGACCATAGAAAGAATCAACAGAACCAAAAGTTGGTTCTTTGAGAAAATCAACAAGATAGATAAACCCTTAGCCAGACTAACGAGAGGACACAGAGGCGTGTCCAAATTAACAAAATCAGAAATGAAAAGGGAGACATAACTACAGATTCAGAGGAAATTCAAAAAATCATCAGATCTTAGTATAAAAGCCTATACTCAACAAAACTTGAAAATCTGCAGGAAATGGACAATTTCCTAGACAGATACCAGGTACCGAAGTTAAATCAGGAACAGATAAACCAGTTAAACAACCCCATAACTCCTAAGGAAATAGAAGCAGTCATTAAAGGTCTCCCAACCAAAAAGAGCCCAGGTCCAGGCGGGTTTAGTGCAGAATTCTATCAGACCTTCATAGAAGACCTCGTACCAATATTATTCAAACTATTCCACAAAATTGAAACAGATGGAGCACTACCGAACTCCTTCTATGAAGCCACAATTACTCTTATACCTAAACCACACAAAGACCCAACAAAAAAAAGAACTTCAGACCAATTTCCCTTATGAACATCGGCATAAAAATACTCAACAAAATTCTGGCAAACCGAATCCAAGAGCACATCAAAACAATCATCCACCATGATCAAGTAGGCTTCATCCCAGGCATGCAGGGATGGTTTAATATCGGGAAAACCATCAACGTGATCCATTATATAAACAAACTGAAAGAACAAAACCATGATCATTTCATTAGATGCTGAAAGCATTTGACAAAATTCAACACCCTTCATGATAAAAGTCCTGGAAAGAATAGGAATCCAAGGCCCATACCTAAACATAGTAAAAGCCATATACAGCAAACCAGTGGCTAACATTAAACTAAATGGAAGAAACTTGAAGCAATCCCACTAAAATCAGGGACTAGACAAGGCTGCCCTCTCTCCCTACTTATTCAATATAGTTCTTGAAGTTCTAGCCAGAGCAATCAGACAACAAAAAGGAGGTCAAGGGATACAGATCGGAAAAAAGAAGTCAAAATATCACTATTTGCAGATGATATGATAGTATATTTAAGTGATCCCAAAAAGTTCCACCAGAGAACTACTAAAGCTGATAAACAACTTCAGCAAAGTGGCTGGGTATAAAATTAACTCAAATAAATCAGTAGCCTTCCTCTACACAAAAAGAGAAACAAGCGAGAAAGAAATTAGGGAAGCGACACCCTTCATAATAGACCCAAATAATATAAAAGTACCTCGGTGTGACTTTAACCAAGCAAGTAAAAGATTTGTACAACAAGAACTTCAAGACTCTGAAGAAAAGAAATTGAAGAAGACCTCAGAAGATGGAAAGATCTCCCATGCTCATGGATTGGCAGGATTAATATAGTAAAAATGGCCATTTACCAAAAGCGATCTACAGATTCAATGCAATCCCCATCAAAATACCAATCCAATTCTTCAAAGAGTTAGACAGAACAATTTGCAAATTCATCTGGAATAACAAAAAACCCAGGATAGCTAAAACTATCCTCAACAATAAAAAAAGGACTTCAGGGGAATCACTATCCCTGAACTCAAGCAGTATACAGAGCAATAGTGATAAAAACTGCATGGTATTGGTACAGAGACAGACAGATAGACCAATGGAATAGAATTGAAGACCCAGAAATGAACCCCACACCTATGGTCACTTGATTTTTTTGACAAAGGGCCCAAACCATCCAATGGAAAAAAGATAGCATTTTCAGCAAATGGTGCTGGTTCAACTGGAGGTCAACATGTAGAAGAATGCAGATCGATCCATGCTTATCACCCTGTACAAAGCTTAAGTCCAAGTGGATCAAGGACCTCCACATCAAACCAGACACCTCAAACTAATAGAAGAAAAACTAGGGAAGCATCTGGAACACATGGGCACTGGAAAAAATTTCCTGAACAAAACACCAATGGCTTATGCTCTAAGATCAAGAATCGACAAATGGGATCTCATAAAACTACAAAGCTTCTGTAAGGCAAAGGACACTGTGGTCAGGACAAAGCGGCAACCAACAGATTGGGAAAAGATCTTTACCAATCCTACAACAGATAGAGGCCTTATATCCAAAATATACAAAGAACTCAAAAAGTTAGACATGGGGGACAAATAACCCTATTAAAAATGGGGTTCAGAGCTAAACAAAGAATTCACAGCTGAGGAATGCCGAATGGCTGAGAAACACCTAAAGAAATGTTCAACATCTTTAGTCATCAGGAAATGCAAATCAAAACAACCTGAGATTTCACCTCACACCAGTGAGAATGGCTAAGATCAAAAACTCAGGTGACAGCAAATGCTGGCGAGGATGTGGAGAAAGAGGAACACTCCTCCATTGTTGGTGGGGTTGCAGACTGGTACAACCATTCTGGAAATCAGTCTGGAGGTTTCTCAGAAAATTGGACATTGAACTGCCTGAGGATCAGCTATACCTCTCTTGGGCATATACCCAAAAGATGCCCCAACATAAAAAAAGACACGTGCTCCACTATGTTCATCGCAGCCTTATTTATAATAGCCAGAAGCTGGAAAGAACCAGATGCCCTTCAACAGAGGAATGGATACAGAAAATGTGGTACATCTACACAATGGAATATTACTCAGCTATCAAAAACAACGACTTTATATGAAATTCGTAGGCAAATGGTTGGAACTGGAAAATATCATCCTGAGTGAGCTAACCCAATCACAGAAAGACATACATGGTATGCACTCACTGATAAGTGGCTATTAGCCCAAATGCTTGAATTACTCTAGTTGCCTAGAACAAATGAAACTCAAGACGGATGATCAAAATGTGAAGGCTTCACTCCTTCTTTAAAAGGGAACAAAGAATACCCTTGGCAGGAAGAGAGGCAAAGATTAAAACAGAGACTGAAGGAACACCCATTCAGAGCCTGCCCACATGTGGCCCATACATATAGAGCCACCCAATTAGACAAGATGGATGAAGCAAAGTGCAGACCGACAGGAGCGGATGTAGATCGATCCTGAGAGACACAGCCAGAATACAGCAAATACAGAGGCGAATGCCAGCAGCAAACCACTGAACTGAAACAGGACCCCGTTGAAGGAATCAGAGAATGAACTGGAAGAGCTTGAAGGGGCTTGAGACCCCATATGTACAACAATGCCAAGCAACCAGAGCTTCCAGGGACTAAGCCACTACCTAAAGACTATACATGGACTGACCCTGGACTCTGACCTCGTAGGTAGCAATGAATATCCTAGTAAGAGCACCAGTGGAAGGAAGCCCTGGGTCCTACTAGACTAGAACCCCCAGTGAACTAGACTGTCGGGGAGGCGGCAATGGGGGAGGGTGGGGAGGGAACACCCATAAGGAAGGGGGGAAGGGATGTTTGCCCGGAAACCGGGAAAGGAATAACACTCAGGAAATGTACATAAGAAATACTCAGGAGGAAGGTCAAGCTGCTTTCTCTGCCTTTCTGGCTAGCAGGCTTTCACCATAGTGTCTGGTTCCTGAGTCTTCGCTATAAAAATTCTTAAATAATCAAAAAGTAATATGCTATGTTACAGCAAGTATATTAGTGATACTAGGATAACCACACAATCATATAAATGCAATTATGTATATTACAAACACATGTGTTTGTAGCATACTGTATAGGAAGGGTGTACATAGCATTTGGCTTTAATAAACTTTGTGTTTATCTAAATTCAACTCATGCTTTCCAAAGAAAATTGCCAAATGCTTATCCATCATACTCTTTTAATACATCCAACCTCTAAACCTATCATCTTTCAAAAATCTAGTTTAAAGCCTTGTCAATCAGAGCCTAATTAAGTACATTCACTTGCAGAACAGATGGGGATTCTGGAAATGCCTCCGTTTTTGACTGCATATTAGGGGGAAAAGCTGATGATATTTGTACTTGCATCTGTGTACATACTACAGAGCTAAGCTCAGTTTAATTATAATATTTATTATATAACATTTATTAAAACATTTAAAGCACATTTAACTCAGAATATAGTGATGATTTTTCATTGCTCACTTAATCCACACTTAGAACTGACATAAAGGTTTGTGTTAAAAATATAGATAAGATGATCATAATGGTCATTCTTGTCTTGCACTTTTACAGATGAATTTTTTTTTCTAAGACCTCAGAACAAAGTTCACCCAAAGAACAAAAACTGATAAATACATAACAATGAGCTACTGCATTCTTTACTGAATAATGGAGATATCCTGATGAGAGAGCTCTGGATTTTTTATGATCCCCTAGAGAGCATTGTGGCAAGAGAGAACACACCTGTATTGTGGTCAGAAGCTCTCCTTTCATTTTCTACATCTCCCCAGGGTGTGGCCTTTAGGTATTCATTAGCTGACACTCATCTTCCATCTGAAGGATGAGAACAATGTATTTGTTCATGAATATCCAAATTTTTAAAAAGTCAAAGATTATATTTTAAATTTGCCACTGTTACAGAAAATATAAACCAAGTCATATTTTAGTGTATATATTTATAATAGAAATTCTCAAGTAGAATGAATCTCAAGTTTTACTTCAAACTGTTAAAAAAAGAGATCGACCGCATTTTAACAATGTTTAAAATGCTGTCATAATTTTATTAGTTTCACAAATATAGAGTAGGAAGTAACATGCCAAATATATATCCTCACCTCACATCCAGATCCTAACACTTTTTGTCTCTCATTAGAAAAGAACAGGCTTGTAAGACATAACAACGCAGAGCAAAATAAAATACAAGATAAAACAAAAACCATCATATCAATATAGAACAAGACGAACTAGTGAAAGGAAAGCATAAGAACCTGAGATCCACCTGTTAACACAGTGAGGTGTACCATAAAAACACAATATTTAACACCATAATATATGCACAGAGGACCTGGTACAGACCAATACAGGACCTGTGCATGTTCCATTTGTCTCTGTGCATTCGTATCAGCTTTGCTCAGTTGACTTAGAGGGCCTTTGTTTTCCTTTGTCATTTTTTTTCTTTTCTTTTTCCTTTTTTTTTCCCCGGAGCTGGGGGAATAAAGCTTGCTAGGCAAGTGCTCTACCACTGAACTAAATCCAACCCTCCTTTGTCATTTTGATTGTTTATTCTATTATATTTATTTTAAATGTATTTTCTTTACATTCAATCCTAGCTTTCCCTCTGTCCATCCCTCTCCTCCCAGTCCTTTTCTCTGCCCTCCTCTCTGTTGTGTTTTATAAAGAGAAAGATCCAGGCTATGTTTGGTACACGCATAGTATGGTGCAGTAGAAGAGGGTACCTTTGAGGGCCAGGGCTGGGGCATTCCTTCCTCCTGAGGTGCCAGTTATATGGATATAATATGGAATAGAATTTATTCAGGGCATGAGAAGGGGAGTTGAGGAGGCAGTAGATAGAAAGAAAAGCAGGGGGGGCAGAGTGTTGAGGAGAGAGAGAAGGGACCTGGAGAGAAGAAAATAAGAGAATAAGAGAATCAGAGAGTGAGGAGGATGCAAACAGTGGTTTAGTCTTTTATAGTGAGTCAGGCATGCCTGGCTGTTGCCAGGTAATGTGGGGCGGAGCCTAGAAAGAACGCTAACACCCTCCATTCCCCCAGCCCAGTTAGGGGAATGGGGTCCAAAGGTAGGGAACAGGGTCTCTGACAGTTCCTGCTCCAGATTTTAGGGTCCTTCATGAATGTCAAGCTGCACATCTGTTACATATGTGTAGGGAGTCTAGGCCCATCCCATGCATCCAGCTTGGTTGGTGGTTCAGTCTTTGTTTGCCCCTATGAGCTCAGGTTACCTGATTCTGTAGGTTAGTGTCCTTGATCTCCCTAATTTTTTCAGTCTTCCTTCTGCATCATTCACAAGATCCCCAGAGCTCCACCTAGTGTATGGCTGTGTGGTTCTCTGATTCCGTCAGGTGTCGCGTTAAGCCTCTCAGAGGACTGTTGTACAATATTTGATTATACTGCGAACCCCAAGATTGTGTTATTTACGAAAAAAAAAAACAACCCTGTGATGTGGTTCAGTCCTACCACACATTAATCAATGTCCAAGTAAACGAGCATCAAGCTGACAGGGGTGAGCATAAGTAAAAAAAGAAAGGAGGGTCTTAGAGCTGGCTTGCATTTCAGACAGCATGGAGGAGGAAGAGCTTTTCCCTTCTAGGGGAATACATGGAGTAGGATATTCAGTTGGGTGCTTTCTCTGCCTCTCTGAGCTTGCAGGTTTTCACCACAGCAACTGGATCCTGAGTTTTAATTTGGTACATCAAATGTTTGAGATATTTGTTTATAAAATAACAGAGGACAGTTATGCTAGGCTCCTCTCCATGAGTATATGAGAATATCATTAATAGTGTCAGGGGTTTGCTCTCTCTTGTGGAATGTCTCTTAAAGCTAAACAGAGACTTCTTAACAGAGGAAATTCTAATGGCCAAGAAGCACTTAAAGATGCTCAACATGCTTAGTCATAAGGAAAATGCAAATAAAACTATTCTTGAGAGTCCTTCTTAAACCAGTCAGAATGTCTAAGATAAAAAAGCTATAGTTCAGGCTGGCAAGGATGTGGTGATGGAGTTTCATTGCTGGTGGGAGTGAAAACTTATTATAGCCACTTGGGAAATCAATTTAGCAGTTTCTCATAAAATGGTGAATTTTTCTACCTCAAGACCCACCTATAACTACACTTCCTAGGCATATTCCCAAAAGAGGCTGCATGTAGTACCACAAAGATACTTGCTCAACTCTGTTAATAGCAGCTTTATTTTTAATAAATTTAATAGCCATTACTTGGAAAGAACCTATATTCCCCTCAACTTAAGAGTGCATAAAGAGCGCTAGTGAGATGGATCAGCCATTAAAGGCTAGACTCCCAACCAAAAATATAATAATGAATGAAGAAAATGTGGTGCATTTACACAATGGAATACTACTCAGCTATCAAGGACAAGGACATCATGATATTTATGAGCACATAAATAGAACTAGAAAATATCATCTTGAGTGAAGTAACCCAAACACAGAAAGACAAACATGTTACTCACCTATAAGTATTAGCCATAAAATACAGGAAAACCATGCTACAATCTACAGACACAAAGAAGTAACAAGAAGTGCCAAAGGGAGGATGCTTGAATGTCACTGAGAAAGTACAATAAAATAGATTGAAGGCAATGGTTGTCTGGGAGAGGAGGTGGGGAGGACCAGGAGAATTCAAGTGTGGGGAAGACAGAAGGAGAGAGATCTAGGTTTAGTGAATGTGGTAGGAAGCATTTCTCGGATGAACTAGAAACCTAAGAGAAGGGAACGTATCAACAACTTATGATGGTGGCTCTAGCTAAGACTCCTAGTAATAGGGGACATGGAACCTGAAAACATCTTCTGTAACAAGAACAGAACTATCAATGGAGGGATGGGCACACTAACCCATCCACACAACCTTTGATCCACAAATTGTCCTGCCTACAAAATGAGTAGGGATAGAGATGGAGCAGAAATTTGAGGAATGGCCAACCTTGTGGTTCTTATGCTCTTTTTGCCTCTTTTATCAGGAGGTTCCCTGAATTCTAAGGGGAAGGAATTGATGAAGAGGTCCCGCTTAGAGGTATAGAGGTTTGTGTCTCCAAATCAATCAGCCTCTCTCCCCCTCTGTGTCTCTATCTCTCTCTGTGTCTCTGTCTCTGTCTGTCTCTGTCTCTGTCTGTCTCTGTCTCTGTCTGTCTGTCTCTCTCTCTCTCTCTCTCACACACACACACACACACACACACACACACACTTACACATCTTTTTCTATATCTATCTTTCTATATCTCTATCTCTCCCTCTCCGCATAGTGCCTGGCTGTGGGACTCTGCATTCATTCTCATCTGACATAGGTAGAAGCTTTTCTCACAATGGCTGACTAAGAAACTGATCTGAGTACAGAATATCAACAAGAGTCATATCAATACTCTTTTTCTTTTGATTAGTAGTGTTTACTTTTGCCCTAGTTCTCTGGATTATATGGAATATGTAGTCTTGTCAGGTTTGAGTTCTCTCTTGTGAAGTGAGCCTTAAATCAGATCAGAAATTGGTTGGTTACAGGCTTTGTTTCAGTAGTATACTGGCATATTTTGCAGGCAAGACAGCATTGAGTAGAACAAATGTTTTGTGGCTGGGTTGGTTTAAATGTTTCTCTTTTGGTACCCTGAAGAGTACCTTCCCTTACTACAGACACTAGAGCATAGGAATAGAGATGTTATATATGTAACAGCTTGACCTCTCCTTTTTCAAAGTGTTGTGCAAGGGTATATGTAATCACCAGCAAGGAAACTTTTCTGTCAGTTTGCAGAGAGCAATCCATGTGGACCTATTTGAATAAGAGCTTGGGTTACTTGGGGATTACCACAAGACACTTTGCTAGCAACTCAAAGGTTGTAATCCAGACCCTGTATTGGAAGGTTCTTTGGTGACAAGAGATGGCCAGTTGAGACTTTGTCTTCCCTATAATTTGGAGACTGGGTCAGGATCACCATCATATGTTTAAAATAAAACTTTCTACTGCAGTAAGTTTCCATATAATCTCTCAAATACTTCAGTTCTAGCTGCCTCACCCTAAGTCCACTACCCCTTCACATTTGATGCTCCATATCTAATACCTCTCTACCCCCGAAATCCACTCTTAAAATTTATTCTACTTTTGCTTCCCAGAAGTATTCACTTGTGCACCCTAGTTCTTTCCTCTATACTTATTTTTTTAACCTGAGTTAAGGAGTCTGGGATGACACCTGTGGTCTCTTAGAATATGCACACCTCTGTTCAGGCCCTTATGCCTTTTAAAGTCTCCAGTGAGAAGGAAGATGTAATTCTAATAGATCCTCCTTTTACGCTATATGCAGTTTTTAATATTCTTTCTTGTTCTATATGTTTAGTGTTTTTATTATGTGACAGGAAGACTTTCTTTTGGGGGGACTCAATCTATTCAGTGTTCTGTATGTTTCATGTACATTTATAGGTACCTCTTTTTATGGGTTAGAAAAATTCTCTTTTATAATTTTTATAAAATTAAAAAAAAATCTGCGTCTTTTATCTGGGTTTATTTATAACTGTCTATTAATATATTATTCTTCATGTTCTTCTTTTTATAGTTTCCCAGAATTCCTGACTGTTTATTGCAACGAGATTATTTTTATATTTTACCTTTCCTTTGACCTATATACAAATTTTTTATTAGGTCTTCAAGCCTGTTATTCTCTATTTCAAAATTGTTTTATTCTCTTGGTGAAACTTTACATTTTAGTTCCTGTTTGAATACCCAAAATTTTAATTTCCACAGTTCCCTCGTTTTGTGTTTTCTGTGTTGGCTCTGATTCCATTTTGAAGTCTTAAGCAGTTTCATTTATTTCTTTCCAATTTTTTTTATCAAATATAGGTAAAAGACAAAACATATTTTACCCAAACAGAACAAATACACCTTCTCTTCAGCACCTCATGCATCCTGTTTCCAAACTGACCAAATAGTCAGTCATAAAGCAAGCCTTAACAGATAAAAGAAAATTGAAAAGATGCCTTGTATCTTCTCAGATTACCATGGATTAGAGCTGAATGTCAACAACAACAGAAACACTAGAAAGCCTACACATTCATGGAAGATGGACAAGTCTCTACTCAGTGATCATTGTGTCAGGAAAGAAATAAAAAATAAATGAAGATTTTCTAGATTTCAATAAAAATGAAGGCACAACATACTAAAGTTTATAGCTTGAGTTTTTTGTTGTTTTATTGATATAGCACATGCATTTTTGTCTTCAAATTCCATCAATAGTATTTTAGTCATCTGTTTTGTATTTACATCTCTTTCTAAGATTTATTTATTTAATATTTTCTTAAAGGTATGTAATGTACTTTGAGCACTACTCTTCCATTTGTGTTGCATGCTAAACTTGTTCTCATATTGTTCTCCCACAAATTCTCAATTTATTTTCTTGGAAAATTTCACTTCTCTTCATGCATTATCTATATTCATGAAACTAAAGTTTTCATGTCTATTCTTCTCTTGTTGGACACTGTATGAAAAAACTATGTATCTAAAGCATGAACTTTAACTTCAGAGGACTCCGTGGGCTAATTTAAGGAACTATAAGATAGCCTAGAGAGACAGCTCTGTAGGTAATGTGGCTTCTGCACAAACAAAAAGACCTGAATTCAGATCCTTATGACCCTTATAAACAGTCAGGTGCCAGAGTAGCTATAACTTCTGCTTTGAGGAGGCAAAGACCTAGGACTTCTTGTAGTCAAATCCAGGAGTTCAGTGAGAGACATGTTAAACAAAAATAAATATATTCCACATAAATTAATGGATTTAATTATCAACATATATACAGTAATGAGGATTTTAGCATATGTTAAATTAGCCAATCAGAAACATGTTTTGGACAATTGATCAAATGAACAGAACTGACATTACAAAAATCAAACTATGTAGCCATGTTTCTTTTTCATTAGGTAGTAGCTAATTTCTAGTTAATTTGAATCACTGTCCCCATGAGATCCCCTCTCTTCCCACCCATGTGGCTGCCCATGTTCATTGTCATAAGTTCTCATCAATACAGAAAGTCAAGGGAAATCATTTTTAGATACAAGAACTTATGTTGTTAAACTTTAAGAAACTTTTCTAATTCAATCACAATATTATAAATATTTGATACATACATACATACATCTATATCTATATCTATATCTTTATCTATATCTATATCTATATCTATATCTATATATCCTCAACTTCTTCCAGTTTATCCCTGCTTTAAGGTCCCAGTCAGCTGATTGTTGGGCCTCTCAGAGGGCAGACATGATATAGGCTCCTGTCTGTAAGCACACCATAGCATTGGTAATAATGTCAGGTCTTGGAGCCTCCCCTTGAGATGAATCCCAAAATGTGTTGGTCACTGGATCTTCTTTTCCTCAGTCTTTTCTCCGTTTGTGTCCTGCATTTCCTTCAACAGGAACAATTCTGGGTCAGGGTTTTTGACTGTGGGATGGCAACCCCACACTCCACTTGCTGTCCTGTCTTTCTACTGGTGGTTGCCTATAAAAGTTCCCTCTCCCCACTGTTGGATATTTCATCTAATGTCCCTCCCTTTGAGTACTAACAGTCTGTCACTTCCATGGTCTGTTGTACATTCTAGAGGGTCCCCACACCTCCCACCTTCTGAGGTTTCCTGTTTCCATTCATTCTGCTGGCCCCCAGGGCTTCAATTCTTTCCCCTACTCAATACCTAATCATGCTCCCCTTCTCCTCCTCCCCTCTATCACCCAGGCTCCTCACTCCCTCTGCCACCTATGATTATTTTCTCCCTCCCAAGTGGGATTGAAATATCTTCACTTGGGCACTTTGTCTTTTTAACCTTCTTGAGCTCTGTGGATTGTATCATAGATGTTCTGTACTTTTTTTGGTTAATATTCACTTATTAATGAGTGTATGCTATTCATGTTCTTTTGGGTCTGCATCACTTCACCGATGATGATATTTTTTAATTCCATCCATTTCCATGCAAAACTCATAATGACTTCATTCTTTATAACTGAATAGTATCCCATTGTGTAAAGGAACAACATTTTTTCTGTATCCATTCTTCATTTGTTGGACATCTGGGTTGTTTCCAGCTTCTGGCTATCACATAGCAAGTGTGTTATAGACACATTTCAAAATCTGAATATAGGTTATTATGTGATTAGTTTTTGTCAAAAAATTGCCAAATATACTACCTTTACGAAAATAAATTATGTGGTGTACACCATCCAAAAACAGCAAAAAACGTACTTGATATTGAATGCTATCCAGTTTATATTTTATATTTTTGTGCTTTTTTTGTAAGAATGGAAATATCTATAAATGGTTTGAGATTCACATTTCTCTTCATTTATTTCAACTATTGTTTTTTAGAGTTAGTCAATGAGGCCATAGATAAGACTATGATTTGTACATGAAATGTAGTCTGAAACATGTTATGAGTTTAAGGGAACTTATAAAAAATGGTTTGTATAAGAAAAAATATTGTAAGAAAATAGTTCATTCCTGTAGTCTATAAGCTTTGATGGTGTTGTTAACTGAAAATCTGATTTTATTGGCATTTCTTTCTGATATAGAAAGCACAAAATGAATATCAAAAGTTAAAAATTCCACGACTGGTCCACCTTAATGTACCATATAACCTCACATAGTGAGCCAGAATAACAATTTTCTCTGTCGACTGAATTTGTCTGAGTATTTTATCATAGAAAGAAGAAAGTTTCTAGTACCATAGTGAAAAGCAATATTCAGGTCCAAAGCAGCTCTTTTCCCTGTAGGTCTTTTAGAAACTGGACCACAGGGATGTTGGGTTCTTTTCCAAAAGTATATGAGACAAAACAGAAATAGTAAGTCTATTCACTGATTAAAACATATTATGGACAGTATTTATCACACCTACTTATTGTTTGGATAAAGAAGTATAATCACTATGAGTGTTAACAAAGAAAACCTATTGTTTTTGCTTGATAAACCTTTAGTAATAAAGTTCATGGTTATCTGGCCTTTGGATGTCTGTCAGTAGAAAACAAAAGACAATTTAGGTCCTTGGTTAGGTTGACTCCTGTATTTTTGAGGCTACAGTGTATCAGATTGTTTACCTACTTTCTTTCACAGTAACATTGTCATAGGTAAAATTGAAAGATTAAAAAAAATATATATGTATCTTCAAGATATGATCTGAAGTAAAGAAAAGCAACTTAACAGCATGAGAATTCTTCTCTTTGTCTAATGTTTACAAAGATATAAACATATACACATATATCCCTAATGTTTTCCCTGAGCATACACAGAGGCTTAAAAAGGAGAAAATAATTGATTATAATTAACTTTTAATTGATTAAGCAACTAGATTTTGGAACTCTCACAGGCATGGTAGGTCAGCCTCTGTGAGTGCCTGTGCTAAATGGGAGAGAAAGAATGGCAGAGATGGGAGTGAGGGCGAAGAGGAATGGTGTGTTCTCTGAGAACAGAGGCTGAACTAATGATATGTTATTGGTGACAGGTGCGAATGAGGACTGAGGTTGAAGGTGGATCTTATCGTTGCTCAGTGGACTTGATGAGATTGAATATAGAAGCCCTGAGCTTAAGCAGATGCAGAATCATCCCTCAAACAACTAGTCTGGTGAAAGGATCACCCTGGATCTTGGCAATGGCAGATGCCCAAAATGAGAAAGGTCCACTTTCTAGTTTAGACCTCCTTGAAGGACCACTGAGTACAACATGCTGCTGAGCTCATGGGTAGGACAGTGGTCCTCATGTGCCTGAGGTCTGGGTTCCTGTCTGAGAAGTCTGCTGTCATCTGATGACTTGCTGATATTCATAGACTGTGCCATGGGCTTGGGCCTATGTTCATGTTTGTGGGCGATGCTGCTCCCAGGAATCATGCTAATATAAGTGTCCTACACTGCTGCCTGAGACTATTGTGATGACCTAGTCCTGTTCCATACCCTTTATACTGCCAGGTCTTTGTTCATGGTTATGGCCTCAACTACCTAAGAAGGTCTTATTGGTTCCATGGTCTCTGCTCTCTGCTGCAGCCTGAAGCCGTGTTGATTTTCACAGGCCAAGCTGCCATCAGGAACCATAGTGATCTGAGTGGCCTGTGCTGTCCCCTAAGGCCATAGTGATGTTTGTTCCTTTTTGTCACAAAGGACGTTGTCTGGCTCCCTGGTACTACTGTGCCATCAAATTCCCATGGTTTATGCTGCTGCATGAAGCCACATCAAACTTTATGATCCAACTGCTCTGGAGTGCCTTATTTGGTTCCATGGCCCTGCTTGTGTTTCCTTTTGGCACCAGAAACCACACAGAATCCCATAATCTATGCTCCTATGGTCCATAATATCCAAACTAGCTACATTCACAGTGATACCAATGAGGGCAAATGTAGACTCGAGAATAGGGGACATGGAAGACTGCTATGATAACCTCTACCTCCGCTCTAACTGGACAGGACTCTTAAAAGTTGTTATAGCAAGATGGGATGTTACCCTCTACAGTAGATGACTGCTAGCAGGAATGCAGGAGGGGAAGAATTCAGCTCCAGTTAGTGACTGAGAGTTTGACCATATCCCAGTGAATACATAAATAACAAAAATTGAACTTACATTTTTTCTGGGGTGAGGGGATAACGAGGGTGAGGAGGAATTAGGCAAGGATTAGGAAATGAGTACAATAGGGGTGTATGATGTGAACCCCCCCAAAGCATCAATAAAAGTATTATGTTGGGGGACAAACAAGAAGCTAGACTGAAATTTTCAGATGTTGAGATTTGTTCTGTAATGGATGAGTTATAGAGTGTTTGGTACAACACAGTATGGACTTGTTTGAGGGAACCTTCTTTCCCCAACCAGCGTGCTAGAGTGGACATGGTAAGAGCATTTGCTTCCTTAGGCTGGGCAAATGGCTGTCTGTGAGTGCGCATGAGGATAACATGAGGAACCGAGTTAGGATCACACAATATTTAAAGACTATAAACAAATAAAACTGGGTCCCAGTACTTTGAGCAATTTGTAGGTGGAGCCAAGAATTGTCAGGCTTACTGGCTAGTCAGTCTACTCAATATGGTGATTCCAGGTTTTTCATATATCTTACCAGTAAAAACTAATACAGACAGTGGTGGAGGAAGATACCTGCTGTTAATCAATACCTCCATTTATATGACCTCAGAGTTCTCACACATCAACACACATGCATACATACATACATACATACACACTATATACATACATACATACATGCACACACACACACAAATAACTTATGGAGGCGACGTACTTTGAAAAATGCATATTTCTAACAAAACACTCTCTTTTAGTCATTTATTTGTTTTCAAATAGCACTAGTCCATTTTACCTCACTGTCTTTTAATTTACTTTAATAAACAATAGCCTAATATGACAAAAACCAATTTAAAATCATTGATCAAACAGCATGTTATACTACAGAGGTAGATCTCTGACTAAATTCTCAAATAGTACTGGCCCACAGAGAATATATTCATAATCATTCCTTCAACCATTATTAAAATTGCAAATGAAAACTTAACTTTTACATAAACATAGTTATGTGAAAACAGGTGGCATTTGATTATTTTCCTCTGAACATTCTAATGAAGCAGTGAGAAATGAATAGATGGTAATTTATTGAAAAAAATAACAGAATTTTTAGCTGATACCTCAGGGTGAGAAGAATGCTGCATGAAATCACCGAGTATGAAATTTAAATTCTCCTGCTGAGATAAATATGCCTTGACAATGTCAATGAACTTGGAAGAAAAATAACAAATTGCTATTATATGCTCAAGTTTCTAAAAGTCATGCTGTTAGCTGTTGTAAATATTGCAGGATTCAATTGAAAATCATGTTTTATATTTATCCTCATGGTTTGAAAAATATTTGCCACTTACATTGCTTCAAATTTCAGATGAGTTCAGAAAATATAAAATGGCTTATAGAATGTTTTTCTCTCAAGAAAATGACATCACAGAACATTTGGCCTTAAATTTCATTTTGTAATTTTTATATCTTTCTTTATAATCTGCAGAGCTATAAACTATCTTATACCCAACTTGACCACAGTACATATGTCAACAGTCCCAAAATACTCTTACTTTTTTTTGTTCAGAATTCAGTAACAGAATCCAAAGAGTGAAAATGATCTAATTGTAAGAGTTTATTTTTTTAAATTCAGTATTGAATGTCTACAAACTCAAGACACAATAATTTCTGTACACTATAAAGTACAACAACAGGCATTAAAATTACTTTCCTTTATCTCTACCATTCTAGAGAAAATATGCTTATTTAAACCTCCAAAGCCTGTGGAAATCATTTCTATTTTAAGCATAAAGCCATTTTGATAGGCATGATATTAAAAAAAAGCAGATCCACAATACATGAATTCATGATAATTATCTACTAACTTTTTGAAGACAGAGATAGAATATTGAATTCATGGGTTGTCAAGAATGTACTTTATTAAGAACAAAAATCTTAAAATATGATAATTTTAATGCTTCCATAATTGAATTCTTATCCCTAAAATAGAAATTATGGCATCATAATTCATTGCTCCCTCTCTGATTCTCACTTCAAATCTGTCACCAACTACTTTTAGTAAAGCTGATAACATCATGTAACTCTGTGAAGACTTCTCTATCTTCTTCACCTCCGACTTAATGTATATGACTACTACATCCTATAATATGAACTATTTTAAAAAATCTTTTGTCTCATTTCAGTGTCACCATACTTTTGTACTTAATGAATCTCGAAAATAGTTTTCATATCTATTACCTTAAATGGGAATGGCTTAATTCATGATCTGTATAGCTTTTATTTATGCAAATTATGGGGTCTGAAGGGATTCTTGATCATTTGATTTTATTGATTTCATCTGAAATATTTTCACAATATCTTTCCAGTTCATCAGTTCTCACTAATACACATAGGTTCTCACCATGGCAAATACCATTTTATCTTAGGATCATCCCAGAGTCCATATGTATCCCAGCTTTTCAGTTTAAATTATTTTAATGATAGCCTATTTTAACTAACAGTTTGTTTGGCAATATTCTCCACATTCTCCTCCACTTAATTAATGCTTATCTACACAATGGAACCTTACCTATAACCCCAAGTAACATCTGATTTCTCAAGATTATATGTTTTCATTGCCTGGTTGAATGCATGTAACAAAATGGCATTGTTGGTCAACCAATTTTTTAGCCTCTGATAAAATGCAAAATCTCTAGCTTCACTGTGGTTACCAAAAAACATTAAAGCTTTTTATTTGGTGCTATGGAATATATTGTGATTTTTTTTTTATTTAACCAAATACAAAGCTCAGTTAAGGCTGTTTCAAAAGTACTAGGTTAAAGATATAAGGCACTCTTCTATATGAATATATGGACAGTATTTGCTGCAAAACGTTTAGAATCTGTGCTCTCCTAATCAGAGAATGAAATGTCCAGACCTATTGAAAGATATGCAGAATGACTTCAGATGCAGAGTAGTCTCTCTTCAGTCAGTACAGTAATTTTCGTCAACAGAGGACCATGATAGACATATTTTACATCATGCTTTTAAGAGTGAATAAACATGTACTTACAGGGAAATAAACGAAAAGGAAAAGATTATTCATAAACCACTGTTCAAGTGGTGACAATTCTAGGAGATGTAGTAATAGATGCCCCTCTTGTCACTTGTTACTTTATTTTGAACCCATGCATTCTCAACAGGAAGGGACTACCAGTTATTGATAAAGGGTCAGTTGCTCAGTACCTAAGATTGGAAGGTAAGATTAGCATGCGGAACTTTGTTTGATTGCTTTCTATCATGGGAACATTACAGAACAGTACAGTCTACTTAGATTGGGATGTCATTTTTGTGACTTTTGGAATTGAACATTATGATTTGTAGTTGTGTCCTTTAGCATCAATTCTATTCATATCAACTAAGATATTGAAATAGACTGTGCAATGAAAAGTTTGTGAGTCAACTTCAATGTGAATTGACCAAGATACTGAAAACATGCAAGGTGAAAGAGGAAGAGGAAGGGGAGATGAGGAAGAGGAGAAAGAAAGAGGAAAAAGAAGAAGGTGGAGGATGAGGAAGACAAGTAGGAGGAAAAGGAGAAGAAAAGAAGACAGACAGTACTGTGCAGACATCAGTCATTCAGTAGCCCATCTTTCTTTTTTAAATATACTAATTCATAAATATATTTTTTTGAAGTCTAGACTTTATCTCCCTCCCAATTCACCTTCCTACTGTTCCATATCCCAAACCTTCTCCATTCCCCCTTTCTTCAAGAGGATATCCTCGCCCCCTGAACCACCCCCACCCCACCAGACAGGCGGATGCACTCCCTAGGGCCCCAATCTCTTGAGGGTTATGTGCATCTTCTCTGACTGAATCCAGACCAGGGAGTCCTCTGCTGTATATATGTTGGGGGCCTCATATAAGCTGGTTTCTTATGCCTGGTTGGTGGCTCAGTGTCTGAGAGACCTCGACAGTACAGGTTATTTGAGGCTGGTCTTTCTACAAGATTGCCCTCGTCAAGATCTTTCAGCTTTTCCATAATTCAACCACAGGGGTCAGCAGCTTCTGTCCAAGGGTTGGGTGTAAATCCCTGCATCTGACTCAGTTGCTTGTTGGGCCTTTAGGAGGGCAATCATGATAGGCCCCTGTATGTAAGTACACTGTACTATCAGTAAAAGTGTCAGGTCTTGGGGCCTCCTCCTAAGCTGGATCCCAATTTATGTCTGTCAGTGAACCTATTTTTCCTCAAGTTCTTCTCCATCTTTTTTTCTGCAGTTCTTTCAGATAGGAACAATTCTGGGTCTGAGTTTTTGAATGTGGGGTGGCAAACCCATACCTCCACTTGATACTCTGTCTTCCTACTGGAGGTGGACTCTCCAAGTTCCTTCTCCCTATTGTAGGTCCCTCCATCTAGGTCCTGAGCATCTCTCACCTCTATGGTCTCTTATATATTCTAGATGGTCCCCCCCCGACCACATCCTACCATCTGAGCTTGCCTGTTTCAACTGCTGACCTCAGAGCTTCAATTCTGTTCCTTCTCCTCACAACCCCAATATCTAATCCTGGTCCTTTCTTCCCTTCCCTGTCTCCTTTCCCACCCAGGTCCCTTTCTCCTGTGATTGCTTTCTTCTCCTTCTCAAGTGGGATTGGGGCATCCTCACTCGGGCCCTTGGACTTGTTAGTCTTCCTGACTTTTGTGAATAGTATTCTGGGAATTCTGTACTTTTTTGGCTATTATCCACTTATTGGTGAATACCCCACCATGCCATATGGGCAAGTATTCCACTATGCTCATAGCAGCATTATTTGTCATAGCCAGAAGCTGGAAATACCCAGATTCCCCATAACAGAAGAATAGATATAGAAAACGTGGTTTATTTACACAATAGAATACTACTCAGCTATTAAGAATGAGGACATCATGAGTTTTGCCGGTAAATTGATGGAATTAGAAAATATCACCCTGTGTGAGATAACTCAGACACAGAAGGATATGCATGGTATGTACACACTAATAAGTCTCTCTAGCTTTCTAAATGTGGCAGTTTATTTGACATGTGAGCATAGAAGGAAAAGTGATCAACTTAGCCTTAGGGCAATGCTGGCCTACCTTCAAACTTATGGTCATAAGTTATATCTTAATGAATGCCTGACTACTCAAAGGATGTATATGAATCTAGAAAATAAAAGAAAGCATAATACATAAAATATAATGTTATTTTGTTAAATAATATTTTTAAAATCACTTGAAGTTATATTCAAATTGATAGCAGAGGGATTGTGAAATGACCCAGTTTCCACTCATGACCTAAACAGGGAAGTGTTTGAAAATTGACTTTCAGCTCTAGCACTAGCTATTCTTAAGTATACAATGTGCAGAAACAAGAGAAACCCCTTTTCAACAATGCAGAAGGGGGAATAAGACAACACAATTCCATACATTTGTTTTCTGATCTCCATATATCCAACAGCTTACATGTGTCTGTACCCTTAAACCTACAAATGATCATGATGATGATGAACAAGAAGAAGAAGAAGAAGAAGAAGAAGAAGAAGAAGAAGAAGAAGAAGAAGAAGAAGAAGAAGAAGAAGAAGAAGAATTTTAAGAAAACAATATTTTTAGTATTTTATTTTATTTGAGAAAGAATCACATAATTTAAATTTTATTTTTATTTATTTACTTTTGATTAGTATGTGTATACACAATCTGATTGTAAACAGTTGTGCACATAGACAATGTTTGAGGCCATAGAACAACTTCTCAAAGGCTGTCCTTGATTTCTACATGTACATGGATTATAGGGAATGAACCCAGAAGGTAAGGATTGCTTTGAAGTACTTATAATACAAAACAGTCTCTCAACCTTATTTATATGTTCTTTTGTATAAAGATATATAAGCCAAATTAAAGATCCAAAAAGTAAAGTCAACCATAATTCTTATCAAATACTATCAATATAAATTCAAATTTTATTCTTATTATTTGCAAAATCTGTCAAAATTAGGCTTTTATAATTCCTGTTTATAGACAATAACAACCAGAGGTGACATAAATTCCCTTATACTACCCACTATAAACTGACTTCCTAGCAGAGATGTGCCCTCAAATTAAAAGAAATTTCTTCCCTACAAAACCAAAACTATATTACGTGAAGGTAGAAAACAATTAGAAATCATCTTAATGCTATGAACCTTTAGCAAAACAGAAATATGTGATTTTCCTCTAGTTTCTATAGTCTCAGGTTCATGATCATTCAATCAGTGTGGGTACGCAGTCCATCTTATGGAGTGGTCCTCTGATAAATCAAATATTTTTTGGTTACTATCACAATTTTCACTCCACAAATTCAATGCAATATTTTTCAGGCAGGATAGCATAGCAAAGCTTTTATAGCTGGGGTTGTGTAGAGGAATCTTAATCAATCAACATGGTGGCTCTAGCAGAGGATCATATTCAAAGATATGATTCTCTCAGAATGGAGACACATCCTCGATTGCAGTATGATCTAGTTGGAATACGGGCAGGCCCTTTGTACACACAATAAATTCCTAACAATGAAGTTAAAGTACATGAGCAAGGTGCTTGTTAAACATATACATAACAATCAGGAGAGGTGCATATATTCGCAATTGCATCATGTGGGAGGCAGAAGATATTTAAGGATATCTAAAGGTATCCTAATACCCAGGAAGTTCAAGATCAACTTTGGAGAACTACATAAAACACCCAAAAAAAAATAGTGAGAGAGAAAAAATGTAGGTGCTGTAGTATTTTGTGGGAGGCTATGTGTGTTAGGTTTGTGTACATGTCAATTTTCCTGGGACTTTACAGACAGGTTACAGAAAACAAGCTAGACACAGGTGAAAACAGAATAATCCATAAAATTAGAAGAAGCCAGAATATCAGAATATATTCCCAAAATTATTATGAAGCTAGGCAGAACAATTTAATGAGAAGCTGAGAGAAGCCAGATTAAATCTCTTAGATTACAAAGGTAGATTTCATAGAGGTTGGAAGCTTCTCAGTCTTGGTCTCAGAACTGATCAGAAAAGGAAATGCCATGGGCTCAGCCCAAGCCATGTAGTCACACAGTTTGGTTATGGCTCTCATCTTATCACGTGATCTGAGAAAATAAAAGAGACATAGTGTGTTAACTTTCACCTCTGGTAGCATGCATAGTGCCTTCTTGTGGCATACCCGGACATTAGCCAGTAGCAGTGAAAGCTCTAGGTAGTCATCAGTTCAAATGAAATTCTCGCTTCCATGAGTTGAATTGGTGTCTTCTGCAATAGAATTTTGTTACCTGTTTGGGAACTGCAACCTATAACATTGGCTAGATAGTCTGGATAGTTTGGGAATTTATATGGGATCAATTTGTCTAACAATTTAATTAGATGTAATCAAATTCAGAAACTGAAATTTTTATTTGGTGACAAAAATATGCATCTGTGTTTTTGTTTTCTCCATTACTTGATGATCTTGTTTCACCACCTTCATATAAGTATTTTAGGAAGCTTCTCCTGTTTTACTTGATGTACTTCCTCTCTAATGTCCCTTAATGTCAGTTGATTCTTGCAGTGTTCTCTCTTCCTCCCCCTGGTTTCAAAACCTTCCCTCTTGACTGTCTCATTCCAATATCTTGACTCCATTGCTCCACATTATGCATTCTATTTTATTTCACCCTGCTATTCTTCCTAGTCTCTCACTCTGTATCTTTGTGTTTCTGTAGATTGTGGTTTTCTTACGTTTGAATAAACAGCTAAAACCACATGTAAGTGAATGAATACCATGTTTCTTTTTTTTTATCTTTATTAAATTGGGGATTTCTTATTTACATTTCAAATGTTATTCCAGTTCCTGGTTTCCAGGCCAACATCCCCCTAACCCCTCCCCCTCCTCTTCTATATGGGTGTTCCCTTCCCAATCCTTCGCCCATTGCCGCCCTCTACACAAGATTCCTGTTTACTGGGGGTTCAGCCTTGGTAGGATCAAGGGCTTCCCCTTCCACTGGTTTCCTTACTAGGCTATTCGTTGCTACCTATGCAGTTGGAGCCCAGGGTCAATCATGTATTTTCTTTGGGTAGTGGCTTAGTCCCTGGAAGCTCTTGTTGGTTGGCATTGTTGTTCATATGGGGTCTCAAGCCCCTTCAGCTCTTTCAGTCCTTTCTCTGATTCCTTCAATGAGGTCCAGTTCTCAGTTCAGTGGTTTGCTGCTGGCATTCGCTATGTTTTTGCTATATTCTGGCTTTTTTTCTGGGTCTTGTTACCCCAAACAGTTTTTTTCTAGTACCATCACATCCACTTACCTGAGAATTTCATTGTTTCATTTTTAGAGGACTTAATAGTATTCCATTGTGTAAAAGTTCCTCATTTTCTTTAGCCATTCATTTGTTGAGTGACATTTAAACTATTTCCAATTGAGTAAGTGTCCTTGTGTTAGAATGGATTTTCCTATGGTTATATGCCCAAGAGTGGTATTGCTGGATCTTCATATCAGTCAATCCCTGTAGAGGAATATTAATCCCGAAATATGGTTGCTCTGGCAAGGAATCACATCCAAAGAAGTTCTAAGTCTATGTGATCCATCTGGAATAACAAACCTTTAATTACTCTGGCTCATTTATTATTGATTTAGCTTCAGTTGTCTTATTGCTGTAACTATGATTTCAGTTAATACATTGAATAAATGTAGAGAGAGGGGACAACCTAGTCTTGTTCCTCATTCAGGTGGAATTGCTTTGCTTTGAGTATAAAAAAAAAAAAGTTGGCTATTAGCTTGTTGTAAACTGCCTTTACTGTGTGAATATATGTCTTTTTTTTTTTTTTAAAGTGTAACTTCAGTTTTATTTTTCCATGGTATTTTTCTTTCTGCCTTCATGAAATCACCTCTTTACATGGGCTTTGGTGGAGGTCGTGGTGCAGCGCCAGCAGGTCTGAATCGTGGTGGGGGTGTTCGGTCCTTCCGGGCCTCACGAGATCGATTCCTGACAACCTTGCTATGAATGGCACAGCTCACGCAGTAGTGCAGCTTGACATAGAGCTTGGGAAGCACGTAAGCGTCGAAGACGCTTGCTTCAGATATGTCCCTGACTGCAGCGGCTTCTACAATGTTCCGAATGACAAACTTCTTAATGGCCTTATCCTTGGGCACGCACCGGGCGCAGTTCGTGCAGCGAATTGGTTGCACATGGCCGCGGCCCTTTTTGGCACGACCGTTGTTTCTCCTTTTTTTGGTCATATTGGAGCCAAGACTCGAAAGAGGCGAATATATGTCTTTTGATTGCCTGTTCTATTTAAGATATTTGTCATGAAGAATCTTGGATTTTATCAAAGCTCTTTTCTGCCTCTTGTGATGTGATCATGCTCTTTTGCCTTTCAGTTTGTTTATATGGTGGGTTACATTTGTCACTTTTTTTTATTTTGAATCATTTCTGTTTCTCTGAAATGAAGCCTAATGGGCCATAACAATTGATCTTTTTTGATATATTGTTGGGTCCACTTTGCATGTACTTAGAATTTTTGCATGGAATGTTTTTTTTTTTTTTTTGATCAAGTCTCATTTAATCAAAAAACACTTGCTTATAAGCAGAAAAAAAAAAACACAACACAAACTGGTAGTCAGGGTAACGATAAACATACGTCACATCAGAAACCAATGGCATAAGTTTTGATTTCCCAGAAACTTCTTACCTACAATAAGTTTAAATATCCTGAAATCTCTAACTAACAATAGAGTGAAACTCATTCTTTTTTTTTTTATTAACTTAAGTATTTCTTATTTACATTTCGAGTGTTATTCCCTTTCCCAGTTTCTGAGCCAACATCCCCCTAACCCCTCCCCCTCCCCTTCCTTATGGGCGTTCCCCTTCCCATCCTCCCCCCATTGCCGCCCTCCCCCCAACAATCACGTTCACTGGGGGTTCAGTCTTAGCAGGACCCAGGGCTTCCCCTTCCACTGGTGCTCTTATTAGGATATTCATTGCTACCTATGAGGTCAGAGTCCAGGGTCAGTCCATGTGTAGTCTTTAGGTAGTGGCTTAGTCCTTGGAAGCTCTGGTTGCTTGGCATTGTTGTACATATGGGGTCTCGAGCCCCTTCAAACTCTTCCAGTTCTTTCTCTGATTCCTTCAACGGGGGTCCTATTCTCAGTTCAGTGGTTTGCTGCTGGCATTCGCCTCTGTATTTGCTGTATTCTGGCTGTGTCTCTCAGGAGAGATCTACATCCGGCTCCTGTCGGCCTGCACTTCTTTGCTTCATCCATCTGGTCTAATTGGGTGCTGTATATGTATGGGCCACATGTGGGGCAGGCTCTGAATGGGTGTTCCTTCTGTCTCTGTTTTAATCGTTGCCTCTCTATTCCCTGCCAAGGGTATTCTTGTTCCCCTTTTAAAGAAGGAGTGGGGGTTGGGGATTTAGCTCAGTGGTAGGGTGCTTGCCTAGGAAGCACAAGGCCCTGGGTTTGGTCCCCAGCTCCGGAAAAAAAAAAAAAAAAAAAAAAAACTAAAGAAGGAGTGAAGCATTCGCATTTTGATCATCTGTCTTGAGTTTCATGTGTTCTATGCATTTAGGGTAATTCAAGCATTTGGGCTAATAGCCACTTATCAATGAGTGCATACCATGTGTGTTTTTCTGTGATTGGGTTACCTCACTCAGGATGATATTTTCCAGTTCCAACCATTTGCCTATGAATTTCATAAAGTCATTGTTTTTGATAGCTGAGTAATATTCCATTGTGTACATGTACCACATTTTCTGTATCCATTCCTCTGTTGAAGGGCATCTGGGTTCTTTCCAGCTTCTGGCTATTATAAATAAGGCTGCTATGAACATAGTGGAACACGTGTCTTTTTTATATATTGGGGCATCTTTTGGGTATATGCCCAAGAGAGGTATAGCTGGATCCTCAGGTAGTTCAATGTCCAATTTTATGAGGAACCTCCAGACTGATTTCCAGAATGGTTGTACCAGTCTGCAATCCCACCAAAAATGGAGAAGTGTTCCTCTTTCTCCACATCCTTGCCAGCATCTGCTGTCATCTGAGTTTTTGATCTTAGCCATTCTCACTGGTGTGAGGTGAAATCTCAGGGTTGTTTTATTTGCATTTCCTTATGACTAAAGATGTTGAACATTTCTTTTAGGTGTTTCTCAGCCATTCGGCATTCCTCAGCTGTGAATTCTTTGTTTAGCTCTGAACCCCATTTTTTAATAGGGTTATTTGTCTCCCTGCGGTCTAACTTCTTGAGTTCTTTTGTATATTTTGGATATAAGGCCTCTATCTGTTTGTAGGATTGGTAAAGATCTTTTCCCAATCTGTTGGTTGCCGTTTTGTCCTGGCCACAGTATCCTTTGCCTTACAGAAGCTTTGTAGTTTTATGAGATCCCATTTGTCGATTCTTGATCTTAGAGCATAAGCCATTGGTGTTTTGTTCAGGAAATTTTTTCCAGTGCCCATGTGTTCGAGATGCTGCCCTAGTTTTTCTTCTATTAGTTTGAGTGTATCTGGTTTGATGTGGAGGTCCTTGATCCACTTGGACTTAAGCTTTGTACAGGGTGATAAGCATGGATGGAATGTTTTGATGAGTATTAGCATTATTTCCTTGAGAGTATAGTAGAATTTGTGTAGTAAATACATTATACAGTTTGTTGTAAAGAGTTTAGTTTTATTAAATAAATAGTCATAGTGTGTGGTAAATTTACCCTGGTAATTTTTCTTTGTGCAAAGCCACCATTAGTATTAGTATTCTTTTCATCCGTTTGACAATGGAGGTAGAATTCTCTAAAATGAGAATTTTCTTTTTCATATTCGACATCTCCACTGTGCTGTGTATTGTCCTGTGTGCATCTACAATCTGATGGAAAATTTCAAATTTTCAACTAGGAGCATGTGTATTTCAGCTATGAAATTAGCTTTCACTGTATCCTGAGCGTAGTTTGTCCTTTGTGGCTATAAAATGCAAAGCATTATGTGGGTTTGTATCTGGATGATATACACAGTCATGGAAACAAAATGTAGATAATGCTATTTGTTGTACTCATTTACTCCAGCCTTTGTACAAAACACCTCGCTAAAGTAAAATGACTTCACCGAGGAACAAGGAAAGATATCTCTTCATTATCTTTTCCATAGCTTGTTGTTAGTTCTTACCAACACTAGTAATTATCTTTTCCTCTTTAATAAAAAGATTCTAAAGTCATAATATGGTGTGTATTATGTATTCTATATTTATAGAGAGAAATTGAAGAGTATTTAGCAGACAAACTTTCTTGTCTCTGATGTTTAATAATATGTAGAATTATGATAAAAATATTCTCGGGGTTGGGGATTTAGCTCAGTGGTAGAGCGCTTGCCTAGCAAGCCCAAGGCCCTGGGTTTGGTCCCCAGCTCCGAAAAAAAAATATTCTCTGTAATATTGGATTAAGTTATAGAAGCATTTTTGAATGCACTGTATACTTATAGAGGTATTACTTAATAGTCTATTTTAAATAGTTTGATACATTGTGCTGTAAATTAGTGAGAAAAGAGGTGGGAAATATAAGAGTGGAGAGGAGTAAATGGGAGATTTTGTAGGAAGGAAAGTGAAAGGAGAATGTTAAATTTAAATTTTAATCTAAAAATTTATAGTAAATAAAATCTGCTTTGAATCTAAATAAGAGAACACTTTAGTTATTTGACTGTTAAGCTTATGTTTAATGAAGAACTCAAAGGTATCCAAATTTAATGAATATTTATACCAAAAGCTGCTGAATTCACAATGAGATTTCAGTTTTATCAAGATATAAAATTATTTCATGGTAATAATATTTGTCAAATAGCAATTTTATTATTGTATATTTTTGAAGAAGTACATGATGTGAAGTTCTATTTTGAGATTTCATTCATAAGCAATTTCAGTGTTTCTATTTTTAAAAATCCCTTTTTAAAAACAAAATGTTTACTATATATAAATTTGAATATTATGCATTCTTATGCTTTGTGTTCTCAAATATTTTAAACTATACCTTAATGAATCCATTCTTCCTCATTCTCCTAGGTCCTCTCATCTCTGTATTGCCACAATTATGTGTTCTGTTATTATGTAATCCTTCAACTCCACGTGTTTCTCTTCATACAATGCAGACTGTGTAGACAAGATTATGTATTAATGTTAAAATTATTCTTATTGGATTTATTTATTCATTTGCACAAAATATGAGATATCCTCATATTATATTCATGTTCTATATTTAGTAAGAATAAAATATATTTATGCCATATAGAAATCTTTTGTGTTTTAAATAGGATTTTGTACCTTGTGTCTAAGTTATGACATCATCATATTCTTTATGAAACAATCCAACTTTATAATGCTATAATTATTAATATACTCATATATTTTACTATAGTTTGATTTTTAATATTTCACATGAACCTAGAAAAGTATTACATTTTGATAAACCTTTAATTAACCTTATGGAATAGAATGTAAATTCTAGTGTTGAAAACAACTTAATAGCAATATTGGAAAGAACTCATCACAACCCAAAAGTTTATAATTAAAGAAAATATATTAGTTCCTATAGAGGAAATAGCTTATGTTAAAATTCATTTTAAAATGAAAAGTGTAGACAATGTATGTATTCAAAAGCTTATTTAGAAGCTTAGTTTAGGTTGACTAACCTCAAAGTTCAAAACATATCCAGAATACGGAAAATACATAGGTGAATGCCAGCAGCAAACCACTGAACTGAGAACAGGACCCCTGTTGAAGGAATCAGAGAAAGGACTGAAAGAGCTGAAGGGGCTTGAGACCCCATATGAACGACAATGCCAAGCGACCAGAGCTTCCAGGGACTAAGCCACTACCCAAAGACTATACATGGACTGACCCCGGGCTCCAACTGCATAGGTAGTAATCAATAGCCTAGTAAGGGCACCAGTGGAAAGCCCTTGGTCCTGCCAAGGCTGGACACCCAGTGAACGGGATTCTTCGGAGGAGGGCAGTAATGGGGGGAGGATGGGGATGGGAACACCCATATGCAATGGTGTTAGGGGTTAGAGAGCAGGGTTAGGGGGATGTTGGTCAGGAAGCCGGGAAAGTAAATAACGATTGAAATGTAATTAAGAAATATTCAATTTAATAAAGATGGAAAAAAACCCATGTACTCTATAATATATCCAGCTTATGCATTTTTAATTTTGCTTTTATTATGCAATATTTACATAGTACCCATTTTTGAATATCACTAATCTGAAAAATCTGAAAAGCACCAACATTTGGAACTTATTGAACAGAATTTAAGTAAAAGTAATCACCAAGTAGGTGCTGAGTTTATGGGTGGGACCCAAGTTACTTTATCTAACATCTTACTAAACTTTTCAATTTTGACAAGTCAAAAAATAAACATATTCAGTTCAGTTAAAGTTGTCACATAGATTTAATGTATAAGTACTGAATATAAAGATAGAAAGCTATTTATCTTTTCTCTGTTACGTAGGGATTTGGAGAACCAGATGGCCACAGAAGAGCATTCCTTATACTCAGAAATAACAGATGCTGTGAGATTCTGGTACTGTGTAGAATGCACATACCAGGACATATGGTATTGGAAGGGCATAAAGTATAGTAAATATTAAGAAAAAATGGACACTCATTTATATTCATACAATCAACAAATACTAAGCAGTTAGTATCTCTAAATTTCCTGATAGACTTGATACAGACATTTTGATCAAGATGACAGGAGCAGGGACTTGATATAAACAAAAACATGTAAATCAACCAATTAGAGTAGTTGATATTATCTTTGTTGGAAGTCTATAGACAATAAAAATATCTCCAGACCCATAAAGAACAAATACACACACACACACACACACACACACACACACAATTTATGTATATATATATATATATATATATATATATATATATATATGTCACTCATTTAAAAATCAACAAATATGTACAATTACTTGCTCTACTAGTCATGGTTAACTAAAACTTATGCACTACATCAATGTTATCCAAGAACTCCATCTACAAAAGGCAAATATTCTCCCATACTGAAAATCTATACTTAAGACAAAAATTCTTTGATTTGTTCCTTTTAATCCATTTCCCTGACAGTTTTTATATCATTCCAATCCACCACTTTTCCCAAGTGATATTTTGTTATTATTGTTTGGGTTTTGCTTTGATCGGATTATAATTGTGATCCTGGTTTTTGATCTTAGAGGGGAAAAATAGTACAGAATTTCTTTTGGTTTTACAGAAGCACACAGTTAACAACATGGGATTTTAAAGAGACTTTAGATTTCTTAAGTGTCAAAAAATTAAGAATTAGAACTTTTAATAATTTCTTAGGCCTTATAATGTGATATTAACCTGAAATCTTTAAAACAGGTTATATTTTAACAGCTATGGTTTTGTACAAGTTTGACAAAGGGTGGATTTGTAATGGCTAATCTTCATTGTCAACCTGATATACCTGATACATCCTCAGTTAAAGAACTGTATCTATCAAAGTGGTTCATGGGATGCTTGTAAGAAAGTTCATTGATAGATAATTAATGTAGGGGAGCCCATAGAAAGGTGGGAACTACTATCCATAGACTAATGTGCCTGATATATGAAAAATATATATTCATGCAACCTGAACCTGGAAGCAGGACAGTACACGGCAATTATTCATGATTTCGGCTTTAGGATTGCAGAGATTTATCTCAATGAGGGATTGTGACTTAGAAGTTTCAACAACCTAACCCTTTTTCTTTTCAAATTGCCTGTGATAATGGTATTTATCAAACCAATAGAAAGTAAACTTGAAAAGCAGCAAAATTCACTAAGCTCGTATAACGTTATAAATGATAATATTTTGGTGGCACCAAATCACATTTTCTTGTTAATTTTATGTTAATTTTTCTTTATTTTTGTGAGCCTATGTATATGTGTGTTGTTTCTCTGTATTAATCTGTATATGTGAGCATGTTCTAACATTTCAAATCATTATTGTGGAGTAAGAGAATAATTTACCAGAGATTTTTATCAGTCCTTGGGACAAATTCAGGTCTTCAGATTTAGATATAAGGCCCTTTAGCCATAAAGATCTTTTTTACCTCATAAGTATATTCTGTTAGAAAATACATTATTGACATTACATGTATATGTAAAATATTTATGAAAATACATTCATATTTTACACATTTCTAAATGATTCCTAATATATTTGGGCACAATGTGGAAAATGGACTTCTCATTCAATTATAGCTTAGCATCTTATTTGTAATCACTGGTATAGGTTGCAACTACAAATTCAATTTTTCCACCAATATGATCTGATTTTAATTTACTGTTGAATTCAAAAGTTTTCAACAATTATTCATATCATTTTATGAGTCTTTTATATAATACATATAAATTTTTAAAATACAAATTTTGAGTATCAATATGATATCTGTGCCTTATAAGTACTGCCACAGTTTTAAATATCTGAACAATATTTCAGCAACAAAAATTACGTGCTTTCCCTAATTAAATGGGGAAGACTATACTGCTATTTGAGAACATTTTGAATGTTCTTACATTTCAAATTTATATCATGAGTAGTAAAGTACTATTAATGTTTTTGATGTTCATTCTTATTTTATTGAGCAGATTTTGATATTTATTTCATTAACTGGGGATAAGTTAGGGACTTCAGCTTGATATTTTGGTTATCATGTCAAAAGGTTTCTAACTATGTAAATGAGTTTGCAGTAATTTAGATACATTTTATATTTAAAATTATATCATATAAATATTCTAGGTCAATGAGATGGTTTCTAATAAATACCATGAATAAAGAGGTTTGAAAAATAATATTTACATTTGTTTTAAATAATTTATTTTTGCATGGATTTTTATTAAAGAATTTCAACCACTCTTGTGAAAAGATAATGAGATTTTGAAATGACACATTAATGTTAAACCCATTTTCTGGTATATAGAACAAATGTTTCTTTATCGTTTTTATTAATTTATAATATTTTTTACTGCCCAAAGAATAAATATTGTTAGTCTTTGATCAAATATTAGCTTACCACTGCTAGAGAAATGGCTGAATAAAGAGAAATACTTGATATTCTTTCAGAGAAATTGGGTTTGTTCCCAGCACTTAAAATGGACAGCTTACAAGCATATATAATTCAAGTTACAGATGTCACGATGACATCTTCTAGGCAAAGGAACCTAACAATATCTGGTGAACATATATACAAAAAACATACACACACAAACACATTCACACATATGCACACACACACACACACACACACACACACACACACACCCTACATTTAAAACCCTATTAAAATTACTAAACTTTCCGAAGAATAGAGTATAAGAACCTGATATATTTTTTTAATTATACTTTTTGTACCTTAAAACAATTAGAATGTTAGTCTAGTTTTATATAAAGAAAACATGGTAATTTTCTGATTTCTAAAGAGGAATCTTCTTTAAATGTTTCATATATATGTATACTACCATTTTAAATATTTTTTGTTTTTTTTAATTTAGTTTTATTTCCAACATTTTATGTAGTTTTGTTATAGTTTTCCCTCTTTCTACTCCTACAAATTACTCTCTCCTTCCAATCCAGATCTACCCACTTTCTGTCTCTTATTGGAAAACAAGTATGCTTCTAATGGACAGTAATAAAATAAATTAGAAACAGAAATAAACACATCGGAATAGGACAAAATAAGTGTAAGGGTAATAGGCCAAGAAAAGGCACAAGAAACAGTTGTAAATGCAGAGACCAATCAAAATGGTTCAGTGATTTAAGGCTAACAACCAAAAATGAAATAACCTTTTTAACCAATGTCTTATTTATAGCACTCTGAACATTCCCAGTATTTATAGCTCAGATGTTTTTATTTGGGCATGATCAGTTCTCCATTTACTTATTTATACTAAATAAAAATTGGTTATTGAAATGTGACCTTTATCGGATTAAATGTTATATTAAGAAAACAAAATATGTACACAAGTAATATGAGTCAGACGTATAGGTAATCATTTGAGAAAAATCAAGGCTGCCAGTGTAGTATTCTTAGAATGATAGAAGTGCAATAAGTACATAATATTTTAAAGAGTTAGAAGGGGCAGGATGATGTTAGTAAAGTGAACTCATGTAGGAACTTCTCAAAAATTAATTTAAGAAAATAGAGGGCTTCCCATCTTCTGAGATCTTCTTGAATTTCTTTCTTCAGGAACTTGAAGTTCTTGTCATATAGATCTCTCACTTGCTTGGCTAAAGTTACACCAAGATATTTTATATTATTAGTATCTATTGTGAATGGTATTATTTCCCCATTTTTCTCAGCCTGCTTAGCATTTGTAAAATGGAAGGCTACTGATTTCTTTGAGTTAGTTTTATATTCAGCCACTTTTCTGGACTTGTTTATCAGCTGTAGAAATTTTCTTACAGAATTTTTTGGGAATCATTTATGCATACTATAATATCATCTGTGAATATTGATACCTTGACATCCTAATTTCCAATTTTTATCCACTTGATGTCTTTTAGTTGTGTTCTTGTTCTACTTGGATCTTCAAGTACTATATTGAATAGATAGGAAGAGAGTGCACAGCCTAATATTGCCTCTGATTTTAGTGGGATTATTTCAAGTTTCTCTCCGTTTACTTTGATGTAGGAAATTGGTTTCCTGTATATTTCTTTTATTATGATTAGGTGTGTGCTTTGAATTCCTAATCTCTCCATGTCTTTTCACATTAAGGCATTTTATTTTGTCGAAGGCATTTTTTTAGGATTTTATGAGATGATTTTGTGATTTTTTATGGTTTGTTTATATAGTGGATTAAATTGATGATTTTTTTATGTTAAACTATCCCTGCATCCCTAGGATGAAACCTACTTGCTTGTGGTGAATGATGTTTTTGATATGTTCTTGGATTTTGTTTGCATGAATTTTATTGAATATATTTCTATAAATATTCATAAGTGAAGTTCTTTGGTGGTGGTGGTGGTGGTGGTAAAACTGTGTGTTTTAAGTATCAGGGTGACTGTAGCTTTATAGAATGAGTTTGGCAGTGAGCCTTCTGATTCTATTTCATGGAATAGTTTGAGGAGTATTGGTATTAGCTCTTCTTTGAATACCTGGTAGAATTTAGAAATAAAACCATCTACTCCAAGGCTCTTATTGGTTGGGAGAATATAATGACTGCTTCAATTTCCTTAGGGGTTAAGGGACTGTTTAGATAGTTAATGTGCTCTTGATTTAATTTGGTAAGTGGTATGTGCATAGAAAATCATCTTTTTCATTTATATTTTCCAATTTTTGGGGGTAAAGGTTTTTGATCTAAGACCTAATGATTTCTTAATGTCCTTAAGTTATCTTATTAGGTCTCCTTTTTCATTTCTGACTCTGTTGATTTGCATATATTCTCTGCCTTTTCGTTAGTTTGGCTAAAAGTTTGTCTATGTTGTTTATTTTCATAAACAACCAGCTCCTGGTTTTGTTGATCATTCTGTATTATTTTCTTTGTTTCTAAATAATTGATTTCAGCCCTGAGATTGCAGATTTTGTGCTGTCTACTCATGTTGGGTGTGTCTGCTTATATTTATTCTAGAGGTTTCACCTGAACCATTATGTTGCAAATATGAGATCTCTTCAGTTTCTTCATGAAGACACTTAGATTTATGAATTTTCTATTTAGCACTGCTTAATTGTGTTCTATAAATTTCAATATTTTGTGCCTACATTTTCATTGAATTCCAGAAGGTCTTTAACTTTTATCCAAGATGTCAATTTAGTTAATTTACAATGAAATTTGCAGAAAAAGTGGAGCAAAGTTTGAATATGAGATGCAAAAGGAACTGTTCATGCATTAATGAGCATCAATGGGTCTTCAGATAATCATCTGTTACAAAATAAAAATGGTCTTCAGGTAAACTATCATCATATGCATGTTTTAAACTTTAAATGATTAAAATATCAGATATTAAGATATATAAACACTGCTTCTTCTCGAATACCTGGAGTTATGCTCAAGTCCTGAAGAGTGGCATGGGAAAATGGAACGAATTTTATACTCATCATTCTAATACGGTTATCTATTACAATACAATACAATAATCTACAATAACATTTTTAGTGATGCAATTATTGATGTATATAATATGAAAAAAATTAAGTACACCAAAATAATGAGACTCTGTTGGTTAAATAAGACAGAAAATCATACCTATTATTTTACACACAAAAACTCATGAAATTTATTTTAAGATCTCAAATGGTTTAATAGAAGAAATAGTATGGAAAATACTTCAAGGATATTGAAATAGACACAAGTATTCTGAATAGGAATCCAACCACTGAGAAATAATAGCAAGACCTGGAAGCTAGTGTTGCATAAAATTAAAATGCTTTTCCACAATAGAAACAGCAATAACATGAGTGATTGCATAAAGCAGCGTGAGAGAACTAATTGAGAACCAATACATTTAATAGTCAATTAACATTTAGAACATACAATTTTGTAATTATAAATGACAAAATAATCAATTATATCGATAGTTAGTGTAACAAAATTTGCAGGAAATTTTCAAAAGAAAAACATATAATCAATAAACATAAACATAACTAATTTAATATTTACCACCAAGTAACACAAATCAAACTGGCTTTAAGATTCCAGCTTATCTCATTGCAAATGCTTTTTATCAAGAGAATAAATGATAATAAGTATTCATGGAAATAGGTTAAGACAAATACACAAGTCTATTTATGCACTATAGAAATAAATTTGGAAGCTCCTCAAAGATTTAAAAGAACCACCAACTGATCGTGATAGACCATTCTTAGGAAAACACCTAGGGCAGCTCAAGATTTCTTGTCAAATAGATATCTGATTGGTCATGTTTATTTACTCTTACTACACACTCTGCACAGACTCACTCTTCCTTTTCACTCCTCGAGAGGTAGACAGACGAATCAGGAGTGAACAAATGAAATACCATAAACACTAATAATGTGAGTATACCAGTTTATTTCTTGTATAGTGATCCATTTCTTATAATATCTAAGAAGCTTCTCCATTCATGAATGATTGGTGATTAAGTTGTTTTATAACCTGCTGAAAATCAGCTTTCTAATTTTGATAAGTTAATTGTGAATTTATTAAATTAAATTTATTATCAGGAAATTTTAATTTTATATAATTAATAATAATATTTTATTGTCTTCTTTATATAATGAATACTGTAATATATATTTATAGTTATAGTGTCAAAAATTTCTGCTTACCATAAAATATTTTGTATCTTTTATATTTTTTCCTTCTTACTTGAATTTATTCTAATGGAAATATATACATTCCAAAGGCAGTCTGTTCATTTGTTCTCTCTCTCTCTCTCTCTCTCTCTCTCTTTTTCTCTCTCTCTCTCTCTCCCTTTTCTCCTTGTGTGAGTTAGGTTTTTGTGAAATATTTAAAATACCACAGTAATGACTCTCCACTAGAAATAACATTACACATACTTTTAATAATCATTGCTTATAATCACTGATTTTAATCCACGTATTTATGGAACAGAAGCAGAAGGATACTGAGTTCAAGTGCTTCTTATGCAACATACTGAGTAGCAAGCCAACCAATCAGGTAGCATAGTAACAGAGCCCCAAAACATCAACTACCTAATCAATTAACCCAATCAACCAATAAACATTAACATTTCTTTACCACTATATTCACAAATGATTGGAAATATCAAACTTTAATAACCAATAAGACAATCCAATAATAGAGAATGTTCCTAAGCATAAGTTTCTTGGTTATTCAATGCACAGCTCTAGAAATATACAAGTGCAGTCAACACTGAATGGGTTAGCCGTTTACATTTGCATTTTATTTTTATATGTACAAACAATAACAATCATTAAAGAAGAGGAGGCCCTATGAAATTGAGAGGGATCAGGAATGAATATATAAAGGGTAACAGGGGACGATGATATAGTTGTATTTTAGTTAAATAGAAACCTGAAGGACAACAGAATATAGAGGAAGAAAAATTTCCATGTCTTTGTTGGGAATTCCTCTCCATATATTTACTAAATTTGGTTCTTTTAAACATATATTTATTGTGGGAATTTTGTACATGTGCAAGTGAGAAGAAAATAGCAAGAGGTAGTTCTTTCTTTCTATCATGTGGGCTCTGTAAGACTGAACTCATGTTATCATGCTTAGCAGCAAGTGCCTTTACCCACTGAATTATTTGTACAAGATTACAAATATGGACCTGTTTTCATTTTTCTACATACAGACTGCCAATTAGACCAGCACAATGTATTGAAGATTCTTTCTTTTTTTCCATTGTATTGTTTTGGCTTCTTTGTCAAAGATTGTAATTGTGTGCTTTTATTTCTAGGTCTTCAATTCGACTCCACTGGTCTAACTGCCTGTCTCTATATCAAGAACATGCAGCTTTTATTACTATTGTTCTGTAGTATAGCTTGAAGTCAAGGATGGTGATTCCCCCAGAAGTTCATTAATTGTTAAGAATTGTTTTCACTATTCTGTTTTTTTCTCTATAAAGTTACAGATTACTTTTTCCATGTCTTTAAAAAAATGGGTTGACATATTGATGAGAATTGCATTGAATCTGTACATTGATTTTTGGAAGGATGGTCATTTTTACTATGTTAATTCTACCAATTCATGAGCATGAGACATCTCTTGTTTTCTGAGGTCCACTTCAATTTTTGTCTTGAGAGACTTGAAATTCTTGTCCTACAGACCTTTCAGAACTAAAACCAATATTCCTCAAACAATTCCACAGATTAGAAAGAGAGGAAACCCTATCTAATTTATTCTATGAAGCCACAATTACTCTGATACCTAAACCACACAAAGGCCCAACAAAAAAGTGGACTTCAGAACAATTTGGCTTATGAATATCAATACAAAAATACTGAATAAAATTCTTGCAAACTGAATCCAAGAACACATCAAAACCATCATTCACCATGTTCCTAGGGATGCCAGGTTGGTTAGATATATGAAAATCCATTAACCCAATCCCTATATTATCAAACTCAAAGAAAAAAATGACAAGAACAAAATACAGCACAGCTTCATGTGAAAGTATTGAAAAGATCAGGAATTCAAGGCCCATACATAAACACAGTAAAAGCAATATACAGAAACGAAAGCCAATAGCAAATAAAATAGAGAAATACTTGAAGCAACCACACTAAAATCAGGGACAAGGATGCACACTTTCCCCATATGTATTTAATATAGTGTTCAAAGTTATACCTAGAGCAATCAGACAACAAAAGGAAATCAAGGAGATATAAATTGGCAAAGAAGAAGCCATGGTATCACAATTTGCAGATGATATTATAGCATACATAACTAACCCCAGAAATTCTACCAAAGACCTTCTACAGCTGATAAATAATGTCAGCAGAGTGTCTGGATATAAAATAATCTCAAATAAATCAGTAATCTTTCTTTATACAAATGATAATTAGGCTGAGAAAGAAAAGAAAAAACATACTTCACAGTAGTCATAAATAATATATCTTGAGGTAACTCTAACCATGCAAGTGTACGATCCATATGAAATCACTAATTTAATTGTTTATATTTTAGAGATTTTAAAAATGTGCTTGAAATTATTATGTGAGTCATCTAAAATTTATATTTTTTCCTGGATGTTTATAACAAGTTTATATGTTCTGTTATAACATACATGAGAAGTATCACATTATAGTTTTAACATTTTTGACATTACTGGGGTTGATAATTTGCTAAAAATACGTTATTAAGTAATTTTTTCTTTTTTTGGAGAGATGGCTCAAACTTTGGGCTCACAACCAAAATGTAAGTAAATGTTTTTTTATACTTACACTAATGTTAGAATATTTTGCTTATATTCATACTGTTACTCTTTCCCTCTATACTAAATTTCATTCAGCTTT
The DNA here is from genome assembly GCF_011064425.1 of Rattus rattus. Lineage (NCBI taxonomy): Eukaryota > Metazoa > Chordata > Mammalia > Rodentia > Muridae > Rattus > Rattus rattus. Next base: position 81,396,348 of record NC_046156.1, read on the forward strand.
GAGGCATTATATACTCTAGAAACAAACCACTTGTTACAGGCTGGTTTTTACAAATTATTTCTTATACTCTGAACCTCCTTATTTTCTTAAAAATAAATATTGTTGACATATATAGGCTTCATTCTTCAGGTACTGGTGAATACATCCATTTTACCCTTTGTTAAATAATAGCAGTAATGTTTCTAAAAGTTATTATTACTCTTGTCCTTATAACAAAATACCTGGATAAAGTAACATATTGAAAGAAACACTTATTTTTCTCAAGGCTGCTCATAAAAATTGTGACTCATCATACTTTTTTGGTAGACTTGATAGCAAGAACAAAACAGTTCACATTAGGAAGAGTTTCTACTTTAAGCTTAAATGGTGGATGTGAAAAAGAAAAGACCACATGACAGAGTCTGAAAGGCATATAAAATTGAAAGACATATGCCCTGTTCCCTATTTTCTACAGCCAAGCTTACATTGAGAGTTAACACTTTATTTGGTGCAGCACTTCTAACTAAAGTCATGCCCAGAGAGAGCTGACACACCTAAATTCACAGACTCACAGGCTAATAGGAGGGACAGGTTCCAGTCAGAGACAGCAGTACCAACTAACAATAGAGGTAACAAGATTGGAAGAGGCAAGCACAAGAACGTAAGTAACAGAAACCAAGTGTACTTGGCATCATCAGAACCCAGTTATCCAACTACAGCAAGTCCTGGATACCCCAACACACTGGAAAAATCTCATAATGATGATAAAGTACTTTAAGAAGACATAAATAACTCCCATAAAGAAATATAGAACACAAGTACACAGGTAGAAGCCTTTAAAGAGGAACCACAAAAATCCATTAAAGAATAAAAGGAAAACACAAATAAATGGGTGAAGGAATAGATCAAAAATCTAAAAATGGAAATATAAACAATAAAGAAATCACAAAGAGAGACAAATCTAGAGATAGAAAACCTAAGAAAGAGAGCAGGAATCATAGACACCAGCATCACCAACAGAAGAGATAGAAGAGAAAATCTCAGGTGCAGAAGATACCATAGAAAATATTGAAACAATAGCCAAAGAAAATGAAAAGTGCAAAAATCTACTAACCCCAAATATCCAGGAAATCTGGGACGTATTGAAAATATCAAAATTAATATTTTAAGTTTAAGTTTAAAAATGATATTAGGTATAAAAGACAGCAAAGACTCCCAACTTAAATGGCCAGTAAATATTTTCAACAAAATTATAGAAGAAAATTTCCCTAACCTTAAGAAAGAGATGATTTGAAGTTCTCTTTCTTTGTTGGGTCTTTGTGTGGCTTTGGTATAAGAGCAATTGTGGCTTCATTGAAGGAATTCGGTAACGCTCCTTCTGTTTAAATTTTGTTGAATAGTTTGGACAGTATTGGTAGGAGGTCGTCTGTGAAGGTTGGATAAAATTGTGCACTAAACCCATTTGGTCTTAGATCCTTTTTGGTTCAGAGAATTTTAATAACTGCTTCTATATCTTTAGGAGTTATGGGGTTGTTTAGATGGTTTATTTGTTCCTGGTTTAAATTTGGTGCCTGGTATCTGTCTAGAAAATTGTCCATTTCCTCCAGATTTTTCAGTTTTATTGAATATAGGCTTTTGTAGTAGGATCAAATGATTTTTTTTAATTTCCTCAGATTCTGTTGTTATGCCTCCCTTTACATTTCTGATTTTGTTAATTTGGATACACTCTCTGTGATCTCTGGTTAGTCTGGCTAAGGGTTTATCTATCTTGCTGAATTTCTCAAAGAACCAGCTCCTGGTTTTGTTGATTCTTTGTATAATCCTTTTCGTTTCTACTTGAAACGAAATCTACTTGATTTCAGCCCTGAGTTTGAATATTTCCTGCCGTCTACTTCTCTTGGGTTTATTTCTTTCTTCCTGTTCTAGAGCTTTTAGGAGTCCTGTCAAGCTGCTGGCATGTGCTCTCTCCTGTTTCTCATTGCAGGACTCAGAACTATGAGTTTTCTTCTTAGTACCTCTTTCATTGTGTCCCATAAGTTTTGGAATGTTGTATCTTCCTTTTCATTAAATTCTAAGAAGTCTTTAATTTCTTTCTTTATTTCTTCATTGACCAAGTTGTCATTGAGTAGAGCATTGTTCAACTTCCATGTATATGTGGGATTTCTGAAATTATTGTTGTTATTGAAGACCAGTCTTAGTGCGTGGTAATCTGATAGGATGCATAGGAGTGTTTCTATCTTCCTGTATCTGTTGAGGCTTGTTTTGTGACCGATTATATTGTCAATTTTGGAGAAGGTTTCATGAGGTGCTGAGGAGAAGGAATCCCTTATCAATATTTGTGCAAAAATACTCAATAAAATTCTTGCAAACCAAATCCAAGAACACATCAAAACAAACATCCATTATGTCCAAGTAGGCTTCATTCCAGGGATGGTTTAATATATGGAAATCCATCAATGTAATCCACTATATAAACAAACTCAATAAGAACCACCTGATCATTTAATTAGATGCTGAGAAAGCATTTGACAAAATTCAACACCCATTCATGATAAAAGTCCTGGAAAGATCAGGAATTCAAGTCCCATATCTAAAAATAGTAAGAGCAATATACAGCAAAACAGTAGCTAACAGCAAACTAAATGGAGAGAAACTTGAAGCAATACCACTAAAATCAGGGACTAGAAAAGGCTGCCGACTCTCTCCCTACTTATTCACTATAGTACTCGAAGTCCTAGCCAGAGCAATCAGACAGTGAAAAGAGGTCAAAAGGATACAAACTGGAAGGGAAGAAATCAAAATATCACTATTTGCAAATGATATGATATTGTACTTAAATGACACCAAAAGTTCCACCAGAGAACTACTTAACCTGAAAAACAAATTCAGCAAAGTGTCAGGGTATAAAATTAACTCAAATAAATCAGTAGTCTTCCTTTACTCAAAGGATAAACAGGCTGAGAAAGAAATTAGGGAAAAGACACCCTTCACAATAGTCCCAAAAGTATAAAATATCTTGGTGTGACTTTAATCACCAAGTAAAATATCTGTATGACAAAAATTTCAAGTCTCTGAAGAAAGAAATGTTCTTGGATTGGCAGGATTAATATAGTAAAGATGGACATTTTGTGAAAAGCAATCTACAGATTCAATGAAATCCCCATCAGAATTCCTACTCAATTCTTTATAGAGATAGATAACAGCAATTCGCAAATTCACTTGGAATAACAAAAATCCCGGAATAGCAAAAACTAACTCAACAATAAAAGAACTTCTGGGGGAATCAACATCCCTGACTTCAAGCAGTATTACAGAAAAGTAGTCATAAAAACTGTATGGTATTGGTACAGAGACAGGCAGATAGATCATTGGAACTGAATTGAAGACCCAGAAATGAAGCCACACACCTATGGTCACTTGATCTTTGACAAAGTAGCTAAAACCATCAAATGGAAAAAAAGATAGCATTTTCAACAATTGGTGCTGGTTCAATTGGAGGTGACCATGTAGAAGAACACAGATCAATCCATTCTTATCACTATGTATAAAGCTTAAATCCAAGTGGATCAAGGACCTCCCCATCAAACCTGATGCACTCAAACTAACAGAAGAGAATGTGGGGAATAGTCTCAAAGACATGGGCACTGGGGAAAATTTCCTGAACAAAGCAACAATGGCTTATGCTCTGAGGTCAAGAATCAACAAATGGTACCTCATAAAACTGCAAAGCTTCTGTAAGGCAAAAGACACTGTCATTTGGACAAAATTGCAACCAACAGATTGGGAAAAGATCTTTACCAATCCTACAACAGATAGAGGGCTAATATCCAAGGTATTGAAAGAACTTGAGAAGTTAGACTTCAGAGAGCCAAATAACCTTATTTAAAATTGGTGTACAAAGCTAAACAAAACATTCTCAGCTGAGGATTATCCAATGGCCAAAAAGCACCTAAAGAAATGTTCAACCTCCTTAGTCATAAAGGAAATGCAAATCAAAATGCTGAGATTCCACCTCACACCAGTCAGAATGGCTGAGACTAAAAACTGAGGTGACAGCAGATGCTGGCAAGTATGGGGAGAAAGAGGAACACTCCTCCATTGTTGGTGGGATTGCAAACTAGTACAACCACTCTGGAAATCAGTCTGAAGGTTCCTCATAAAATTGGGCATTCCACTACCTGAGGATCCAGCTATATCTCTCCTGGGTATATACCCAAAAGAGGCTCCAACATACAATAAAGACACATGGTCTACTATGTTCACAGCAGCCATATTTATAATAGCCAGAAGCTGGAAAGTACCCAGATGCCCTTCAACAGAGGAATGGATCAGAAAATATGGTACATTTATATAATGGAGTACCATTATCAAAATGGAGTACCAGCTATCAAAAAACAATGACTTAATGAAATTCATAGGCAAATGGAATGAACTAGAAAATATCATCCTGACTGACCTAAACCAATCACAGAAAAACACACTTGGTATGCACTCATTAATAAGTGGATATTAGCCCTAATGCTCGAATTACTCTAGAAGCACAGAAAACATGAAACTCAAGAAAGATGACCAAAATGCGAATGCTTCACTCCTTCTTTAAAAGGGGAACAAGAATACCCTTGGGAGGGAATAGGGAGGCAAAGTCTAGAACATAGGAAGAAGGAACACCCATTCAGAGCCTGCCCCACATGTGACCCACACATATACAGCCACCAAACTAGATAAGATGGATGAAGCAAAGAAGTGCAGGCTGACAGGAACCGCATGTAGATCTCTCCTAAGAGACACAGCCAGAATACAGGAAATACATAGGCAAATGCCAGCAGCAAACCACTGAACTGAGAACAGGATCCCGGTTGAAGGAATCAGAGAATGGACTGAAAGAGCTTGAAGGGGCTTGAGACCCCATATGAACAATGAGTGCCAAGCAACCAGAGCTTCCAGGGACTAAGCCACTACCCAAAGACTATACATGGACTGACCCTGGGCTCCAACCCCATAGGTAGCAATGAATATCCTAGTAAGAGCACCAGTGGAAGGGGAAGCCCTTGGTCCTGCCAAGACTGAACCCCCAGGGAACATGATTGTTGGGGGGAGGGTGGCAATCGGGGGAGGATGGGGAGGGGAACACCTGTATAGAAGGGGAAGGGGAAGGGTTAGGGGATGTTGGCCAGGAAACAGGGAAAGGGAATAACAATCGAAATGTAAATAAGAAATACCCAAGTTAATAAAAATGGAGAAAAAAAAAGGAAAGAAAAGTATCATTATTGTAGGGAAAGTAAGTCTTTGTTAAGTAATTATATAATTACTTATGGTGATTAATGAAATCTATAAAATATTAGTAATCTAATATGTGAGACGTATTTTACAATTAACAGCTATCGTTTAGTAAAAGCACTGAAATTACTACTAAGTATTAATTTTGAATTTTTGTTCTCAATAGCACCTAAACTTTCACTTGTATAAAAATCCATTTGTATCAAGTAGTGGATTTACTTGTACTCTTCTGTTATAGTCAAAATATCAAATATAATTGTTTTGGTAATTCTTTAATTAATCATAAGTGAGAGAATTTGAAGAATTTTATTATCTTTAGCTAGTAACCAAGGCTTAGAAAGTCTGTTTTAACAGTCCTTAACAGTTCTTTATTGTAGAGACATAATATAGAATTGAAGTTGCATGTTTTAGAATAAGATTAGTCTTAGATCTTTTTAAAATTTTTGATCATCTGCAATATGATACATTATGTGTTTTTAAAGATACTATATCTAAACTACTCACCATAGTCTTCTAAAAGCTTTGAACTATTTGTTCAAGAATCTAAGTTTATCTGAAACTATGTTCTCACTTTAGAAAGCAGAATACTGAAAACTGGTGGGAACTACATTTATAGAATGTTATTTTAAGACAGGAAAGAAAAAAATAAGAAAGGAACGAAGTTGAATCACCTACTCTTTCTTTGCTTTTAGTTCTTTGCATAACACTTTAGAAGACTGTTCCTGTTTAATTTAGAAAATAATTCCAAATAAATGAAGCACACCCAAAGTATCCCTGTGTTGTTTTTGACGCATTCCTCTTGGTCCAGTAACCCAACTTTCACCTTCATGAGGAATATACAAACTCCTGCTTGGAAAGGTATTTGGAAACTATCATCATTGTTTTTTTGTAGCAATTTTAATTATTCTCAATGTTAGCAGCATCATAATTCCTTAATAAACAACAGCTATTGGATGCTTCATTTGGCTTTTAACAGTCAAAAGTATCATAGCAACCTCATTCGACTTTTTTGCTAGGGAAGCCAGCCAGCTGTAGTCCCAGTACAATTATTGCTTTCCCAAAGTGTACTAAATCTGTCAGCAAGAAATACATGAACTACTGTATGATAAAGCTGTTAAGAAGGTGACCTAGTTGCTACACCACCTCTGTTTTCGCTGGCAGAGGCAGCTAGCCAAACCTGCTGATTAACAATGTCTTGTTAGCTAACACAATTAGATTGGGCTTTTTTTTTCATTACCTGAAAAGAGATTTTAAAGGCTTAAACAATGTTTTAGTGGAACTTGAACCAAATGAAAAATTTTGGAGGATATGTTATAGAATATGAGCTTCAAATCTTAATAAACAAGAAGCACAAAAGAAGTAGTGTTGACTGAGTGGCAAACACACACCATCTTCCAGTAACTGCATCTCACGATGATACAAGAGTAAGTTTTAGTAGGTAGTAAAGAAAACTAATTAGAATTTATAAAGGCTATTTCCCCAGATCCTGTTACATATAACTGAGAAAGCTTAAATGCATGATAAAGTGAATCTTAATAAAAAATAAGTCTCAGGTGAGTGTGAATACATGTGATGTACCTTAGCATCCAGGTGGATACATTAGGGCAGGAAACATACTTTACTCATTACTCAATTACATAGTATCCCCCCATTTTAAAATTGTGCAACTAACAAAATTCAGCTTATGACAAGGGGCTTAGGTAATGTTATAATTGAAATTTAAATCAAGAAATCATACATAAAATCTAAAAGAAAACTAATAATATTGCTCAATTTCAGCAGACCAAATATCAAGACCTAGTTAAAAAAAAAAAAACATTGTTATCAACTTCCCAAATATCCTACTTTTAAAACATTCTTAATTCCCCACATTATTATAAGGTAACTTACACCCCATATCTGGCAATCATATATTAATTATGCTCTTTTCCAATATGAAAATGGGTTAAAGAATGAACTGAACAGCATCATGGTCATAACAATATTTGTAATTTATTATTGTAGTTTGAAAGGACTTGATGTATTTCATGACAATTTACACACTTTGATTTAGGGCAAAAAATATTTTTAGTCCAATCTACATTCTTGGAATTATTAAAGAATACTAAATTTATATATTAGTTTGTATGACACCAGCATTGTGCAAAAAAACTTCTGGTTTGTTCACCCTCTGCAGTGGTGGGCATGGCAATAGTACCTTATTTACATGTTTTAATCTTTTAAAATTTTTATTGGATATTTTATGTATTTACATTTCAAACCTTATCCCCTTTCCTGGTGCCGCCCCATTCCCTCTCCCCCTGTTTCTATGAAGATGCTCTCCCTCTCACCCACCCACACCCACCTCAACACCCAGGCATTCCTCTACACTAGAGACACAAGCCTTCTTAGGACCAAGGCTTCTCCTCCCATTGATGACAGATAATGCCATCCTCGGCTACATGTGTGGCTGAAGCCATGGATCCCTCCATGTGTACTCTTTGGCTGATAGTTCAGTACCTGGGAGCTCTAAGGGTCTTGTTGGCTGACATCAATGTTCTCTCTGTGGGGTTGTAAAACCTTTCAGCTTCCCCAGTCCTCCCTACAACCTCTCCATTGGGGCCCCCATGCTCAGTCCAATGGTTAGCTTCAAGCATTCTCATCTGTATCAGTAAGGCTCTGGCAAAGCCTCTCAGGAGACATCCATGTCAGGCTACTTTCAGCAAGCACTTCTTGGCCACCACAATGGTGATTGGGTTTGATAGTTGCACATGGGATGGATCCCTAGGTGAGGCAGTCTCTGGATGATGTTTTCTTTAGTCAATCTCTGCTCCACTCTTTGTCCCTGTATTTCCTTCTATGACTATTTCCACTTCTAAAAAAGACTGAAGCATCCACATTTTTCCTTCTTCTTGAACTTCTGTGAATTTTATCTTGTGTATTCCAAGCTTTGGGCCTAATAACCACTTATCAGTGAGTATATACCACGTGTGTTCTTTGGTGACTGGGTTATCTCACTCAGGACAAAATTTTCTAGTCCCATCCATTTGCCTGAAGAATTTCATGAAGTCATTGTTTTAATAGCTTAATAGTTCTCCATTGTACAAATTTACCACATTTTCTGTATCTATTCCTCTGTTAAAGGACATCTGGGTTCTTTCCAGCTTCTGGCTATTATAAATGAGGCTGCTATGAACATAGTGGAACATTTGTCTTTGTTTGTTGGAGCATCTTTTGGGTAAACGTCCATGAGTGGTATAGCTGGGTTCTCAGGTAGCACTATGTCAACTTTTCTGAGGAACCACCATACTGATTTCCAGAGTGGTTGTACCAGCTTGCAATCCCATTAACAATGGAGAAGTCTTCCTCCTTCTTCATATCCTTGCCAGCATTTATTTGGTTTTTAGTCTTGATCACATACATCATTTTAAAAATTATTGTTAAGTTTGCTATCTTCTTTTCTAAAATCAATTTTTCAAATACAGTGTATATTTTATCCTCTTTGGTTACTGATATTTTTTCATAAGGAAACTTTATCACATCTATGAAATATTTTTTCTTTTTACTCTTTGAGCAAATGTGTCAAATCCTGGTCATTTTTATGATTTAAAAATATTCACTTTAAGATAACAGTACATTGCTAGGTTTTCTTTAATTTAACAACTCTGTAGCATGGTGGCACATCTTGGGCTAAGAAGGGGGCATTTTTCTCAGTCTTTACTTTCTATATGAGATCTTGTTTTCATGACTTTCTTAGTACTAGGGATTTTCATTGCTGTGAAGAAACACCAAGTCAACTCTTTTTTTTTTTATCTGTCACCAGATGTGTGGTGCATGAATTTATGTAATTTTTAAAGTGATCATCAAAGGTACAAAGTATTCCAACAGAAGGGAAAATGGTGTATTCTTCAATTCAATGGATTCATTACCCACCTTAGCAATTATTAACATTTAGAGACTCATATTTCAAGGTAATGATATCTTATGCTACACTTATTAACTAAATTTGAAGGCTGGTATTAAAAGCAGGTTCTTGGTTGTAAACTGCAGAAATGAGATGGAAAGTCTGAGCAGAAAAGAATGTTATTTTTTTTCATAGCAGCCTTATTTATTTTTTGTTTTTTTTTCTTTTTTTCCCATCTTTATTAGTTGAGTATTTTTTTTTTTTTTTATTAACTTGAGTATTTCTTATATACATTTGAAAAGTGTTATTCCTTTCCCGGTTTCCGGCAAACATCCCCATCCTCCCCCTTCCTTATGGGTGTTCCTCCCACCCTCCCCATTGCCGCCTTCCCCCGACAGTCTGGGATAACATTTAATTGGGGCTGACTTTCAGGTTAAAAGGTTCAGTCCATTCTCGTCAAGGATGAAATCATGGCAATGTAAGACTCAAACTGAGTCTTAATTATCAGGAGACTCCTGTGAACGAGATGTGAAACCAGAGATCGAAGCAATAGCATAAGTATTATTATTATTCCAGTAAGCTTGGGTCTGCCTACTTTGAGAGGAGAGGTGACCCCGAACAATTTGTTAATACAGTTTTACACATTCCATAAAGGATGAGTTACAGCGATAGACATTGGGAATATGGAGGGGAGGGAGCATTGGCAATTGACTATTTTTAGGTTAAGGGCAGCGTTGGGTGGGTCCTTGAAATGTGTTCCTTTAGATAAGTTTGATATAGTCCTGCTGTGAGGGTAGGGCTTCCTGGTATCCTGGCATTCCAGGAACTGTGCCAGACAAGATTGGTGCACTCCCTCCTGGAAGAGAGGGGCTGTCTAAGGCTGGTGGAAAAATACTAGCTCTCTCAGCAGCATCTAGGAAGACAGGATGCTGAGGGCTCTCCATCTTGTTTCAAAGGGAAACATGTGAAGAATGGCCTTCTGGCAGCTAGGAAGAAGGTCTTAAATCCCACACTCAGAGTGACGCTCTTCCTTGACAAGGCCAAATGCATTCCAACCAGCATACTCCTCCGCCAATAAAGTCACTCCCTGGTTCAATCATATTCAAACCACCACAATGACCTTTATGTTTTAGTTTAAAAATATTTGTATTACAATATGAACAATATGAATTTTAGTGAACCGTTCTAGTCTGAGCTTATGATGCTTCCTCTATGAGGCAAAGATTCCATAAAAAGTCTTTTAATACCACACATGAGAAGCACTCCTTTAAGTTGTGAAGAGCTTCCCCAAAACATACAGCTGTTGGTGTTGCTTTTGGTTCCCACATAAAGCTGGAAGGTAAGTCCCTATTACTGAACATTCTATGCCCTTTAACGATAGATCCCAAAAAACTCGATACTGGGAAAGAAATGAATGCCTGGTCCATGGAGACTAGCTTTCATGATACCAGAAGATGTCATTCCAACTTCCAAAGGAGAGAGGCAAGCAATAATCTTACCCAGATGTGAAGCACATGGCACAATAACTCTTTTGGCCAGCAGTGGTTTACATACTTTCCCAGTAACCAATACTATACTAACTGGCCTTCGATCCACTTAAAATGGGGGATATCATGTTTAATTATGATTATTTGAGGAGAGTTTAAAGCCATGAATTTACTAAATTAGTATAATCCTCAACAACAGTCTATAAATACTTGTACTTATACTCACAGAGAGACCCCATAGACCTAAAGAAGTTAAACAGGAGAAAAGACCAACGTGAGGATGTTTGATCCCCACTTAGAAGGGGGAACAAAGTAGTCATGGGAGGCAGATGAAAGAAGGGGTCTGACTAGGAGAGGTATTTATGGGAGCAGGATAAAATATGGAGATAGACAGGAGAGAGGACCAGAGGGCCAGGAGAATGAATGGAAATATGCAGATGCTGGGGGTGGGAGGAGTCTCTAGGAAGTCTCTGAGACCTAATATGGGTAAGACTCCCAGGAGTAATTGTGGAAACCTTAGATGAAATGCCCAACAGTGGGGTATGAAACCAGAAAAGACCAACTCCAGTAGGCAGACAGGACAACCAGTGGAAGAATGAGGACATCCACCCACCTACAAAACTTTCAACCCCAAATTGATCCTGTCTAAGAGAAATAGATAGAACAGGGACAAAATGAATGTCAACCAGTGATCGATCCAAATTTAGACCTGTGCCATGGGCAGGCACCAATCCCTGACACTATTAGTGATGCTATGTTGTGCTTGCAAACAGGAACCTAGAATGTCTGTCTACTGAGAGGCTCTATCGACCCAGAGCAGCACACTGAGACAAATGCATAGCAGATTCCCATAGCCAAATATTGGATGGAAGTCTGGGATCCCTATTGAAGAGTTAGGGGAAGGATTGAAGGTGCCAAAGGGGATGACAACCCCAAAGGGAATATCACAGTGTCAATACACCTGGCCCCCTGGTAGCTCTGAGAGTTGAACCACCAATCTAAGAGAATGCATGGGCTGGTCCTGGGACCCTGGCACATAGGTAGCAGAGGTCTACCTTGTGTGGCATCAGTGGGAGAAGATACATCTAATACTACAGAGATTCCTTGTTCCAGGGTGAAGGGATACCCAGGGTAGGCCACATTATCAGAGATAAAGGTGAGGGGGGTGGAGACAGAATTCTTTGAGACAAGACTGGGAGGGAGGCAGCACTTGGGATGTAGATAATTAATAATAATAATAGTAATAATAATAGTAATAATATAACATTATTATTATTATTATTATTATTATTATTATTATTATGACGACAACAACAACAAGAAAAGGAATGTAAGAGCCTAAGGGTAAGGGAGTTTACTTTGAAATTGTGTTTCCCAGTAACATTAAAATGTATGTCCATAATGTGTCACCAACATGAATGCCCAATGAGAGGGGGAAAACTTCTATACCAACAAGCATATCAAACTGGGTTTGGAAAAGCCCATGAGGTCTCATTCCTTCAAAAAAACTACAGACAACTGAGGGAGGCTGAGGCCAAGAACAACAAGAGCATACAAATGTGTTGTCCAGTAAAACCCAGGCTGTCCTCAAAGCATACATATAGGTAACATTACATGGATTCCACGGTCTATTTTGTGTGTGTGTGTGTGTGTGTGTGTGTGTGTGTGTGTGTGTAATAAATGTGTATTATATATAACATGCCTATGTATATTATATTTATGAAATATGAATTTGAAGGTGGGCAGAGAAAGGTATATGGTGGACATTGGAGCGAGAAGAAAAAAGAGCTTGTAATTCACTTAAATTACAATCTTAAGAACACACATGAATAAAAACTGCATCTGCAAGGAACTTACTCAGCTTCTATGAATTTAGTCTTGAACTGATACCATTCTTATTGAACCTTATAACCTAAGATCATTATTTAGTATTAGATGTTAATCTGATCTTGCCTTTCAAAATTTTCCCCAATTGCCTTTCTTTGAGAATGTTCATATTTTGAAATGCGTATGTATTAAATTGCAAATGCTATATGACTCCAACACTAACATGGTCATTCTTTAGGGAATATTTCTCCGGATGTCATTTGCGTTAATAATAAACATTTATTTTTCCAAGTAATGGTTTCATACAGACTTCAGGGAACCATGTAGAGAAGGGGAGAAATAAGTCATTCATTAATCAAGCAAAGTATTTTGTTCATTATCACCAGTCATAGGAGTAAAACTACCTAGAACATGCTATGATATATTACCATCAAGCCACTAAACTCACTTGCCCTCACAAGCCCAACAACATTCTGTTCACTCTGTATGTGTCCTCTATGCATGGAATAGACTCCTGAGCATGAACTGATGAAATATTTCTTGTGTTCAGTTGTAAAGATTGCCTCTTAATTTTGGCTGCTGTTATTATGTTATCTAATGAAACTCATCTGATTCTTTCCATAGCACAAAATCAGTGAACCCAGAGAATTGGGGAGGCAATTTCCAAGGGAAAAATATTTTCCCTCTTGTTATCACCAGAATGTTTGTGGGTGTGGGAGAATGGTCAGGACTAGACAGTTCACGAAACCCACCTATGATTTGTATTTCAATACATCACTACCTACACACAGTCTGCTCCTTTGAGGCAACAGTACCAATGCTTATCCAATTTATTTTTATTTCCCTCAAAATTCTGTGAGGGAATTTTGTACTGTGAACCAATACTTTATTTTTAGACCACGGGTCACAAATTCATATGGGTCATTTAATTGAATGTGGGACTGCAATGTTTGTTAACAGCAAAATGTTTCTTGCAACAACCAAAACTTAGTGCAGGTCAATGTTTGTGCTGGATGTTTCATCAAAATGTGCACCCAGAGATTGTGAGCAGGAAAATCTGTTTCTTGTGGTATGGCTCAAACCTAGCACACACCATCAACCCAAGATTAGGAAAGAAAACCCAGCTTTGATATCAAGGGACATTAAGATAGCATGGGGTTGAAGGGCTTTTTCCTTCTGAGACATAGATAGAGTAGGAAGGTCCACTGGGTGCTTGCTCTGCCTCTCAGACCTAGCAGGGTTTCAACACAGGGTTTACTTCCTGAGTCATTTTAAAAATCAAACATTTGGGATTTTTTTAAAATTTGTACTCTCCTAACAGCCCTCACCTGCATCAGGTGACATCAGTGTTGCTTTGGTTATGGACAAACGGCTTTCCTCATCGTGCATACTGACACATCATCTAACACCAGAAGACATTGTCTGGGACACCTTGTCTCTGCCTTAAGACTATGGTGTGTTATGAACTTCATTGCTTTATTGTCCATACAGTATTTTTTGCCTTTTCAGGAAATATAATCATTAAACCACAGAAAGCAAAGGCTTTTTAACCTTTTCTTAACACTCTTTCCATAGTGTTTGTGTTCACAAATATATGTCTTGATCTTGAATTGTGTTAGAATATTTCAACATAAAATTCTCTGTTTGCTATTTCTGTTGACATGAGTTCATAAAAACAGTTAAATGAAAGTTGACTTGATATTAGGACAAAACCTATAACAATTTCTGAAATGACTTCAAGCATATTTCTGCATTTTGTTTTATAGTATTTTTTATAAAAAAATAGCACTGACAATTATAAAATAAAAAATATCAATCCACTCTGAAAAATGTTGAAGCCGTTTTTCACCCAGCATTATTATTATTTTTTTTTTATTAACTTGAGTATTTCTTATATACATTTCGAGTGTTATTCCCTTTCCCGGTTTCTGGGCAAACATCCCCTAATCCCTCCCCTCCCTTCTTTTATGGGTGTTCCTCCCCATCCTCCCCCATTGCCGCCCTCCCCCCCAACAATCTAGTTCACTGGGGGTTCAGTCTTAGCAGGACCCAGGGCTTCCCCTTCCACTTTCACCCAGCATTATTAACTATTCAGACAAGGTTTAATTATTCATGTAAAATGAAGCAAGCACACATGCCTCAATAGTATATGAATTTGTTTTATCTCTAGTGGTTTATAAAATTGTGAATGTAACAAGAATGTTTTCAAAATTAAGTTCTTTATGATTGGTTATTTTCAAAAGAAGATTTTTTTCTTCTCTGGATTTTCATTTTTTTATTAACATTTTGAAATAGTCTTCTTCTTTCTCCAGTGAAGGATACAACCACCTTGTATAGTGTGTGTTCTGAGTGAGAAAGGTCGGTCACACACTCCAGCATTTGCATTCTCAGTCTCCAATTGGTAGCTTTCTTTGGGAAGGGTTCCTTCCTTCAGCCTCGTGTGAACAAATATTTACTGAGGATCAATTTTGAGAATAAATGTGTCCCACCATTTTAAGGGCTTCTTCTTCTTCATGCTTGCATTTTGAAATATTTTATATCTTATTCTTTTGCTGCTGTTATGCCTACTCTTCTTTCCATGTTCACCCACATGGAAACAATTGAAGAAATATTACATAGAAAGATAAGATAAAATAACACTTTCCTTATATATGTTACCTTGACCATATTTTTTATCACAGCAATAGAAAAATAACAGGTACTTTGACCATAAATAAGTTGGAGATATAATTGTGCATTTGCAAATTGATAATTTAAATATTCCTTTAGCATATTCAACTCCAAAATAAGCTGCTGACTAAATTGTTTTAGGACTCCCTCTGCCTCAGAAAAATTATTGGAAAGTTATGTGACTAGTATAAAATGATTTAGCTAACATTTAGTCTTTACAGCATAAAAGTGTAATGAACATTATTTTATGATCTTGTTCTCTATCTATCTATCTATCTATCTATCTATCTATCTATCTATCTATCTATCTATATCTCTTTTGCAAACACACACACACACCCTTTCCACAAACATCACCATTTTATTAAGTAATGGCACATCAAAAATAGTTCACCAACTGTTTAGAGTCTTCAGATTGATATGTTATAATTACATATTACAGTTTCTGGAAGGTTACAGTTTAAATGTTGCTCAGAAATACAAATAGATTTAAGAATTATTTTATATTTTGGATATAATATATGTGTATATATTATAATATATGTGTATATATATGTGTGTGTATATGTGTGTGTCTGTGTGTATACATATGTATATGTATATATTTTTTGTTTTTTTTCTTCTCTTTCTATGTATAATTCAGAAGAAGTACTCTGCATCAAAAATAAAGTATAAAACAAACAAAAACAGAGAAAAGCAAAGTAGTAAAACCATTCTACAGAAGTGAAGACATATTCAGTATTTTTTGGGGGGAGTATAAAGGAAAAATTCCATCTCTGAAATATCAAAAACTATATTAAGTTTTATTATAACAAAACAATTTCTTCTGTGTTTAACTTAAAATATTAGTCTTAGAGTCCCTAATATGTATGTATATTATATAATCTGTTAAGGTTTAACAATGAAATGTAGGATTTTAATGTCTTAGTTAATAAAGGACCTACATGTAGGAACACATGCACATGTCTGTAACCCCAGTGGTAGAAGAAAACATTTAGGCAACGCAATGGTACAAAAAGTCACTGTTAGCCATTCTAGGCCCAGCAAGTGTCACTGTCCCACTAGTAAATTACATGCTCAGAGAGAGCAGTTGTCCCACGAACATGGTTAGCAATGATGAAATAAGAAATCTAAAAGTCCACATCTGAGCACAGCAGGCAAAAGCACATATGTTCACGCAACCAAATACATACATGTTACATATCTCAGTGAATTTGTATCATACATGAGCTTAATGTACTGGAGTCAGTTAACCTATTGGAAAGTTTAATCATTATTTTGAAATTCTTTCTGATAAAAACATGCATATGTTGAACACAGAACAGTAAAATATGAACGGCTAGAATTCTATAACAGCGTTTCAGAAGGTTTGTCAAAGTCATGGCAGATAAATTCCCAATATAGATGTTTCTTTCAAGGGGTTTAAGTACTGAAATTGAGTAGACACAGTAGCTGCTTTGAAGTTTATAATACTAGAAACAAAAGATAAATATCAAACTTCCTCATATAAGGATCATTTAGAGAATGGTTGCTTCCACATTTTATTTTCTTTCTTTTTTTTTTTGGAACTGGGGACCGAACCCAGGGCCTTGTGCTTGCTAGGCAAGCGCTCTACCACTGAGCTAAGTCCCCAACCCCGCTTCCACATTTTAGATGCACATATTATTGCAACAAATTGAACACTAACAATACATATTCTACATACATTATAATATATATAAAGAGAGAGAGAGAGAGAGAGAGAGAGAGAGAGAGAGACAGAGAGAGAGAGACAGAGGGACAGAGAGACACACACACACACAGAGAGAGAGAGAGAGAGAGAGAGAGAGAGAGAGAGAGAGAGAGAGAGAGAGAGAGAGAGAACCTGCCTGCACTTACAAAATCATGTTTGCTGTGTATAAAGTGCTTGTTTGTAGATTTGGATCCCGACTATAGAAAGACTGGAGAGTTACATGGAATTAAAAAGAAGCAAGTGAAAAGTGAAAAAAAAAGGTTAGTATTTATAAAAGGAGATAGAAATGTAAACATTCAAAAGAGGTATATAAAATGTTGGCACTAAAAGGCAAAAAAAAAAAGAAAAAAAGAAATGAATTGTAGTAAAGAATAGGGAAGTCTCACTCTCTGAAGTGACACTGAGAGCATTTAGTTTTAATGTATGGCAGAAGCTCATACCACCAATTTCACAACTTGAATATCCTATTATTTTTATGTGAAAAAATATAGCCTATATTAAAGTGCTAATACCTGAGACGTCAATAGGGTTATATTTGAGCATAAACTTAAGAGTTGGAAGAAGATTTTGGTAAGTTTTGAACAAATCTGGCAGTATTATTGTAAGAAATATAACACATGAAACATTTCATGGGAAGTCTGAATAGAGGAAAAGATCACATTCACATTCTATAGACACTCATCTGAGATGTGAGACGCTTTCAGAGGCATGCTAGCCATTCGAGTCCTGATCCTGTACCTCTGACGTTTAGTGTCATAAAATAAAACATTTAATCTGTGCTATGTGTGATAGTTAAATTGGTAGGCATAGTTAACACAGAATAAATACTGACATGGGAACAATTAATAATAATGTTTTAGGCTACATTAACCACTGAGAATGTGTAGGTAGCAAGAAAATTGTTATCAACTCTCATCTGTTTTCCCAATACACTAAAGGCCATTATTTTTTTTAAATAAATAAGGACATCTCTGTGCATCTTCCTTACATTACCTTCAGTCCATATGGCAACTGTATCTATTGAGTTTTCTTACCTATTGCTTTGAACAAAATGTCTGAAAGAAAGAAAATAATGTAAAGGATTAATTTAATTTAAGATTGAAGAGGAATATAGCAACATCAACCAACCAGATACCCCAGAGGTCCCAGGGACTAATCAACCAACCAAAGATTATACATGGAAGGACCATGGCTTCAGCCACATATATAACATGGGAAGGCCTTCTCTGGCATCAGTGAGAGGAGAGGCCCTTGGTCCTGTGAAGGCTCAGATGCCCCAGTGTAGGCGAATGCCAGGGTAGGGAGGCAGGAGGGAGTACTTTTGTGGGGAGGAGCACCCTCATAGAAGCAGGGGGAGGGGATGGGATAGGAGGTTTCAGGAGGGGGAACCAGGAAGGGGGATAACATTTGAAATGTAGATATAGAAAATATCTAATAAAAAATAAGAAAATACCTTAACATACATGCTGGATAGATAAAATACAATTAAAAAAAAAGAGGAGTCAGTTAAAGCTGGTGGGAAGAAATGGAAACAAATCAGATGCCAACTGTTATCTAGAATACACAGAGAAGGGAAACGGAACTTAGTAAAAATTTTGTTGTTACACCTTTTGCTTTGCATAGACTTCGGCTCACTTAATGGGAGCACCCATGTTCAGGGTGAATTTTCATTCCTAAAATATTACTAGTAATTCTGTCAGAGGTCTATACCGATCTAGTCAAGGTAATAATGGAAATTAGCAATCACCACAACGCATTTGGCTTTCTTACTGAATAAATCATATGGAGTATTATAGGTAGTGTGCCTTGAAAATACTTAAATTTTCATGTGTTCTTATTTGTTATAAAAATGCCTATATTTTTAAGTCATGAATGACAAAGAAACATGATTTTGAAAGTTGTTTTTAATGATCATGTAATTATTTTCTTCTGATGAGTTAACATGAACTATTTTTCTCAGACAAATTCATTTCCTAAGACTTTCCTTACTTCTCTGTTCTATTTCAGTTTGTAATCTGGGAATACTCATACCTATTTTATTCTAATAATAAATCTTCTGAAGGTCAGGTATCATATTTAACTAATCTTCAAACCCTCTGTACTTAGAAATGCACCTGTAACGTTCTCAGTGAACATCATGTAATGAATGAGTAAATGGAAGAAAATAATAATCTAAGCCTAAATTTTACAGAATATTCTTCTGATTAGCCTGTAGCTCATTAAGAGAGACTATTATTTGCAAATAATCTAGCAAAATAAAACAACTAACTAGATCCATATACATTACCACTGATTTGCCAAAGCAGCAAACACCCATAGAAACAAATGCATGGCATGACACATACAGCATACGTATTAGTAGGAAGATGTGCTGAGAACCTAATTAGTCTATGATCAAAGCATCTCTTCATCCTCATGCTTCCTTCTGAGAGATGAGATCAATATGCTTCCCTGTTTGCTCATCCCAAAGTCATCAGCTCTTTCCCTTTTCCTTTTAAATCTTTTGGTACTGATACCCCAGTTGTGTTGAAGAAAGAAGCCACGAAGCCTGTCAGAAAGATTTAGTTTATTTTTAAATTTTTTTCTGATAATTGAGAACAACTCAGTAACTTGCTGTATGAGAAAACACTGAAAAAATATATAATTTGTTTGGCAGTTTAGATTAAATGTATCTTACAGTGTCCTTTATAGATATTAGGATTTGTAAGGTTGCATTGTCTTGAAAAAACAAAGTTTCTTAAATATGTAGTTACATAGAAAGGTATTAAAAATATCTAAGAATGAGGTTAGGAGGCTAAATCCTAGATAATTACAAACTCAAGCAAAATATATGTATATAATTCATTGTGTGTTTTTAAAATTATAAACAAAAACAATCTCAGCAATATAATTTTCATTAGTACCTTCTATTTGTGTTGAATAAAGGGAACATTTGTGATATTATGATTACTATACAGCACTATGTGTGTTTATTTGTAGATTATATGTATGCAATCATATACAATGATTGTCTTTATTTTACTACTTGTGTTGTATGATTATAGATGATATATAAAGATATAAAATTTAATAAATTACTCCAGATTTGTTATTGTTTATTTATATAAATTTTTATCATTTAAATTTTTTTTCCGAATGTATTACTTACTCTAGAGAAATAAGTGTGTAAATACCACTTTCAAATGCACGTAGAACTTGTAAGGCAAACATGTATTTATAGAAAAATATTTTGGAGCCTATTTGTCTCTTGATCCTCATAAAAGAGAAAACTTTAGCTCCTGTTGTTAACTTTAGTTCAGCTAACAGCTTTACAGCATTTTTGTGTCTCCCTAATAAATGTCTTTCAATGCTACTGCAAACTTTCTTTCAACTTATTTTTGAAACTTATTATAGAAGGCAGAAAATACATACCCTACAATTTATACTTGCATAAGCATGGTATTTTATTCCATAATATAAAATTGAAAAGACTAAGACAATT
Source organism: Rattus rattus (assembly GCF_011064425.1). Lineage (NCBI taxonomy): Eukaryota > Metazoa > Chordata > Mammalia > Rodentia > Muridae > Rattus > Rattus rattus. Next base: position 81,416,684 of record NC_046156.1, read on the forward strand.
GCATTTCATTTAAGTAAATATACTGTTAACTACATGATTTCAATTTGTCCATAATGGGTTGAAAGATACAATCATGTCCTTAGAAATCACATTAAGGTGACATATTTACCAGAACAGGGACACTTCCTTAATAACTGTGTTTTGTATCAGTAAGAATTGGTGACCATAACAGGGACCATTTGAAAATATATATTTTCCATGAATTTCACTGACTTGATTTGCTACTCAAATAATCTTCTAATAACTTTTATCATTTAAATGTTGAGAAGTGATTTAGAAAGAATATCATGGATGTAAAATACTGAATAATAAACAATCAAAGGAATTTTTTTCTTCAGTGACTTGGTGAATTTAAACATGGTATTATTTTGAATCAGCTACAACTATCTGTGATGATTGTCAGTTGAAACAATTTGACATATTTTCTGATATTCCTTTCAAATAAAATGGTAATTCGGAAGCAGATATTAAGGGTTGCTTGTTTGAATTTTTTATTGGCTATTTCATGTATTTACATTTTAAATGTTATCCCCTTTCCCAGTACTCCCCCCCAACCCCCTATCCCATTCCCCTCCTCCTGCTTCTATAAGGGTGTTACCCTCCCATCCACTCACTCCCACCTCATTGCCTGGACATTTCCCTACACTGGGGAATGGATCCTCCATAGCACCAAGGGCATCTCCTCCTGCTGATGCCAGATAATGCCATCGTTTGCTACATATGCGACTGGAGCGTGGGTCTCTGTATGTGTATTCTTTGCTTGGTGTTTTAGTCCTTGGGAGTTCGGACGGGTCTGTTTGGTTAATATTGCTGTTCTCCCTATGTGGCTGCAAACCCCTTCAACTCCTTCTGTCCTTTATTTAACTCCTCCATTGGGGTCCCTGTGTTCAGTCTAATGGTTGGCTGTGAGCATCCATCTCTGTATTTGTCAGACTCTGGCAGAGCCTCTCAGGAGACAGTTTTAACAGGTTCCTGTGAGCAAGCACTTCTTTGCATCCACAAATAGTGTCTGGGTTTGATGTCTGTATACAGAATGGATACTCAGGTGGGGCAGTCTTTGGATGACCTTTCCTTCAGGCTCTGGTCCATACATTGTTCCTGTATTTCTTTAGACAGGACTCATTGTTGGTTGAACACTTGGAAATAAGTGGGTGCCCCACCCTCCAAGAAGGGGCCTTGGCTAATCTCTGGATATGGTCTCTGCAGGTTCTCCCTCCTGTTTGTTGGGCATTTCAGTTCGTCTAATTCCTATTGAGTCCTGGGAGACTCTTGCTTTTCTGGTATCTGGGACATGTTCTTGGCTACTCTATTTCCCTATCCCCCATTGCTACAATTTCCTGACCTTCTGTCTATCATCCCTGCTTCCTCCCATACCTGATCCTGCTCCCCTTTTCCCCTCCTCCTCCTCTCTTCTTCCCAAGTCCCTCCCAACCTCTACCTCCAATGAGTATTTTCCCCCTTCTAAGAAGACTGAAGCATCCTCCCTTATGATCCTTGTGTCTTACTCTGACTTGATATGTTGTCATTTCTGTCTTTATTCATGTATGAAATACTTGGCTCTTCCATAGTATTTTAAATCTTTTGATATTGGAATCCAATTCTATCTTGACTTTTGTATCTGCATTATTTTTTAATTTTGATTGTATTTGTAACCCTGCTGAATGACTGAGGTCTATTTGATAAAAACTTTGGTAAAATATTAATTTCTAAGTGAGCATACTCATACAACAGGAGAATATAAGGAATATGCAAATGGGAGATGTCAGACTCAGATGTGCTTTTATATATGAAAGGGCCTAAATACTTCAACAGAATGCACTGATTTGTGATAAACACATTTAGCTAAATGACGATGTATAAATTCAAATTACATATAATAGATCAGTAGCTTTGTTATATATCAATGACAAACATACTGAGAAACCAGGATTTAAATCCCTTTCAATATTCTCTATAAAATAAAATACTTGCAATAAACATGAAAGAATTTGAAAGGCCCTTACAGTGGGGATTTTAAAAGAGGAAATAGAGGAAAAGATACAAAGATTTAACATTTTCAGTAGTTGGAAAAATGAATATTGTAAAAATGACTATTTTACCAAAGATCAATCTACACTCTACAGATACAGTGCGATTCTTATCATAATATTAATGTCATTCTTCAAAGGACTAGAGAAACAATCCTAAACTTCTCACTCAAGCACAAAGTATACTGGAGAACCTGAACCAAAATAAAATAGTATTAATAATGAATATATCACCAAAGTTTCAGTTATGATAATTGAGCCATATTTATAAAAGACACTGATACAAAAATAGACACAAATATGCATGGGATAGAACAGAGGTTCAGTATATAAATCTACACCACCAGACCGCCAGGTAAGGATTCTAAAAATACACAGTGGAGCAATGAAAGCCTCTTTAACAAAGATCACAGGGAAACATTGATATCCCCATGTAGAGAAATGTTAGTAGGACCCTTTCAGTTTGGGCAAAAGTAAAGTATATATGGATCAAAGACCTCAGTGAAACCTGGTACTCTGAAACGATTATAGAAAATAAGTAATACTTTTTGAAGACATAGGAATAGGAAAAGATTTTCTTAGTAGGATCCACTTGCTGGGGAAATAATCCCAAAGTCCAGCAAATGTAACCTCATAAAGTTCAAAAGTGTCTGCTCAGCAAACCAATCAAGTGAAGAGACAGCCTACAGAATAGGAGATCATTCGATAGCTGTCAATCTAACGCAGCACTGGTATCTAAAATATATGGATAACAAGAGATTTAAACACAGGAGGTAAAAAATGCAGCATGCAGATGTGACAAGGGAATTGTAAGACGATTTCTCAAATAATGAGGAAGAGAAATGGCCTATAAACATATACAAGGTTAGCTATCTAGAAATAAAAGTATGTGACTTAACTTTGTTTTGAAATTCTATCTCATCCTTGGCACAATGATGGTCATTATAGCAAGGAAACAGATGCTGGCAAGTGTGTGGGAAGACGGAAAATGTAAACATTGCTGGTGAGAATATCTGCCCACTATTACAGTATGTCCCAAGTGATACTGCTCTACTAACGGAACAAAGCAGTAAAAAGATTCTTTATGACAACTAGCATAGACACTGATCAGTCCCTTGCCTATATCAGGGAACGTATACAGCGATCAACACTCAGGCAATGTGTCAAAATTAGGAGACCTTAGAAGATTCAGAACTGCACAGTAGTTGTCAAAAATCTTTGCCCTCACGTTCCATAGAACCCTACAGAGGAGGACACAGAAAGAGTTTAAGAGTTAGAGAGGATGCAGGACATGAAGGTAATGAGTTCTTGCAAATATGAACTTAACCAACTCAGAGTAAATATACACAGTGCCCTCACACATCTGCACATGGTAAGGTATTAGATCTGAGAGAACAAGAGGTATTTCCAGTTGATAATCATATAAAATAAAAAATTTAGTATTCTCCTAAAGGAATCTCACTTGGGAAACAAGCAATTCTTAAGAGAAAGCAATATTCAAAACAGTAGAGCCAAGAGAAAATAAGCACAAAGTCTTCTTTAGTGATATCTTTTTTGACAATGTTCCATCAGGGATGTTTCTCTCCTTTCCTGCCCTTATTTTTCCCCATTTTTTAATTAGGTACTTCTTATTTACATTTCTTTTTTTATCTTTATTTACTTGAGTATTTCTTATTTACATTTCATATGTTATTCCCTTTCCCGGTTTCCTGTTCATCAGTTCCCTAAGTCCTCTCCATCCCCTTCTATAAGGATGTTCCCCTCGCCATCCACCACCCTTTACTGCCCCCTACCCCTGATAATCCCCTACATTGGGTGTCCAACGTTGGCAGACCAAGGGCTATTTCTTCCATTAGAGCCGAGCAAGGTCATCCTTTGCTACATATGCAGTTGGAGCCATGGGTCAGTCTTTGGGTAGCGGTTTAGTCCTTGTGAGTTCTGCGTAGTTGGTATTGCTGTTCTAATGGGCATAAGCCCCTTCAGCTCTTTCAGTCCTTTCTCTAATTCGTCCAACGGGGGGGTCCTGTTCCCAGTTCAGTGGTTTGGTGCTAGCATTTGCCTCTGTATTTGACATGTTCTGACTGTGTCTCTAAGGAGGGAATTATATCACTGTCAGCATGCACTTCTTAGCTTCATCCATCTTATCTAGTTTAAATATATATATATATATATATATATATATATATATATATATATATATATATGCCACATGTGGGGCAGGTTCTGAATGACCATTTCTTCAGTCTCTGCTCTAAACTTTGCCTCCCTAGGTCCTCCTATGGATATTTTTATTCCCCATTTTAAGGAGTTGAAGTATCCACATTTTGGTCATCCTTCTTGAGTTTCATATAATGCATGGATTCCATGTTAGGTAATTTTAGCTTTTGGGCTAATATTCACTTATCAATGAGTGCACACCATGTGTGTTTTTGTGTGACTGGGTTACCTCACTCTGGATGATATTTTCTAGTTCATTCTATTTGCCTATGAATTTCACGAAGTCATTGTTTTTGAGAGCTGAGTAGTACTCCATTGTGTAGATGTACCACATTTTCTGTATCCATTCCTCTGTTGAAGGGCATCTGGGTTCTTTCCAGCTTCTGGCTGTTATAAATAAGGCTGCTATGAACACAGTGGAGGATGTGTCTTTGTTGTATGTTGGAGCCTTTTTTGTGTATGTACCCAGGAGAGGTATAGTTGGGTCTTCAGGTAGTGCAATGTCCAGTTTTCTGAGGAACCTCCAGACTGATTTCCAGAGAGGTTGTACCATTTTGCAGTCCCACCAATAATGGAGGAATGTTCCTCTTTCTCCACATCCTCGTCAGTATATGCTGTCACCTGAGTTTTTGATCTTAGCCATTCTGACTGGTGTGAGGTCTTTCCTGACCATTTATCATTTATATTTTATGTTTTCTACCTATCTTTCTATCTGTCTATCTATCTGTCTATCTATCTATCTATCTATCTATCTATCTATCTATCTATCTATCTATCTATCTATCCTACACTATGAGTCCTTTAAACATATATTATATAGTTTCTACTTTTGTATGTTTATGAGATTTCTGAAAGTTTTAATGAGTGGGTCTCTGTTTCTATATCTGATTCTGTGACATGTTTCTGGACCCTTTGACTGTTTTTTGTTAGTTTTGCCTCTTTCTAATTTGTTAATTTTTGTTTTATCATATCATATTATATTACCACTTTAGGTGGCTGCTTGTTTTCTAATGAGAGACACAAAAGGGTAAGCTAAAGGGGGGGTGTTAGTTAATATGTATTTGCTTTATCAGTGCACTGTCGACTTCCTTAAAGAATGGATGCATTGCAATAAAGTATTTAAAATTATAACATATATTATATGTATCATATATTTCTATATGTTGTATATTTCATATACTAGCCATAAGTCTAATTTTCAACTGATGACTATGTGATCTGTTTTAGTATTTACTGATCCTTATATTTCATTTTGTGTTAGCCATGGTTGTAAATGCTAGTGTTTTCCTAAACCAGTAGAACCTTGATGTAAAAGTTTCTTTGTAGGTTACTTAAAGTGTAATTCTTTAATACTTATTTTGTAAACAAGTTTAAAATTAAATTCCCTAATGTTTCCAAGAATCATAGAATCTATAACAATTTATATTAAATTAAATTGGTATGATAACTGATAATTTAAAAAAATACACCTTCCTGAAATACCATCTAATCTATATTTATAGAGGAAACTGTATTTTGTGTTCTTACACTTATGATCAATGGAATTGTTGACACCTTATTGATATATTGTAAGTTCTGTTACTGTTTATTTTTCCTGTGTGTTAAATATCATCATTTGAAGAACTTTTACATAACCTCTTTGCTTCTGTGAATTATAAGCATTATAAAAATATTTTTAAACATCACAAAATACTGTTTTTAAAAATTACAGTACTATATTTTGTGATGAAAAAGAAGTTTCTCAAATTACACATAATGCTGTCAATAAAACTTTGGGCTTGCCCTATTCATTATGTCAACTTTTCATTTGTTTCATAAGACGGTATTTACTTTTTTATTGAAATTTTTTACATTCAAAGACGATAACCTATCCTGGTTTCCTATCCATAACCCCCTATCCCATCCCCCAACTCTTGCTTCTACAAGGGTGTTTCCCCATCCACGCACCCCTTTCTGCCTCCCCACACTGACATTTCCTTACACTGGGCCATCAAATCTTGGTAGGAGGAAGGGCTTCTCCTCCCATTGATGCTTGACAAGGCCATCCTTTGCTACATGTGTAGCTGGAGTTATGGGTCTGTCCATATGTACTTTTTTGATATTGGTTTAGTCCATTGGAGCTCTGGTTGGTTGGTATTGTTGTGCTTATGGGGTTTCAAACCTCTTCAGCTCCTTCAATCCTTCTCTACCTCTTCCATTGGGGACTCTGTCTAACATGTCTTTCAGCAGAGGAATGGATACAGAAAATGTGGTACATTTACACAATGGAGTACTACTCAGTTATTAAAAACAATGACTTCATGAAATTCATAGGCAAATGGATGGAACTAGAAAATATCATCCTGAATGAAGTAACCCAAACACACACACACACACACACACACACACACACACACACACACACACACACACACACACACACACACGGCATGCACTCACTGATAAGTGGATATTAGCCCAAAAGCTCAGATTACCCAAGATATAATCCACAGACCACATGAAGATCAAGTAGAAGGATGATCAAACTGCAGATGCTTACAGTCCATAGATGAGGGAATAAAAATATTCACAGAAGGAAATAGGAATACAAAGTCTGGGAGCAGAGAAATAAAGGCCATCCGAAGACTGTCCCACCAGAGGATCCAGCCCATATACTGCCACCAAACCCAATTATCGCTGATGACAAGAACTGTAAGCTGAGAGGAGCCTAATGGAGCTGTCTCTTGATAGGCTCTCCCAGAGGCGGATGCTTGCAAGACCATATTTTAATTCACTGTTTCTAATTCACTTTTGAAGTTAATGCAGAGGACATTTCTGATTCCAGGATAGAAATGTTTGTGTGCATTTCCCAAATAAAATTGTTTTTTTTTTAATTCTCAAAGTAGTGGTACAAGCACAAGAAAATAAAATTGAGAGTTTTCCTTCATATATCGCCATTTATTTATTTTAGTTTGATATTATGTTATCAAGAAATTGTATATGTTACTAGAAATCAGAGGTTAAGATGAGAACAAAAATAGATTTGTATCACTCTTGTTTCGTTTTCTTATATTTTACACTTTTATGTTCATAAATGTATCTTTTTTTTTAGAATATTACTTATTGTTTTACTGGAGACACTTGTATTAACAGTAATATAAGAAAACAGAAAATAATATATTGGTAGTTAAGTGAAACAATATAACTGTCAAAAATATAATTTTAGCATTTAATTAAATTGTTTTCATTGAAGAAAAAGTATCAAATTCAGAATATAATCTGATTATCCTTTATATACAAAAAATATCATTAACTGTATTTCAATTCATTTACAACACATGGCATCTTTACATTCTTTTTTTTTTTTAACTTGAATATTTCTTATTTACATTTCGAGTGTTATTCCCTTTCCCGGTTTCCAGGCAAACATCCCCTAATCCTCCCCCTCCCCCTTCTTTATGGGTGTTCCCCTCCCCATCCTCCCCCCATTGCCGCCCTCCCCCCAACAATCAAGTTCACTGGGGGTTCAGTCTTAGTAGGACCAAGGACTTCCCCTTCCACTGGTGATCTTACTAGAATATTCATTGCTACCTATGAGGTCAGAGTCCAGGGTCAGTCCATGTATAGTCTTTAGGTAATGGCTTAGTCCCTGGAAGCTCTGGTTGCTTGGCATTGTTGTTCATAAGGGGTCTCGAGCTCCTTCAAGCTCTTCCAGTTCTTTCTCTGATTCCTTCAACGGGGGTCCTATTCTCAGTTCAGTGGTTTGCTGCTGGCATTCGCCTCTGTATTTGCTGTATTCTGGCTGTGTCTCTCAGGAGCGATCTACATAAATGTATCTTAATCAATATTGATTTGTTTCTATAATTACAGATGAAACAATTTTAATGTAAGCCAAAAGAAAATAGTATCTTTATATAATAATATATCATTAAATATGTTTCATGTTATTCCTTTGATATTTTAGTTGTACAACACTTAAAATTTAAATTAAATTTATGTCACAGTATTATATAAATATATTTCCCATTATAATGTTAATCTTTAGCTATCATTAATTTGACAAATTATCTTCAAAGTGACAGCTTCAGAATATGTGCTAGATATAATCTGATCTGTTTTCATATATATGTGTTTATATAATATATATGAAATATATATACTCCTTATATAAGTAATATCAGAGGAATAAATAAAAATCTTTTATATAATAATTGCATCTTCTTTTATAATTTAAATATTATATCATTTTAATTTAATTTCATTTAAGTTCATATATAACAATATTTTATATTACCCCATGCCTTTTTCAACGTTATTCATCTTATTTTTATTTCAGATTTTAAACAATTCACTTTATAATAATGTGCTACTCAGGTCATCTTGAAACAGCTAGAACCACCTGAAAACAGGTCATCATTTTACAAAATAATCCATTATGTGTGGTGCTGTCACTGTACATGTGATCTTGGAGTTTATAATCAAATGCAAACATGAGCAAACCAAGAGAAATCCAAAATAGTGCTTTTCCATGATAGCTGCTTTGTTTCCACCTCTCATTTCTTCCCTTTATTTTCTTCCCTGACTTCCTTTCCCAAGTCAGTTTTTGGTCATGGTGTTCGTCCAGGAAAACTAGAATGGACATAGAAGCAAAACCATTGAATTCTGGGATTTTATGAATATCTGTCAATTCAGGATCATGCTTGGAAATGCGCACACACACACACACACACACACACACACACAAGCAGCAAAGGGGGGGAGAGAGAAGGGGGGAGGGAAAAACAAAATCTCTTCTCTTCTTTAATTTATGGTACCTTGGACATTTTCCAATTTATCTTCTCTTTAAATCCTGTCATGGCATCTTAAATAATATAAGTAACTTGCCACATGCTGCAGTTCTAGGATTTATAAATTACTTTCACAGCACATGGATTCTAGTTTTCATTGGCATGAGAATTATAGAGTGCCTATGTTTATCTCATACAATAAAATGTAACTTCTTCAAAAAGCATGAACATTTCTGCTACAACATCTTATTATGTACTATATGTTATAATCACTAAGTAAATTTAACTTTTCTGCTATTAGTGCTCTGTTAAGAACTAATAGATCAAGGCAAATATAGCTAGATTAAATGACATATATCACCTCTAGGATTTTTCTGAACCTCCTTGACATTATTTTTCCATGAAGAAAGTTTAAATGTAGGGAACAAGAAGAGCAAGTGCCTTGATGACTCAGACCATTACCTCATTGATGAGAATGTCACCACAGTCAGGACAATTATGTTTCTTCAGTTGCAGAATTCTGTTTTCTCACATAATGACTTTTAAATTGTCAAGAGTCTACAAGAATTTTGGATATATTCCTGTAAATGGAAAAGATAGTGTTCAGATCAGAAAGATAGGTAGGTGAGGTATTTGATTTATTTATAATAAATTTTATTCGTCATCTGTCAAGGCAGATCATTTAAAATTTGTTCCTTTAATGAAAAATTTTTTTTTTCTTATAGGATGTTCTCATTCTCACCAATTACTTACTTCATAATATTATAAGGTGAAATAGTAGATGAGTATATACAATATAATAAGTTGATTTTGGTCTCATTTTAATTTTGTTTGATGTTCTCTAAGACAAGAGATCATACTATAAGTCATGTAGATCTGGGACTCATTTTGTTGGTCACATGGGCCTCAGATTCTTGGCCAACCTTCTATTTCATTTTCTAAAGTAATAAGATTATAGCTTTAAATTTTAGTAAACTTTGTCATCTCATCACCAATGAACAATTAATAACAAATAAAACTCCTAATAGTATACATCTTCAGTTGGTCCATAAAAAGTTCTGTATACCTTTCAGTTTAAAATTATTTCATAAATGTCACTGAAATGTATGTTCTAACATGACATATGCCCTTAGATTTTTAAGTATCTATGAAGAGACATCAAGACTGAGGCAACTTTTTGAAGAAAGCATTTAATGGGGCTTGTGCTTTGAGAATGTGAGAACTCATGACCATCATGTTAGTAAGCATCGAGATAGGCATACAGTGCACTACTCCAGTGAGTAAGAGCTTACATGTTGAGACAACAACTAGGTGTCAGAGATAGATAACTATGAATGGCAAGAGTGTTGAAATCTCTAACCTTATCTCTAGTGACACACCTCCTCTAGCATTCCTCTGCCCATTCTTTCCAGAAGTGTTTCATCACTTGGAGATCAAACATTCATGACTATTAGCTTCTAGGAATCATTCTTCTTCAAACACTCACCTTTTTTCTGTCTTTTTTTAATGTGTTAGTTTTGTAATAAGCCACTGCAATAAATTTCCAGGGTGTTTTTTTTTTTTGCTTATTTATTTGTTTCTTTTTCTTTTACACAATTAACAGCAAGTAAATATAATCAGTCATCAAAACAAATAATACATCTCTTTTCCAAAGATCTTTTGAATTATGGGTTATGTTCTCATATAGACCTCTAATAAGACCATACCTTCTAATAATGCAAATTCCTAATGACACACATATTCAAACCATCATATTCAACTCCACGGGGACCAAAGGCTTGGGAAAACACATGAGTCTATGGGACCAAACATAACCATAGTATAGTGAAAAATTCATTTAGTCCAATGTAAAAAGTATTCATAGACTATAACAGTCTTAACAATACAGACATATATTTTCTTTAATTTCTTTCATTACAAGCATGACTACTATGCCTTATCATCTTGATTAAAAGAATGTTGTCTTCCTGCCTCAAATACCAGAGCACAGGTATGCCTTCCAAATCTGGAATGTACCTCGCTCTAGTTCATTTAATCCATCCCATGTAACTGTACACATAAAACATATAAACTTTACATACAATAATATCTCCTTATAACCAAATGCAAACAATGACAATGTCATAATAATGCCTAATATGATATAACTATTCTTAATGCAGCACATATAAAGGTTTGAATAGGTGACAATGTCTCCTTTTCAATATCCTTTTCAAAAAATGGAACCTTGGTAGGTAGGATTTTGTCACAAGGTAAGAACACTCTTATTCTGTTTATATCCGTGTACACATGGTTTATCTCCATTCTATTTCCTATGGTGCTTTTGATACTTGAACCATGCAGTCTGGGTTTTTTCTTGTGTAAGATTGCTACATTTGATCAAAACATTATTCATAACAGTGAACCATAACCAGAGTCTATGCTAGGGTGTTTTGAGATTTTCTTTCTTCACGTAATTAATCAACCTGCTTCATTTTAATCTCAGGCAGACTGTCAGAAAGGGGCAAAAACAGCCACATTCTTTACCACAGCATCAGACTTGAATTATTTTCCTTTGAAATTCCTTGAACCAGACCTCCCTGAGTTCAAGTCACCCTCAGCACCAATGTCTTCCATATTCCTACTAGCATGGCACACTGAGCCAATTTAAAACATTCTACTACTTTTCAAATACAAAGCCCCCAAATCCACATTCCTTCAAACAAATGGTCACATCTATCACAGCAATACCACAGTCCATGGCACAAATTTTTATCTGAGGGTTTTATTGCTATGAAGATACACCAAACATTCTCTATGCATCATTATCTTTCTTCTTTCTGAGAAGTGCCATGGGTTTGTTGTGCATACTCCAAGCATGACAGGCAATAGAGCCAGCTTACACTGTTAGTGTTACTTAGCACCAAAAGGAGACCACAGATATGCTCTTGTGTTCATTGTCTGACTAGTAGTGACCAGATCCAGGCCAGCACCGAGGTCACTACAACTGCATAAGTCACTGCTGAAGATACATGGATGAAGTTATAAATTCTACCACTAGACATATTCTTTCAGCGTAGGTAGCAACATACACTGGAGGGATAATTGGCCTCCCACAAAACAAACTGAATCCTCTTCAGCTTCATTTACCCCGCTCTTCATCCATCCCTCTCTGCAATGTCCTGGGTGAACTGTTTTATTGTCATACATATAAACTTGTGTTGTTGGTGCTTGAGAAGGTAGAAAAAGGGCACTGTACCCACCAGTACAAAATTACAGATGGCTACAAGTCACATATGGGTGCTTGGAATCTAACTTTAAACTTCTGAAAGATCAGACAGTATGTTTAACAGCTGATATATCTCGATAGCCTCACCACTTTTGATTGTCAGTACTCTGTATAAAGCCCTTTGCCCCATTACCCTTCTTATATCCTCTCTTCATGTTTGTACTACGTTTGTTCCCCTATCTAAAAACATGTCTAAATAATTAATCTCTGTAAAAGAATCTCCTATTAATAAATATCACATTCTACAGTGGGGCAACCCCCAATCCAATAAAGTCCCTTAAAATTCCATGTTCACTAATAACTTCTTTTATTGTTTGTTTTGATTTATTTTCCCTCCTATGAGCACAGTTCCTTCAGGTCATCTCGGTGACCCAGGCTATAATCAGAGCACCTAATCGTGGAACTTGCAATGAATTCTCCATATCATAACACATCCACAGAAATGATTGAACATTTTAATGGAAAATTTAACTAGAGATATAATCTACTGAAAACACAAAATTACCAACTTTACCCTGTACCGCACACCTACAGTAAATGATTAGCTTTGTATTTCAAACAGGAATTTCTCATGTGTGATATGTCTCATGTGTGTGAAGAGTTTGCTCACTTTCTTCTGTGATATACCTTCCAATATAAACAACTCAATCTCTCAGGGATAATCGACCTTATAAACAGTTTTCTGAACACTGAGCAAAGAAGAAAATGTGTTATAGACATATTTTTGCATTTAAAGAAAAAAAGATAGGTGAAAAAGAGTCTACAATACTAAATTAGTTATATTAAACTCACTACCACTTCCTGCATGTTTGTACTATATGCAATTTCTATATTTTAATATAGATTTGATCCCATGGAAATTTTGCATTTTTTAAATGTTTTAGTGGTTCTCTGTGAAAGTCATATTATGCTCCCTAATCCCATTCATACACACACCCCTCTTATGCACCCTTGCAAAATCTCTCTCAAATAAAAAAACTGTAAAAGCTGTAGTATATCACATTGTACCCCACATTACACCTGTTTTGCTTTACACCTTTTTTTTTTGCTTGTAAATGTCCATTGCAATGACTCAGCCTGGTACAAGGACTATGGCTTCTGCTACTCTGTCATTACTGGAAGCTCACTGGTACTATTCTGGGATATCCTGTTGTTGTGCTGTGTCATTGAGATTCTGTAGTTTTGGATCTTAGGGCAAGCCTTATGCATTCTAGCAGTTCAGCAATTGGGTAGATATTGGGATGGGCCAATTCAAAGCCCAACTCTGGGCTTAGATAGGTCTTAGATCCTGAGAGACATCTAAGCTGGTCAACCTGCCTTCTCCCCCACTCTCATGCTCCTGGACCAGCTCATCCGCAATACCCACAACCAGGGCCATTTCTGCTCTGCTGCCCAGGCAAGTGCTGATTCTGCTCTCCCAAATGTTGCAGATGGTGTGAGACAGGGCCAGATCTTCCACTTTCCTGACCCCAGAACCAATTCTCATGCCTGTTATAAGTGGCAAAGGATGAGAGAGGGGAGGAAGGGTAGCATCAACCTTATAGAAAACAAGAGGCAGGTCTACTTCTGTTCTCATGACCTGAGGCTTATTTCCACCCTCTGGAGTAGGTGGTAAAGAGCAGGGGTAGGAGTATCTCTCCTTTGCTCGTGCTGCAGCAGGCAGACAGGTTGCCAGACCAATTCTCCCATGCTTACACCTTCTGGCACCCGCTTACTTGTTCCCCATGCTATCAAGGTTAGTTCTAGTGTGCTGCCCAGGTGAAGAGCAGGGCCAGCTCTTCCACTTCAATGAACTCGAGGACAACTTTTCTGCCTGCCAAAGGTATAAAGGGGTAAGGTTTGGGGCATTGCTCTCTTGCTCATGTCAAACCATGGCAGACAAGCGACAGGGTCTGTTATACCTCACTAATACTCTGAGAGACACGCCTATGTCCCTGCAACAAGGAAAGTTCCACTGTGTTGCCCAGGTGAGGTTTAGATCCCAAGTGCTGCAGCTGGTGAGGGGCAGAACTAACTCTCCTGCTCTCATGACACCAGGGCTAGGTCTCCTACCTGCCATAGGTGTCCAGGGTCAAGTGGGGGAGGGAAGAAATGTATCTCTCCATAGTGCTTCTCCACTCCTGTGGAGATGAGTGTCAGGGCCAGCTCCCAATGTTCACACCCTCAGGGCCAGCTTACCTCAAACCCACAGTGTATGGAGCTCCCTCTAGTACTGTCACTAGTTAGGCACAGGGTTGCAGCTTCTGTTCTCATGTCCCCAGAGTCAGCTGTCTTCAGGTGGTTCAGGTGAGGAGTGGGACCACATTTGCAGAGCCCTCTGCCTTCAGACATCAACATGTCCCTGGCCAACAGCTGTAATGTCTGCCTTGCCTTTGGAGGTAACAGACCCTTGCTGCTGCAGGGGCAGAGACCCAGATATGCCTGAAGGTTGTAGCTCAAGCTAGACCCATTTTTTCAGGTAGCATCACCTGTATTATATGATTGGTTTTTATGTGACTTCAATCTAATGTATGAACTTATTGTCTGAATCATTATCTGAATGACTCCTCAATTAATTACATCACAAAAGGATGGGTAACAATTGTGAAAAATAACTTTGTTGGACATATAATATTTAGCTTATATAGTTTCATATTCCTTTGGTCATATCAAGTGTTTCATACTGTTTTACATGGTTTAGTATGAAGTCATTGGCAATTCATGTTGAATGTATGGCATTAATTGATTTTCTCATCTGTTGCTGAGGCAAAGATATTTTATAATGGAATTGGCATATTTGATGTTATTTCTGCCAGTAAGTAGCTTTTTAACTACATTTCTGAAGTAGTATTGAACTTCCTATACACATATTTTGGTTTCTTAAAAATGAATTTCAAGGCCATCATTCCCATATATGTTTCTGGTCATTTCTTTTCTACCTCCAGTTGCACTATTCTCAGCATGAGTAACTTTATGTGTGATACTTTATATATTTGCATTTGAAATGTTATCCACCTTTCCCCAGTTTTCCCTCCAAAAATCCCCCATCCCATCCCTCTTCCCCCTGTTCTGAGCCATGGGTCCTTCCATGTGCACTCTTTGCTTGGTTGTTTAGTCCCTTAGAGCTCTAGGAGATCTGTTTGATTGATATTCTTATTCTTCCTATATGGATTCAAACAACTTGAGGTCCTTCAGTTCTTTCCATAACTCCGCCATTGGTGTCCCTCTGCTCAGTTGGCTGTGAACATCCACCTCTGTATTTGTCAAGCTCCAACAAAGCATCTTCTGAGCCAGATATATCAGGCTTCTGTCAGTTAGCACTTCTTGGCATCCGAAATGGTGTCTTGGTTTGGTGTCTGTATATGGGATGGATCCTCAGATGGGACAGTCTTTGGATGTCCATTCCTTCCTTCTCTGCTCCAAACTTTGTCCCTGTATTATCCGTAAACAGTAGAAATTCTGGATTAAAAATTTGGAGATGAGTAGGTGTCCAATTCCCCCAATCAGGAACCTTGACAACTATGTGGATATGGTCTCTACAGGTTCTCCTTCCCATATTTTGGACATTTCAGCTAAACTCATCCCTGTTGAGTAATGGGAACCTCTTGATTTTGTCATCTGGAATGTTCTAGTGGCTACTCCAAGTTTCACATCCTCCATTGCTACACACCTCTGTTCAAATTCCTGACCCTCTGTATATCATTCAAGTCTCCTCCCATACCTGGTCTTGCTTACCTACCACCCTCTCCACTCTTCCTCCCAAGTTCCTCCCAACCTCTACCTGCTGTGAATATTTTGTTACATGGTCTAAGGAATGCAGCATCCACACTTTGGTCTTCCATCTTCTTGAGCTTCATGTGGTCTGTATTGTATCTCAGATATTCCGAGTTTTGGGGCTAATATCCACTTGTCAGTAAGTGCATATCATGTGTGCTCTTTTGTGTTTGGGTTACCTCACTCAGGTTGATATTTTCTTGTTCCATCCACTTACCTAAGAATTTCATGAAGTCATTGATTTTAACAGCTGACTAGTACTCCATTGTATAAATGTGCCATATTTTCTGTATCTATTCCTTTGTTGAAAGGCATCTAGGTTCTTTCAAGCTTACGGTTATTATAAATAAGGCTGCTATGAACATAATTGAACATGTGTCCTTGTTATATGTTAAAGCATCTATTGGGTATATGTGCTGGAGTGGTATAGCTGGGTATGTAAGTAGTACTATGTTCAATTTTCTGAGGAACCCCCAGACTGATTTCCAGAGTGTTTATACCAGTTTGCAATCCCACCAACAATGGAGGAGTGTTATTTTTCTCCACATCCTTGACAGCATCTGTTTTCACTTGAGTTTTTGATCTTAGCCATTCAGACTGGCATGAGGTAGAATCTCAGGGTTGTTTTGGTTTGCATTTCCCTGAATTGTAAGGATTTTGAACATTTCTTAAGGAACTTTTCATGTATTTGATAGTCCTCAGCTTTGTTTAGCTCTGTACCCCATTATTAATAGGGTTGTTTCTCTGGAGTCTAATTTCTTGAATTCTTTTTATATATTGGATATTAATCCTCTATAGGATATGGGATTGATGAAGATCTTTTCCCAAACTGTGGGTTGTCATCTTGTCCTAATTACAGTGTCCTTTGCATTACAGAAGCTTTGCAATTTTATGAAGTACAATTTGTCAATTTTTAATCTTAGAGCATAGCCATTGGTGTTCTGTTCAGGAAAATTTCCCCAGTGCCCATGTGATTGACGCTCTTCCTCACCTTTTCTTCTATTAGTTTGAGTGTATCTTGCTTTGTGTGGAGGTTGTTGATCACTTGGACTTGAGCTTTTCTCTGGTGTTATTAATGGATCAATTTACATTTTTCTAAATGCTGGCCTCCAGTTTGAACCAGCACCATTTATTCAAAGTGCTATCTTTTTTCCATAAGTGTCAAAGATCAAGTGACCATTGGTGTCTGGATACATTTCTGGGTCTTCAATTCTATTCCATTGATCTACCTGCTCTGTACCAATACCATACAGTTTTTATCACTATTGCTCTGTTCATAGTAGCCTTATTTATAATAGCCAAAAGCTGGAAAGAATCCAGGTGCCCCTCAACTGAGCAATGGATACAGAAAATGTGGTACATTCGCCCAGTGGAGCTATTAAGAACAATGACTTCATGAAATTCTTAGGCAAATGGATGGAACTAGAAAATGTCATCCTGAGTGAGATAACCTAAACACAAAAACACACCTACCATATGCACTCACTGATAAGTAGATGTTAGCTCAAAAGCTTGTACTGCCTCAGTTACAATTCACAGATCATGTGAAGCTCAATGAGGAGGTTGACCAAAGTGTGGATCCTTCAATCCTTCTTAGAAAGGGGAACAAAAATATTCAGAGGAAGAAATAAGGAGACTGAAGGAAAGGTTATCCAGAGCCTGCCCCACCTGAGGATTCAGTCAATATACAGCCACCCAACCCAGACACTACTACTGATGCCAAGAAGTGCAAGCTGAAAGGAGCCTGATACAGCTGTCTCCTGAGAGCCTCTGCCACAGCATGACAAATACAGAGGCAGAGGCTAGAACCAATCATTGAACTGAGAAGGGGGTCCTCAGAGAAAAAGTTAGAGAATGGATTAAAAGAGCTGAAGGGGTTTGCAAGCCCATAAGAAGCACAATCCCCACCAACCAGAGCTCCCAGGGACTAAACCACCCTCAAAAGAGTACACATGGACAGTGCCAGCTACATGTGTAGCAGAAGATGGCCTTGTTGGGCATCTATGGGAGGAAAAGCTTTTGGCCCTGCCAAAGTTGGACCCCTCAGTGTAGGGGAATGTCAGGGCGGTGAGGCAGGAAGTGGTGGAAGGGTGAGCAAACACCCTCATAGAAACAGAGGGTTGGGAAATACGATAGAGGGTTTATGGACCAGAAGCCTGGAATGTGGATCACATTAGAAATATAAATTAAAAAATACAATAAATAAATAAATAAATAAATAAATAAATTTAATAATTTGTGCAAACTTTTATTTGCTTTATTTTTGTGTACTTTTTTCCTTTGACAAATTCACAATTATGCTAATTATTTTTTATTTGTAGGTAATTTTTATTAATTCGTTTACTTTACATCCAGATCTCAGCTTCTCCTCCCTCTTCTCCACCCAGTCATTCCCTCTCAACTCCATTTCACCCATTCGTCCACTTCTTAGAGAAAGGGAGGCCTCCCACAGATAAAGATGGAGCAGAAATTGAAAGAATGGCCAACCAATGAATGACTCTACTTGAGAACCTGCCTTGAGAGTCAATGGCCCATCCTTGACTCAATGATATTCTGCTGTATTTGCAGACAGGAGGCTCCCATAACTGTCATCAGAAAGTCTTCACTCAGCAACTGATGGAAGAGACCCACAGCCAAACATTAGCTGGAGCTTGGAGAATCTTGTGAAAGAGAAGTAGGAAGAATTGAAGGATCCAGAGGGGTCAAGAAACCCTACAAAATCAACTAATTTGGCCCCATAGGTGCTCACAAGCTTGAACCATGAATGAAAGAGCATGCATGAGGCAGACGTATGTAACAGATATGCAGCTGGTTTTAATTTGGGTTCCTTAACAATTTAGCTTCTTTTCAATTTCTAAACTTTAAAGAACTCTCTAGAACTGAATAGAACATTACCTGTGTCTATTTTTATCTATTATTTACCCTTTTCAACATTATACTTTAACAGAATAACTCTATTGATACTACTTTGGTAGAGCCCCTTTGTCTACAAATGTCAATGGTCTTAGACAATGTGTTATTTCTCTGAAGACACCACGACCATGACAACTCATAAAGAAAAGCTTTTCATTGGGCCTGGCTTACAGATTCAAAATCTTTACCATTATCATTATGGAGGGAATCATGATGCCATGGAGTCAGACATAGTGCTGTAGAGTTCCCTGAGGGTTCTGAATTTGTATACAAAGACAGCATGAAAAAGAAGGAACACTAGACCTGACTTGGGCTTCTGAAACCCCCAAATCCAGCTCTAACAACACATTTAATCCAGGGAGATCACAAATATGCCACCAAGGCCACACCTCCCATTTCCTGTCAAGTAGCACCACTCCTTAATGATTAAGCATTCAAATATATGATCCTCTGTGCCCCATTCTTATTCAAACCACACAATCAGAATTTTTTGTTAAATATAAACGTTGTTTCTATATTAAGACATTTGATTATCAGATTTAATTAATAGAAAAATCCTTGCAATTCCCAATTTCATTTCCACTAATATTAAGCTTCGTTGATGGCGATGGTGAAGTTTCTAGGGAAATATACACAAATACTTTGCTTCATTATCCTTCTTGATGCCATGGTAAAATAAATCATGTGGTGTTTGCTAAATAAATCATAGGCTAGAATTATAGACTTTCGGCTTAGAAGATGTTTGCCCAATACCTGATAATAAATTATGTTTTCAGTAATCATTCTATGAGTTTCTGAGAAATATTGCTTATGAGTAGTGGGAAACATTTGTAAAGATAGTGTTTCCTGAAAATTACACCAGTTACTGAACATTGTTTTCTGTAAAATTAAAATGATTTTTCCTGATGAGTAATTATAATATTTCAGTGAGTTAGAGAATACCTTTATGCATAATTGTGGTAGGCATGTATGTACAATCAATGCATAAATAAAATCATAGTGAAACAAAAATATTTCTGTTGACTAAAGGACTTGCTAACACTTTAAGAATGATATTAATTTAATTATCATCATCATCAATATAGCCATGCAGGTTCTATGCTGACAATAGGAGTATTAGAAAGATACCATATTAATAGATTAGTGTTATTCTCATCTGTTGGAAGAATGAACATAGAACATGTTCATAGTTCAAATTAAATAGCTGTGATACCATAGATATTTTCAGTGGTGTAGAGCTGGTAATTACTATTAATATAGCAATCTGTTCTATTTGACATGTCTGTAGATTAAGTCCTAACATTACTATTAAAAAGTTGTTGCAGGAAACACATACATTTATACATCAAATTTACATATTTGTTTTTACCTACCTATTACTACATATCCTACTGCTTTGTTTCCATGGCGAATTTGACATACTGAATCATTTATTATCAAAGCAATTCTTAAAGTATAATTCTATTAACAAAGATTTTAAGACATGTATTAAATATAATATACTCAATTCTCTTTGATAACTTGATGTAAAAGTCAACAATTAGCCTATTTCTACTCTTGTCCAAAAGTATATAGTCCAAGAATTTGAGTGACAGTTTATATATGGAAAATTCTTTTTTTTTTCTTTTTTTTTTTTAGCCTTTGAACATTTTTTCTCTCTCTCTTTTTTTTTTTATTAACGTGAATATTTCTTATATACATTTCGAGTGTTATTCCCTTTCCGGTTTCGGGCAAACATCCCCTCCCCCCTCCCTTACTTATGGGTGTTCCTCCCCACCCTCCCCCATTGCCGCCTCCCCCAACAGTCTAGTTCACTGGGGTTCAGTCTTAGCAGGACCCAGGGCTTCCCCTTCCACTGGTGCTCTTACTAGGATATTCATTGCTACCTATGAGGTCAGAGTCCAGGGTCAGTCCATGTATAGTCTTTAGGTAGTGGCTTAGTCCCTGGAAGCTCTGGTTGCTTGGCATTGTTGTACATATGGGGTCTCGAGCCCCTTCAAGCTCTTCCAGTTCTTTCTCTGATTCCTTCAACGGGGGTCCTATTCTCAGTTCAGTGGTTTGCTGCTGGCATTCGCCTCTGTATTTGCTGTATTCTGGCTGTGTCTCTCAGGAGCGATCTACATCCTGCTCCTGTCGGCCTGCACTTCTTTGCTTCATCCATCTTGTCTAATTGGATGGCTGTATATGTATGGGCCACATGTGGGGCAGGCTCTGAATGGGTGTTCCTTCTGTCTCTGTTTTAATCTTTGACTCTCTCTTCCCTGCCAAGGGTATTCTTGTTCCCCTTTTAAAGAAGGAGTGAAGCATTCACATTTTGATCATCTGTCTTGAGTTTCATTTGTTCTAGGCATCTAGGGTAATTCAAGCATTTGGGCTAATAGCCACTTATCAATGAGTGCATACCATGAATGTCTTTCTGTGATTGGGTTAGCTCACTCAGGATGATATTTTCCAGTTCCAACCATTTGCCTACAAATTTCATAAACTCGTTGTTTTTGATAGTTGAGTAATATTCCATTGTGTAGATGTACCACATTTTCTGTATCCATTCCTCTGTTGAAGGGCATCTGGGTTCTTTCCAGCTTCTGACTATTATAAATAAGGCTGCGATGAACATAGTGGAGCACGTGTCTTTGTTATATGTTGGGGCATCTTTTGGGTATATGCCCAAGAGTTTTCTAGTTGTTCTAGTTTTCTCTTTAGATGAATTAGCACCTTGCCATTGGATATCACCCTGACTTCAAGGTTTCTATGCCATTGTAAATGTTACCTTACTACAAATTATTTGCTGACTGAGTTCTAACTATTGGGATTGTTGATCCCAATGACTAAAGATGTTGAACATTTCTTTAGGTGTTTCTCAGCCATTCGGCATTCCTCAGCTGTGAATTCTTTGTATAGCTCTGAACCCCATTTTTTTAATAGGGTTATTTGTCTCCCTGCGGTCTAACTTTTTGTGTTCTTTGTATATTTTGGATATAAGGCCTCTATCTGTTGTAGGATTGGTAAAGACCTTTTCCCAATCTGTTGGTTGCCGTTTTGTCCTAACCACAGTGTCCTTTGCCTTACAGAAGCTTTGCAGTTTTATGAGATCCCATTTGTCGATTCTTGATCTTAGAGCATAAGCCATTGATGTTTTGTTCAGGAAATTTTTTCCAATGCCCATGTGTTCCAGATGCTTCCCTAGTTTTTCTTCTATTAGTTTGAGTGTGTCTGGTTTGATGTGGAGGTCCTTGATCCACTTGGACTTAAGCTTTGTACAGGGTGATAAGCATGGATCGATCTGCATTCTTCTACATGTTGACCTACAGTTGAACCAGCACCATTTGCTGAAAATGCTATCTTTTTTCCATTGGATGGATTTGGCTCCTTTGTCGAAAATCAAGTGACCATAGGTGTGTGGGTTCATTTCTGGGTCTTCAATTCTGTTCCATTGGTCTATCTGTCTGTCTCTGTACCAATACCATGCAGTTTTTATCACTATTGCTCTGTAATACTGCTTGAGTTCAGGGATAGTGATTCCCTTTGAAGTCCTTTTATTGTTGAGGATAGTTTTAGCTATCCTGGGTTTTTTGTTATTCCAGATGAATTTGCAAATTGTTCTGTCTAACTCTTTGAAGAATTGGGTTGGTATTTTGATGGGGATTGCATTGAATCTGTAGATTGCTTTTGGTAAAATGTCCATTTTTACTATATTAATCCTGCCAATCCATGAGCATGGGAGATCTTTCCACCTTCTGAGGTCTTCTTCAATTTCTTTCTTCAGTGTCTTGAAGTTTTTTGTACAGATCTTTTACTTGCTTGGTTAAAATCACACCGAGGTATTTTATATTATTTGGGTCTATTATGAAGGGTGTCGTTTCCCTAATTTCTTTCTCCGCTTGTTTCTCTTTTGTGTAGAGGAAGGCTACTGATTTATTTGAGTTAATTTTATACCCAGCCACTTTGCTGAAGTTGTTTATCAGCTTTAGTAGTTCTCTGGTGGAACTTTTGGGATCACTTAAATATACTATCATATCATCTGCAAATAGTGATATTTTGACTTCTTCTTTTCCGATCTGTATCCCCTTGACCTCCTTTTGTTGTCTGATTACTCTGGCTAGAACTTCAAGAACTATATTGAATAAGTAGGGAGAGAGTGGGCAGCCTTGTCTAGTCCCTGATTTTAGTGGGATTGCTTCAAGTTTCTCTCCATTTAGTTTAATGTTAGCCATTGGTTTGCTGTATATGGCTTTTACTATGTTTAGGTATGGACCTTGAATTCCTATTCTTTCCAGGACTTTTTATCATGAAGGGTGTTGAATTTTGTCAAATGCTTTCTCAGCATCTAATGAAATGATCATGTGGTTTTGTTCTTTCAGTTTGTTTATATAATGGATCACGTTGATGGTTTTCCAGATATTAAACCATCCCTGCATGCCTGGGATGAAGCCTACTTGATCATGGTGGATGATTGTTTTGATGTGCTCTTGGATTCGGTTTGCCAGAATTTTGTTGAGTATTTTTTGCGTCAATGTTCATAAGGGAAATTGGTCTGAAGTTCTCTTTCTTTGTTGGGTCTTTGTGTGGTTTAGGTAT